>NC_139697.1:18975223-19190655 GCF_964188405.1 Protomyctophum parallelum | reverse complement strand
AATTTATCAATGCCCGATCATGGACGCCGTTGGAATTAATCAGCCCCTAGTATTATTTGGCAACGTTCCTTGTCGGATTTAGGGGGCTATGTACTGTATTAAAGCTTATTTGGCAACGTTCCTTGTCGGATTTAGGGGGCTATGTACTGTATTTAAAGCTGACGTCATTCTGCAGGCCGGTTGATGTAAGCACTTTGACAGAAGGGTTTGGGGGAAATGTGCTGAGTGGGCTTATCTGGGACTAATGCTTCTGATATAGGAGACACCCCCCCCCCCCCCCCCCCCCACTCACTAAATACCTTTTGGGGTTTTGGAGGGGAAACGACTTGATAACAAAACAACCTGATGCTACTAAATCAGTGGTTTTCAACCAAAAAAAAAACTTTATATCAAGGCCCATTATTTTCTGGACATTTTGAGCCACGCACCACCATGTGATGACATTTAGCCCCTCAGACACAACACTTTTACTATTTTGTTGTCCATGCTATATATATATCATTGATGTTGGAGATAACATGAGGCAAAACCTTGATCAAAATAACAATTCTTCTACATTATCTAATTGTGTATATAGACTTCTTGGTAAATTAAGTAATGCATGATGTTTAACCCATTTTGGGCCCGGGAACCCCTTTTGGTGTTAGCATTATGCTATGCTTTATATTATAGCTATTGAAAAAATAGCAGACCTACAAGCTCATAGCGCGCCACCGAGTGGCGCGCTACGAGCTTGTAGGTCTGCTATTTTTGAAGAATCGTGGAAAAGTGACATGAAAGTCTTTTTTGACTCTCTCTCTCTATCTGTCTACTACACATGCAGTGGTTCTCTCAATGCTATGCTTTAGCTATTGAAAAATAGCAGACCTACAAGCTCATAGCGAGCCACCGAGTGGCACGCTATACGAGCTTGTAGGTCTGCTATTTTTGAAAAATCGAAGAACGACTGACATTTTTTAGAATCTGATCTCAGGTCAGAATGGGTCAATCAGACCAATGTGTGTCCAGTGGAAACCTCGTATGAATCTGATCTCAGGTCAGAATGGGTTAAAGGACCGGGCCATATATATAACTCTGAGAGTGTCTCAGTTATATATACAGACCTGTAAAAGGTTCCATTTGGAGATGCTCCCTGGGCTGGGCTGGGCCGGGCCGAAGCCCACTTTGTGACCCACTGGTCTGCACAGTTATTGTCCTTTTCTTGCTCATGCGCTCAAAAGGTTTGTATTATTGATTATCATTATATTTATATATTATATTATTATTATTATTATTATTATTATTATATTATTATTATTATTATTATTATTATATTATTATTATTATATACATGTTCACCACACATGCGCAAACTCACAGAGTGACACACGCACACACAGAGTACAAACACACACAGTGTGTACACACACACACACACACACACACACACACACACACACACACACACACACACACACACAACACACACACACACACACACACACACACACACACACACACACACACAACACACACCACAGTACACGCCTACCTATGAAGTCACCTCTACAAGCCTTGTTGAGGAAAGTAGGAAAATGGGGGCAGTGGCAGGTTTAAACCTGTCAGAACTACAGTAGTCACCTCTCTCTTAGACCCCTCCCACCCTAATTCCTTCTGCTCTTTTTCCTTCAATGTGTCCTCCCCCCCCCTCTCTCTCTCTCTCTCTCTGTCTCATCACCACTTTAATTTCCATACTCTCCCCTCTCCTCCCCCCTTAACATCACCACCCCCCCCCCTCCCGACACTATATCCACTTCTTATGGAGCCATGCACTTTTGTGACCCCCCCTTCTCTCTCTCTCTCTCTCTCTCTTCTCTCTCTCTTCTCCTCTCTCTCTCTCTCTCTCTCTCTCTTCTCTCTCTCCTCTCTCTCTCTCTCTCTCTCTCCCCCTCAAAGTTTGCCTCACACTCTTTCTCATAACATCAGGACCCACTTAGTGCCCTCTCAGCTCCCTTCACTCACGCACCAATTGTTTCAGAGCACTATACAACTGAGGTGTGTGAGTGTGTGCGTGTGCGTGTGCGTACATACGTACGTACGTGCGTTTGTGTGCGTGCGTGTGTGTGTGTGTGTGTGTGTGTGTGTGTGTGTGTGTTTATGGGCACGTAGAGATCATTAAAGTCATATACGTGCAGGAGACCGGAGAGAGAGTAGGAATATTTCATCGTCATCCCTCTCGGTCGGACCCGCCCTCTTTGTAGCACCTACACTCGTGCTCCGCCATCATCCACTCTCCCTCCCTCGTCTCATAGACTGTGTGTGTTCTTTGTGACCCGGGAGTTAGCCCATTCTGACCTGAGATCAGATTCTAAAAAATGTCTTCTATACATCCTGACAGTTTTCCATTCTGACCTGAGATCAGATTCTATAAAAATGTCTTCTACATCCTGACAGTTTTCTGAAAAGGTATGTTTCTATGTCTGTCGTTCTTCGGTTTTTCAAAAATATGCAGACCTACAAGCTCGTAGCGCGACACTCGGTGGTGCGCTACAAGCTTGTAGATCTGCTATTTTTCAATAGCTAAAGCATAACATAATGCTAACACCAAAAGGGGTTCCTTTTGTAGAGGATGAGTTTCATTTTGTTTCCACTGTTCCACTCTATATACCATGATTTAAGAAACTCTTTATTTGGAGAAAAAAAATCAGGATGAGAACCCAGATTTGTTTTGGATGTCTGAATGTTGTGCATGTGTTTAATTGGTTGTTCAGCAATGACGTTTTTGTTTAGGGAAGATTCATAGAGAAGGCATGGCAGTTACGTTGGTGAACGATGTATCCATAACTGTTTATGTATTTTGTTTATGGTTTATTCATTGTGTATAATTATGTACATTTTGTGAGTGTCTTGTATAAGCCTGTGCGGGCTGGGCATCTTATGATGTTAGGACACTTTCATAAAAACTCTATCCATCTATTTATCTATAGAACAGTGGTGGTTTTCAACCCTTTTCACGTCAAGGTCCATTATTTATTCGGCATTTGAGCCACGGACCACCATTTGACGACATTTAGCCTCCCAGACCCGAAACTAAAGAATATTGTTGTTGTCGCGGAACATGTTTTGTCCACAATTCCATGCCGTAATGATGTTGTATACCATTAGGAGAGATAACAGGCAAACGTTGATCAAAATAACAATTCTTCTACATTCTCCAATTGTGTAGACTTTCTTGTAAATTATAAGTAATGCACGATGTTTAACAATAATTTAACTTGAGAGTGTAAAAAAGATCTACAGTATAAGGGTCCATTCATTTGGTTGTTTTAACTAAGCATTATGTTATACTTTAGCTATTGAAAAATAGCAGATCTACAAGCTCGTAGCGCGCCACCGAGTGGCGCGCTACGAGCGGCGCGCTACGAGCTTGTGGATCTGCTATTTTTTTTAAATATCGTGAAAATGAGGCACAGATCTTTGAATATATATTCTTTCAGAAGACCTTTTATTTATTTCGACGTCAGGCCTAAATCGGTTAAAGATCTATATATAAGGGTCCATTTGAATGGTTACCAACTGTCCATCATTTAGCATGGGACCACCTTGGAGCCCCCTCAAGGACCACACGGTGGTCCCCGGACCCGCTGGTTGAACACCCATACTGTAGTCATCACTGTGGCTTGAGGAGAGGAAAAGAGTCACGGCCGGGTCAGTGGTGGAGTGCACTCGCCTGACCTCAGCCTCCTGCAAACAAACTCTGTGTGTGTGTGTGTGTGTGTGTGTGTGTGTGTGTGTGTGTGTGTGTGTGTGTGTGTGTGTGTGTGTGTGTGTGTGTGTGTGTGTGTGTGTGTGTGTGTGCGCGTGCGTGCGCGCGCGTGTGTGTGTGTGTGTCAGAGAGAGAGAGAGAGAGATAGTCTTCCCACAGGAGGCTCTATCACACTGACTTGCTGTCCCAAGGAATGCCTCGGGGGTCAGCGAGTTGACAGGGCCTCGCTCCCTCGCTCTCATGTGGAAAAACGATGTGCCCGTCAGTATAGCGGCGGCAGATACTTCTAAATAAGTCATAATTACCCCCATCGACTGCCCCTCCCCCCCCCCCCCCAGCGTAACCCATTCTGACCTGAGATCAGATTCTAAAATTGTCTTCTACATACTGACAGTTTTCTGAAAAAGCCTATGTTTCTATGTCAGTCGTTCTTCGATTTTTCAAAAATAGCAGACCTACGAGCTCGTAGCTATGAGCTTGTAGATCTGCTATTTTTTCAATAACCTAAAGCATAACGTAATGCTATAACACCAAAAGGGGTTCCCACCTAAAATCGTTTTATAATATCTCCGACAGAGAGTTGCCGAAAGGTCAAGCTATATGGTTTATAGCGTTGCTATCCTATAGTATAGTGAGTTTTTTTTGGTTATTATTTAGTTTTTCCCACGTCCAGCTTTGAGTGTTTTCAAAACATCGCAAACAAAAGCGAGGACTTAAATTGCACGAGATGTACAAGCAGCGCAGCGCGGCATCAAAAAGCAAGCTTGTTATATATACATCTGCTATTTTTCGGTCCCTCTAGGTCTTTGTCACTCTCTCTCTCTCTCTCTCTCTCTCTCTGTGTGTCTGCCGTCTCTGTATCATGTTCTGGATATCCGTCTCTGTTTGTGCCCCCCCCTCCCCCCCCCCCCCCCTTTCTCATTGGTAGCATATTGTTTTGGTGGAGCCGCGCGTGTGCGTGTCCTTCCCTGACACGCGTTACGTCAGCGCCCTGCGTTGGGACTATAGCACAGTAACACCGAGAACACCCCCGGAGGGATTATAGGTTCCAACATGTGTCCTCAATAATAATTAATAATAATAATAACAATAATAAATAATACCATAAGCTGCACAATGGCGCTGTCAGACAGCGAGAACCAGAGACCCTGTGTGTGTTGTGTGTCACGCTCCGAGCGATCCTGACTGGATCATTTTCCACGGGATAGGGTTCTGTCTCAAGCAAGAGAACCATCCATCATGTGTGACACGGAAGACAAAAGCATTGTGTTGTTTTAGCTTGTTAGAAATGTAGCTGAAGGTATCAGTTTTAAGCCAGTTATAGGCCTGACTACTTTAGAAGACAAATGTCTTCTAAATCCAAAAACACTTTTATTTTTTCCCCCAATTTTTCACCCAGTGTCAATCATAAATAGCAGATCTATAAGCTCATATAGCGCGGTACGAAGTGAGGCGCTGTGAGCTTGTATATCTGCTATTTTTGAATAGCCAAAGTATACAAAATAATGGTTAAAGTGGTTAAACTCTATAGATGTATAGCTGCTTTCCCAGTTTCAATGGTTGAACTTGTTTGTAGTTTTGGTCTGTGACTTGACATTGACCTCACAGGCGGTGCAGTGTCTTGCTTAAGGTTACATACAGGATGGATTTGAACTTCAAACAATACCATTAACAGGATGGTCTCCTTTCTGCTGCCTAAATAAGTATTCTGTTAATGCAGAATAGAATGTATAGAATGACAATTAGACATCTCTGGAAAAAAGAGTCTATAATTTAACTATATGTCTTTTAAGCATAACATTATTGGTAACTATAGGGATGCAACATTCAATCAAAGTAATCGATTTAATACATTTTAAAACATAATCGACAATTGAATAATATGAATGATTAATGGCCCGGGCGGCTTGCGTAGCTGTCTGGGCACCAAAAAGCCCCAAAAATATCTTATAAATAAATAAACGATTAATAATCGCCCTTTATTTTGGGCACGTCGTTATAGGTGAAAAGTGAAAAAGAATCCAAATATGTCCAAATATGTTTGATTAGCCGATCTATAAGCTCACAACGCAATCATGATGACACAAAGAAAGAAAATAGTTTCGGCCCTATTGATAACCTGATATAACGAGGACAAACATCGATCGCATTATTAAATATGATATGGTTCAGAATAATTTCAATGACGTCCACTATTTATAACCCATGGAATATTCCATTCTCCTGACTTGTTCTCACCGCTCGAGTGAGGAGGTTTGCTCAAGCTTTGTTTGTTGTTGAGACACTTTTCTGAAATAATTGGTCCTTTTCATCCGGTCGTGATAATAATGACCTCATCTCTTCTCATTTGGACTATCACAACCCTATGGCTCCAGCAGAGCTCTTCACATTGGCTGCAGATGGTACAGAAATCACAGCTGCAAGGCTTTAGTGATGCTCCACTGGCTGCCATTCAATTGTAGAATGTATTTTTTTTTAAGATTTTATATTATTGGCCAGGTCTGGCACCTACTGTAGCTACCTCACTAAGCTCTTATGAGCTCTTGTGTGTCCGCTCGTGAACAGTGTTGTTTTTGTCGACTAAAACTAAGACGAAAAATGTTCGTCGACTACCCTTTTTCACTGAGGAAAACTAAATGAAAACTAAGCTATATGATGACTAAAACTATAAGACTAAATATATTGACATTTTCGTCAACATATAAAAACTAGAGTACTAGACCAAATGTTAGGATGGGACTAGTGGACAAGATATCCAGTATAAGTGATTTTACACTTGGTTGCATGTTGAAGATAACCGATCTACAAGCTCACAACGCGTCGCTGCGACGCGTTGTGAGCTTGTAGATCGGCTATTTTCAACAAGTGTAAAATCAGCCATTATGACAGCATCAAGGCCCACCAAAATACATTTCAGTCGACTAAATCAACTGTAGATTTAGTCAACTAAAATCGTATGATATTTAGTCGACTAAAACTAGACTAACACTAATACATTCCATATGATTAAAATGTGACTAAAACTATATTCAAGAGACTATGACTGAAAGTAAATTTGCTTCCTAAAACAACACGGCTCATAAACTCAGATCCTCCTCAGGTGCACTTTTGTTGAACTTAAACATATACTGTGGTGGAAAAAGTACTCACATTTCTTACTTAAGTAAAAGTATCAAATACTGTAATGTAGAAACACTTTGTTACATGTAAAAGTGTGCTGTTCAAAATTTACAAAAGTATTGGTTTCAAAATGTAGTACCAGAAGTAAAAGTACTTGTTGTGCAGAATGTCCCATTTCAAGTTTTCAAATGTATCAAAATCTTAGGAAAATCAGCAGATCTACAAGCTCACAATGCGTTGCATCGCGACGCATTGTGAGCTTGTAGGTCTGCTATATTTACAAATGGCGGAAATGTATATAGGGCTGAAGTGGTTCATGTATGTTTTGTATAATATTTCAAATCTAGAATGTAACAACAAAAGCTGTCAAATAAATGTAGCGGAGTAAAGTAAAAGTATTGGAAATTGGAAATACTCAAGTAAAGTACTACAAACACCTCAAAACTGTACAGCACTTAAGTAATGTACTTAGATATTTTACACCACTGCTCTGCTCAGGTGCAGATTTACAAGATAAACTGTACCTAGGTGTAGGTTCAGAATGAATGACAAAGCCTTTGGAATAGCCTACCTGTCCTGCATAAGGAACCCAGTAAGATTCTAAAAATGTCTTCCAAACCGTTTTCTGAAAAAAATAGCAGATCTAGGAGCTCATAGCCGACGCAATATGAGCTTGTATATCTGCTATTCTTGAATATAATTGTTGCTCAGAATTGTATTGAAAGGATGGCCACTTGAGATGCAGCATCTCATTTTAGAGGGGGTCCCGTACACAGGGAAAAACATACAGTAGGCCTACAGTGCAGTTACACAAATATAGACAGTGCACAATAGACAATACAGACAGACAATAAGTACAGATACAGTTAGCTTGCTCATCCTCTCCCACCCACTCCACCCATCCCCCCAACTCTCTCTGGACAAGCAAATTGAGAGTACAGTACAGTGACTTGAATAGCCAATGTCTAAAATGACACAGATGCTTTCCCGGGTTTCAATGGCTTAATAACGTAATTTATACAAAAGCATTATTCATCTCGTAGAGCTCGGTACTTTACTGGCTGTCATGTTTGAGTCTTTTTTCTTGTGCTTTTAGATCTTGTTTTACTTCTGTTTCCTCTTAAGATTTATTATTATTATTATTATTATTATTATTATTATTACTGCAGTGTTTTATTGTTTTTTTTATTCTGGTTTTCATGATATCTTTTAATTATTGTATTTCTTTGCAAAAACACTTTGTAACCCTTGTTCAGAAAGATACGATATTTATGTTTGTTTTTTTATCATCATCATGATCATCATCATCATCATTACCCTTTTTTATTTTAGTCACTACATGCTGTGGGAAGAAATGCTCGATAGTGGGAAGCTCAGATCATATGATGATTATGTCACACTTTAAGCGGATGTCTTTCTGTTCTTCTCTCTTTGTGTGTGTGTGTGTGTGTGTGTGTGTGTGTGTGTGTGCGTGTGTGTGTGTGTGCGTGCGTGTGTGTGTGTGTGTGTGTGCGTGTGTGCGCGTAGGTTTGTGTGTGACATGAGTGACAAACAGGACAGGCCCTATGTCTGCAGTGCCCCAGGCTGCTCCCAGGTCAGTGATATTGTGTGTGTGTGCGTGTGCGTGTGCGTGTGCGTGTGCGTGCGCGCGCGTGCATGCATGCGTGCGTGTGTGTGTGCGTGCTTCCATTCGCATGCGAATCACAGTGTCATATATATCCTCATCCCTTATCCAAAAATGAATTGCTTTGACTCCTCACTTGTCGTTTAACCAGTAAGACGCTCTGAGGGCCCTGAGCTTGACCTCGCGCTGAAACAACAGCTCTGCCCATATATGAATTTGGTTTTTTTTACGTTGTCAGGCCGGGTATAGGGTGTAAAATGTGTGCTATAAGGCGACACGGGGCCTCGGGCCAGCCCAGTTAGGGCCCAGTTATAGTTTTCGCCGGCTGCAAGGGGCGCAGCTGAACTAATAACTTTGGGGGCGGGCCCCGTCTAGAGTTTAAATGGACCAGTCGAAGAGGAAGGATGGATGGGGAAGGATCAACATATGGATTGTGTGAACAGGGCAGCTCCATCCATATATACACTGTATGGAGATCTAAGGGTTTGAGGTCAGATGTAAAGTTTGCTGGCCGGCTCCATATATGCAGATCTATAGGTGATGATCCAGTATTCTCCATGTATGGGCCATCCAGGGTTTGATGAGGTCTTGATCTTCATATATGGAGACGGCCATATATGGAGCGTGTCACGAGGCTTGATGGACTGACGGACATATATGGTGGCGTGACAGACAGCCTGACGGATGGACGGACTGACCGACAATTTTTGCAGGTTTTCAATAGGTTGCAATAAGTGCATTCATGGACTGTTTCATTGTTCTCTCTCTCTCTCTCTCAGGGGTTCCATTCAGAGGACCACCTGGTGATCCACAGGCACAAACATGAGATGACCCTCAAGTTCTCATCCATCAAGGCAGACAGCACTTTTACAGGTGAGCTGGACACGGTGGACCGCTATACGGTCGATTCGATCGATATAGAGTGACTTACAAAAAGAAGAACGCACGATAAAACAGTATTATCGTTGTGTGTTAATTCAACAAAAGAACGCACGGTAAAACAATATTATCGTTGTGTGTTACTTCAACAAAAGGTATACCAGTAGACGCCTGAGGGCGAGAAAGGTCACGTGCAGGCAGACAATTTGACATAACTCAAGTAAAGTACAAATACCTCAAATATTTACTTAAGTACAGTACTTAAGTAAATGTATTTAGTTACTTTACACCACTGGTTATGTGTCTTGCAAACGGTTCGAAATTAAGCTTCTGTGTTCACAGCGCACAAGTGTTGTGCGACTTGCGTGTGGGAATAATCGCTCAATACGACAAATCTACATTTGGGATAATTATCCCTACTGTAGGTACAGTACATCTTTGTGTCTCTCTCAACCAGTTAAAACATATAATAGGGGCTTGATTTCATTGCTGTCAGGAGGAAACCGTTTTTGAGGTTTTTTGATTTTCTTTTGCATAAATCAGTGCTATTGAACACTCTTTATGTCTTTATTGACCCCATGAAAAGTAGTAAAAACCTAGTAGACAAAACCTCTTAACTCCATTGGACCCTCAAACTGTCTGCTACCTCCACCACTCATGCAAGTAATTGACACTATATAAAGTCACAACACCGACTTTGATGAGGCAGCTATTGTGCTTTGTTTTCAAAGATATTAAGGATTTCTTCATTTCCTGAAAAACGAGTATTTTGGTTTCTTTCCCGACAGCAGAGATATGGTTTTTGGAATAGTGCTTATATTTCCTCACTCTTTCTACGCTCTCTCTCTCTCTCTTCGTCTCTGTCCACTGTACTGTTTGAACGAACTTGAAATGCCTTGGATACATCATCGACGATGAGCTGTCACTGATGAATAAATAACGCCTAATAACGCCAGGGAGAACAATAGTCTAGGAGACGGCCAGCAATTGTATCACAGCACAGACTCCCCCGTGCACCTGCAACTCATATCCACCGTCCAGCTGGGGTTCATAGCGTAGCTTTTTTGCCTCGCATGTGGTTGCTCTGATCCCCTGCCAATATTTTGGCTTTGGGTGTCCCTTATTGGGACACCTTTTCCCCTCTTCTTTCATTCCCTTGTATCCTCTCTTCATATTCTCATCGCCGCTCGGACTGGGCCGCACGCCAGTCAGTTTGAACATTGTCTCCCCCCCCCCCCCCCCCCCCCCCCCCGAGGAATGTGTGTTTGTGTTTATGTGTACGTGTGTGTGCATGCATGTGTGTGTGTGTGTGTGTGTGTGTGTGTGTTTATGTGCAATGACCTCTTTTCAGGATCAGTGCTTGATGAAAAAATGATGACTGCAGGTTATACAGTATGAAATCAGATAAGCTTGATACGGGCTTCGGTCCCACGGGCAGACTGTGCGGTGAAACAGATCTGCTCATGTTGCAGCATGTATACAGTACACTCCATCAGATTAGAGATAACATATACTGTACTGTGAGATGCAATCGTCGCCCTCAGACCCACTGTTTTTTGTTTGTTTTTGTTTTACTATTCATTCTGTCAAAGGCTGCTGTGTTGTTGCCGCAATTATTGTCCACTTATAAAGTTGTCTCTTTTCTTTTAAAAGGATTGGGTTAAAAGGATCCCTTATATGCCTTAATAGTTAATACATTATAATTGCTGGACCACACATGGACATTGCGATGGGAATGGGCCCTATTGAGTGAAGGACGTGCTATTTCTAAAGCAGTGGTTCTCAAAGTGGGGTCCGGGGACCCCCAGGGGTCCTTGAGGCAGTTCCAGGGGGTCCCCAGCTAAATGATATGTTACAGACCCTTATGGGTCTGACCCTTATGGGTCTGTAACTCTGAGAGTGTAGAAATGGAGTGTATACATTTGTACACTGTCAGAGTTAAATTAACACTGATTTCACAATATGAATTGGGGTCCCAGTCCCAGAGATAGAAATGCTATTAAATGGTGGTCCGTATAGTCTTGTCGAACTGAGGGTCCATGAAATTAAACGGGTTGAGAATCACTGCTAGAGCCGTAAAAAATCTTGCTCTCATGGGGGTCCCTGGCATATCTCTTCAAATGGGGGGGTCCGCGGGGCCAATTAGTGTCAGTTTGGGGGTCGTTGACATGAAAACGTTTGGGACCCACTGTGTGCTAAAGTATAATGTATTGAGCTCAAGTCCTCGTGACTGTGACAATTAGCATGTGGTCCAAGCACGTTGTCTTTGTTCATCTGTTACATAATGAAGCCTTAATGAATTACCCGGATATTCCAGAGAGACTCGCTAATTGCTTTGTGTCCAAGCTCAGGCTTCTGTTCTGCCCTGCATTAATCCATTCTAGGCGGGAACCCCTTTTGGTGTTAGCATTATGCTATATGCTTTAGCTATCGAAAAATAGCAGATCTACAAGCTCATAGCGCGCCACCGAGTGGCGCGCTATGAGCTTGTGGGTCTGCTGTTTTTGAAAAATCGAAGAACGAAGAACGACTGACATAGAAACATAGCTTTTTCAGAAAACTGTCAGGATGTAGAAGACATTTTTAGAATCTGATCTCAGGTCATAATGGGTGTCCTGCATGGTGGTGTCCATATTTTTGGGAATGTCATCATATATAGGCGGAAATGGCCTGGGCTCTATTGCACACGTGCCATTTTGGAAAGAACTTGGGCCCCTTCTCTACTTCCTAGGTGTTAAACCGTATGAAGGCTCTGTTTCCATTCTGGTCAAATATTATAGTGCATGTCATTGCCACTGGAAACACTCTGCTACACCAGACACTCAAAGTGTCCTTGGGTGGATATTTAGCTCCACCAGTGCTGTGTGGTATAGCCTGTGTTGTAAATGGTAAATGGTTGCTTGTATATATATTGAAGTTGCAGTTTCGTCCAAAGCGATTCTCAAATGTGCATTACATTCACACACAGATGGCAGAGCCGCAGGAAACCATACATGTTCATCGGGAGCAATTAGCGGTACAGATAGATGCATATTTCTGCTGTCGGGAAGAAATCACCTATCTTCAAAATGTTCATCTTTTAGGACACGAAGGAGGAAATTAATAAAACCTAATATTGTGAAAACAAAGCAATGTTGCCTCATCAAAGTCGATGTTGATGACTTTATATATATTGTCAATTACTTGCGTGAGAGGGGGAGAGGTGTGGTGGAGTTGAGGGTCCAATGCAGTTAAGAGGTTTAATTGGTCCCCAAAGCGCTTCTTTACTCATTTCATTGGTTCACACAGACGTAAAGGGGTGTTCAACACAGCTCTGATTTATGCAACAAAATTTATTAAATCAAGAACCTAAAAAAATTGAGTTAGGTGGTTTCCTCCCGACAGAGACGATGATGAGGAGATGACAAATAAGGACAAAGCCTTAATCAGGATTCTTGTCACTTCAATGGGTGTAGTATCATGCGCTATGATGCACCTCACTATCTTTCTTTTGTTTTTTAAATGTATCCCACGATGTTGTAACCCATTGTTTGACCTGCAGTGTCAATTATCTAAAGTAATCCTGGGCTCTACACACTCCCTCCGCCAACCTGGGGAGAGCAACGGAATGAACCCCATGCTTACTTCTATACATGAGTAGTCCAAGCTGCTTCTTTCTCACCTGACAGGGGGGGGGGGTTCCCCGGCTGGACGTAGTGCGTGGAAGGAACACGTGCATTCCAAACAGTCCAGGGGGAGGCAGTATAGATACCAGGATTACTGCATGTTTTCTTGAGAGCGTATACCTACCCTAGGGCACACGGGGAGAAAGTCAAAGTCATACGATTTGTCACACACGTTACCGCAGTGAAATTTGTTCTCCGCATTTGACCCATCTCTTGGAGCGGTGAGCCGCAGCCAAGGAGCGGTGAGCTGCAGCGTGCGCCGCGCTCGGGAATAATTTGATTAGTAGATTTGACCCCCCAATCTAACCCTTTGATTCTGAGTACCAAGCAGGGAGGCATTGGGTCCCATTTTTACAGTCTTTGGTATGACCCGGGCCGGGGATCGAACCCCCGACCTCCCAGTTTCAGGGCGGACACTCTAACCACAAGGCCACTGTCTGGACACGGGGAGAACATGCAAACTCCACACAGAAAGGCCGTTCGCCAACCCCAACCTCGGGTGTGGGCGCTGATGACGTGGAGGAGGGAACATGCACCGTGCACTGCCTGCTTTGTCCCCCAGTGCACAGTCACAACACTGTCACGTGACACCGTTTGTCTGTAACCATAGAAATGGCCGTCTGCGTTAGTGTAAACATCGGCGCGACCCCTGACCTTGCTGGTCGTTTTTTCCTTTCTCTCACTGTCTTGTCCCTCCTCCTCCTCCTCTCTGTCTCTCTCTCTCTCTCTCTCTCTCTCGTCATTGTCCCTCTTCCTCAGTGGTGGAAAGTGACTAAGTACATTTACTTAAAGTAGCTATTTACATTTACATTTACATTTCTAATTACCTTTTTCTTTTCTCGGTATTCAGACAGCCAGCAATGCGTAAAACGCTCCCCAAAAAATGTAGTCTCTGTGACACAACTAGGGGCCGCAATCTGCATTCAAAGATTTTCCTAGAAGCTTTGTCATTGGTCTACTCCCTTATTGGTTAGTCATTTCTGCAGGTTTTCTTTTCTTTTAATTTTTTATGATGTCACATACATATACCCTCTATAGAGCGTCGCAGTCCCGCCCCCTGTCAGGAAATGATTCCCAATGCATTTTTCCCATAGACATTTTAGTATTTTATTAAAAGTATTTATTGAAAGACGGTTACGCCGCGGACAAAGCCAACTCGAGTCGTGACAAATCATGACAATAAACACAATATTTTGGACCAAACAAATAATTACAAAAAAGAAAAACAACAAAAAAGTGTTGTAACCTGCCATTTCTTTCATCTTTCTAATTATTTTTTCGGCCCAAAAAATTGTGTTTGTTGTCATGATTTGTCGCAACAAGAGTCGGCTTTGTACGACGCTTAAAAGGTCTTTAAATAAATACTGTTTGAAAAGTCTATGAGGAAAATCAACAGAGAATAATTTCCTGGGCCCTGGTAGGGGGGCGAGACTGCAACGCTCTATATAGCCACGGTTATACCAAAGTGGGGTCCGGGGACCCCCAGCGTCCCTTGAGGGAGTTCCAGGGGTCCCCACCTAAATGATATAGTTATAGGAACCAAATGAACCCTTATGGGTCTGTAACTCAGATCGTGTATACAAATGGACTCTCAGAGTTAAAATAACATTGATTTTATGATATAAACTGTGGTCCCAGAGATAACCTAGTGTCGCATGTCCAACTGGGGGTGCTTGAAATAAAAATGGTTGAGAAATACGGCTCTAGTAGAACCGTAATAAAAAATCTTCTCTTATGGGGGTCCCTGGCATATCCATTCAAATGGGGGTCCGCGGGGCTAATAAATGTCGATTCAGGGGTCCTTGACATGAAAAGGTTTGGGTAACCATTGCTCTATATAGCGTGCCTCCTGCAGGAAATCTCGATTCAAAACAAAGACATTTTGACCTTTGACCCTTGCCTGTTTAGACTGTGTGCAGAGAGGCCATTCTGATCTTATCACACACACAGAGAGAGAGAGAGAGAGAGAGAGAGAGAGAGAGAGAGAGAGATGGGTTTCCATGGAGACCATGGGGTGACAGACAGTTGATTTAGAGACTGCAGGAGCAGCGAGGGACTAGTATGACGGGGAAAAAAAGGCAGACATATATGTGTAATCGCATACCGTGTGACTCCTATGTGTCTCCTCTCCTTCGGTAATTTGACGTGTGTGCGCGTGCTCGTTTGTGTGTGTGTGTGTGTGTGTGTGTGTGTGTGTGTGTGTGTGTGTGTGTGTGTGTGTGTGTGCGTGTGTGTGTGTGTGTGTGTGTGATGCGTGTGTGTGATGCGTGTGTGTGATGCGTGTGTGCGTGCGTGCGTGTGTAGATCAGACCCCCACACCTACCCGCTTCTTGCGGAACTGTGAAGAGGTGGGCCTGTTCAAAGAGATCGAGGAAGAGTTTCTACAGGCACAAGAAGAGGAAAAGAATAAGGTAAAACGGAAGAAAAATAAAGTACGAATAACGCACACACGCACGCATGCACGCACGCACGCACGCACGCACACACTCACACTAAATAAATACATGAATACATAAATATGAACAATTTGAATTGTTACTGAAAAATAATCATGCACAGCAACACACACATACACGCTGTACATATAAATACATACCAAAATCAATACAGCATGGAATTGTGGACCAAAATCCTATCCGACAACAACCAAACATTCAACGTTTTGGGTCTGAGAGGCTAAACCTCATCAATCGTCCGTGGCTCAAATGCTTGAATAAATAATTGGTCCTTGATATGAAAAGGGTTGATAAAACCGTATGCGTATATAATGTAGTTGACCGTGAGATCTGCCCCCCCCCCGGCCTGCTGTTTTGAGTGACATGTCCGTGCACGGGAGAGATCAGGGGAGATCGACAGACCCAATTAGACGACCACAGACATCTGACCTGGCAGCAGTGAAAGACACACCGGGCGATCGCGTTATCCTGCTGCAGGGAATTGAACATGCAGTCGGTCGGTGGCATCGAATACGCAAACGTGACATACATTTCTGAACACACGGTTGCACAACATGCATTTGAATAATGCTTGGGATTCATGCCTTTTGCATGCATGGAAAGCTTTCACGCACGCGCGCAGTCGCTCATGCACGCACGCACGCACGCAATGTGGACACATGCTCAGAGCATCATCATCATCATCATCATCATCATCATCATGGCAGAACACACAATGCAGGCAGTGTAAAATTTACAATTTACTTAAAGGACCACTTCACCACTTTTCAACCTATCTTCATATAATAGGTCCTCACTAATAATCATGAAAAAATGGCACAATTTTTTTTACTCGGTGTGTGTCTCATAGGAGGGCTATGGGCAGTTTAGAAACCATCTTCCAGTGACATTATCATTAGGCATATTATTTTTGAAACAAGGTTTCTTTACAAAAATGTTTAGATTTTAATTATTGTGAGAACGATGGCTTCCATTTTCGCATTGCAAGTTTTCAGGACTAGAAAGCCTGCAGTTTTTATTAGCTTGTATTCCCCATCAATGATGTCACTGGAAGACGGTTTCTGAACTGCCCACAGCCCTCCTATGAGACACAGACAGAGTAGAAAAAGATTGCACCATTTTTTCAAGATTATTAGTGAGGACCTATTATATGACGATAGGTTGAAAAGTGGTGAAGTGGTCCTTTAATTGTAAAGTCCAAAAAAGGTCAAAGCCGCATGCTCTCTCCAATGTCCCCCCATATATACAGACTCTCTCTCACAACGGGTCTTCTTCCCGTCCGCACCACCACCAGCCACCATCCCAGCACCAGCAGCAGCAGCAGCACCACCAGCTCAAGCCCCCTTCCCAGCTGCAGCTTCAGCACCCCGCAGCCCATCAGCCTCAGCAGCATGCCCACCCGCAGCCATCGCTCCACCACCACCCCCATCTCCACCCCTGCCTGCCGCACGGAGCCCAGGGCCCCCAGGCCCACGGCCCGGCCATGATGGGCCCCAGCTGCAGCCTGGCCGCAGGCCCGCAGGCCTCCCAGTCGGGCTCCGTCATCACCACCCAGGCCTCCTCACGTACTCGGGGTGAGTACTGGTATGGATGCTACTATAGATTGCTAATATACATACTATCTAATTTCCATGCCACCCATTGGAGTCAGCGCTCTGGAGCGCTGAATTTGCGCCACGATAAAAAAAAAAAAAGCAGACCTACAAGCTCGTAGCGCGCTACTCGGTGGCGCGCTATGAGAAGAAGAAGAAGAAGAAGAAGACCCCGAGTCGGCAGCCTAATCTTGTGATAGAAACGTTAAATATGCTGCTAACCGGGAGGTCGCGATATTTTTTTTGTTATTGAGCTCCTATAACATCGTCCCTCACCCCAGCATATCACCTCAATCGGAGCCTCTAAAGGACTTTAAAGATCGCGTGCGCCGAGTTTTGGGATCGCCATCATTGCCTATACTAGCGACGGGAGGCTAAAAGAAGCTAACATTGGTAAATATAATGGAATTGATTCTGGATTAAATATAGACGTTAAACAAAAACCCTGAGAAATCCCGGGTTTGTCATAGATTGTGGCACAAACACATAAACGCACACGACGTCTGAACCCCCCAATCCCCCCCCCCCCCCCCCCCCCCACACCCTCCCCCTCATGCGCGCTTCATCACACACCATTTTAAAACGGGTATATAGCCTCATATCCTCGTGTAAATGTTGCCTTTTCTCACTCCTCCATTTCCGCTCCCTTCCCCCTCCCCCTCCCATCCCATCCCATCTCACCACGACGCAGCAGCCTCGTTTTGGCGGGACTGCAAACTCGTTCGTTCGTTCCGTCTGGCGCATGCAGACTGCAGCTCCCATACATAATTTATCACCGCTCTAATGAATTGAGAGAAAGAGCGGGAGGGGGGGGGGGGGGGGGGGGGGGTGAGAAAAAAAACCACGCAAATGTACGTGAGAGAAAGTCAAAGGGACAGTGTGGCGGCAGGGGGGGGGCAGGGGGGCGGGGGGGGAGAGAGAGAGAGAGACGTATATAAGTATAAAGTGGCGAGACATTACGGATAGAGACCGTCAAACAGGCTAGTCGGCTCGGCAGACAGACATTTCCGCCCACAGTCGTCACAAACCCACCCAACTCGTCCCACAGCCACCCTCCCCACCAACCCAACCACCCCATCACTCGTCTCCCCCCCCCCTCGTCTCCCCCCCTCTCGTCTCCCCTCCCCCCCGTGCCTTTCCATTTGACATAATCCAGTATGTGTGCCTAAAAAAAGAGGCAGGCTGTGGGCCTGTGTGGCTTCTTCTTCTTCTTCTTCTTCTTCCACGAGTCTCTCTCTCTCTCTCTCTGGTTTATCACGCGGTTTGACAGCGGGGTCTGGTATTATGGGTTCCCCCCCCCCCCCCCGTTCCCCCTCTTTTCATCTCGGCTCTCTCTCCACTTCCTGGGCCTCTCTCTCGTCTATAGTCCTCACTCATGGTTTGCTCAGCTTTTGGGCTATGCCCGTACTGTAACTCAATACGCGCTTGAGCTTGAGCCCGTCAATGTGCTGTTGTCATCCCTTGTTTGTTTGTTTATCACATTTTGGGGCGAGAGAACCCCTTTTTGGTGTTAGCATTATGCTATGCTTTAGTAGCCTACTAGCCTTGCCAAGCCATGAGGCCCAGGAGCCTATCTCCTGTTTCTGTAGCGTGAGGCAGCTTGATGTACAAGTACACGCTAGTATGTCGCAGGGACTATGCTATGCTTTAGCTATTGAAAAAATACAAGCTCGTAGCGCGCTACGAGCTTGTATAGATCTGCTATTTTTTGAAAAATCGTGTTGCAAATTTGGAAACATATAGGTATAGAAACATAGGTATTTCAGAAAACTGTCATGATTTAGAAGACTTTTTTTTTTTAATTTCGACGTCAGGCCTAAATGGGTTATGGAACAGAGTAGCACTGCCCGGAGTCCAGAAAGCCTATCAGACTTGGCCAGTATGGTGGAAAAAGTACTCACATGTTTTACTTGCTTAATGTACTTATAAAGTACAACAAGGACAAAGCGCTCGTTATGCAGAATGTCCACATTTCAAGTTTTCAAATGTATAAAAACAAGGATTTTGAAAATAGCACATTTACAAGCTCACAATGTGTCGCGTCGCATCACGCAGCATAGTTCTGCCATTTTCAAATGGCCGAAATGTATAGGACTAAAGTGGCTAATGTATGTTTTGTCATAATAATCCAAATCTACAAAGTAACTATAACTAATTAAAGTTGTCAAATAATTGTAGTTGAGTAACAGTACAATAGTTGCCTCTGAAATGTAGTGGAGTAGAAGTAGAAGTATTGGAAATTGGAATTACTCTGTCTCAAGTAAAGTACAAATACCAAAAAAAATTACTTAAGTACAGTACTTAAACGTAAATGTACTTTGTCACTTTCCACCACTGGAAGCCTATCACACTTGGCCATGAGATGTGCGAGCTAGACCGTTGACATCAGACGGCTGCACTTGTTTCTTTATTGTTGTTGTATTAGGTGGGTTGACATGGTATCAGGGGAGAAGCATATTTTCTTCATTATTAACGGATATTTATTGTCTTTTGGGTCGTTTTTGGATCATTGAGCATGCACTAGACGAGAACTGGTCAAACCTCTTTGTTTGGACTGCAGCGGATATTCTTGGGAATCAATCAGACACTAATATAATAGTGTCGGCAGCTTATCGTTTGTCTCCAAATGTCCCAACACTCAGTAATGTGAATGTCTGAGTTGTACACATAAACCAAGGGCTCTTGAAACCTTTCAACTCTTGAGAGAGAGAGAGAATTTTGTGTTCTCATGCCGTTTTTACACAGGCTTTTACACAGGCTCCTCAAATCGTTTCCACAACGCGGGACGGCGGTGGCTCAGGGGTAGAGTGCCTGGATGGTAACCGTAAGGTTGCCAGTTCGAACCCGGGCTCCCCCAGAGTTACTGTCGAAGTGTCCTTGAGCAAGACACTGAACCCCTAATTGCTCCCGATGTGCTAGTTGGTGCCTTGCATGGTTTCCGCTGCCATCGGTGTATGAATGTGTGTGTGAATGGGTGAATGTAATGCACAATCTCTGTAAAGCGCTTTGGATAAAGGCGCTATATAAATGCACCATTTACCATTTACCACATTTACCACAACACAGGCCCACCAGCAAAAGAGACCTATCGTTAAAGGACAACTTTAGTTTTTTTTCAACCAAGGTTCATGTTTTAGGTTGTTATTAGAGAAAGTAAAAGGTGAGTGTTATTTTTTTTCTTCATTTGCTGCTTTCTTTCATTTTAGGGATTTTAGCTGTTTTTGATAGGGGGGCGGGGGCATTCGAGCATGGGACTAAATATGAATTGTTTTTACAAAATATTATGGCGATTTTATTTATTTATTATTTACTATATAGTCCTAATAAACCCCAGGAAATTACATCTGGCCACAAAAAGAATCACAGGATCTACTGAATGTGAATAAGGTATAGCCTACTGGGGGGAAAGCCACACTGTGTGTCATAGGCTCAATATGTCAGTTTGACACATTCAGTAGAACTCGTGATCTTTTGTGGCCAGATTACATTTCCTGGGGTTTATTAGGACTATAGTAAATAATTAAAAAATAAATCGCTATAAAATGTTGTAAAAAAAAACATATTTAGCCCCATGCTCGAATGCCCCCGCCCCCTGTCAAAAAACAGCAAAAATCCCTAAAACGAAAGAAAGCAGCAAATGAAAAAATAAAAACACTCATCTTTTGCTTTCTCTATAACAACCTAAAACATAAACCTTGGTTGCCAAAAAACTAAAGTTGTCCTTTAAAAGGGATAGAATAATTTTTTTATATAAAATGAGCGATATTTATCATGCGATAATTATGCTCCGATGATTTGGATTTGGATAAATCTGCGGCTATAGGAGGCGCCACAACCGCTTTATCTGCTGATCATTGTCAGAGTCTGGCAACGCGAGACTTATCGTTTTAAGTAACCACGATAAGTGCTCTTTAAAGAGCCTCTAATAACACGCTGTAATTGATTATGAGAGTGATTGTATAGTATAAGGTGTCTGTGAGCATGAGAGATAGCACACTGTTGTGAGCAGAGCAAGACCCAAAGTAGAACAGTCAAGTGTATAGAATTGTAAGACTTAAGGTGCGTTCAAACCTGAAGATATAGATTTGTTTCCAGTCGCTTCAATCGCTTCACTTGTAGCATTGGTAAGTCCCTCCGCTCGCATCACGCCGATTGGCTGTAACCAAATTGACCCCCGCTCGTTCACCCAATACCCAAGTTCAATATATTTAACATAAACTAGGCTATATCATTTATGAGCAGCAAAATGAGTTCCTTTGTCTTTGCAAAGGGTTTGTATGTTGTCGTTTCTTTTCAACCAAAACCGACCGGCCTAAACATTTCCGGGGTTCCGAACAACGTCAACGCTGATTGGCTGTCAGGACGCGATGGGCGGAGTCGGGGGGGACGCAAGCTTTGCGAGATCTGCACGCTCATAGCGCGAGTGCCGCGCTACGAGCTATGATCTTGACACGAAGTAGCATAACATATCTATACGGTGGATTTTTATGAAACATTTGCGCAGATAGAAAGAGGATACTTCAAGCTTTCCGTACAGCTGCAATGTTGGCGAGTTTGATGTTGTTTAATACAATCAGAGACAGGACTTTTCTGTTTGGATGTCTATGGGAAATTGCATCTAGGCAAGATGGCCACGGTCTGCATATGGTCAATAGCAACACAGCCTTAAATTAGTATCATCGATAACACCTGGTGAAGGCCCGGAGGTATATAGGAAGTCACTTTCAAAATGGCGTATATGTACATAAAGGGCCTATATTGCTCTTGCCTGCATGCAGGGACCCCCAAGTGTAACGCCCCTGACGGTGAGGTAAGCTCTAGTTTGACCGTGTTTCGGGGCTCAGTAAATCAGTACCAGCTGAAACAGGACAGCTTGTTTCTTGGTGTGGAACACTCCCATGTGCTGCTAAGTCAAGTTCGCGGATCGGGTGTCCCACTGTTTCCCCTCGTGTTTACCAGCCCGTTGCCACGGCGACGGCCAGTATCCCAGAGGTCTGGCGGCCGGCCCGGGTCCGACTGTTGTGGTTACGTTCAGAAACGCTGTTTTGGTTCGTCGACTTTTTCTTTCTCTATTTCGCTCCCTCTCTCTCTCTCTCTCTCTCTCTCTCTCTCTCGCTCCCTTGTTCCCACTCTGCTTGTCGTTAAAGTTGGCCGCGTGCTCCAGATTCGGCAGGGTGACATCATCAGCGATGACCTCAGCGTATAGTCGGATTGGCCGAGTGCCAGCTAGGGCCCTTATGTCAGCGGCATGCGGCACCGCGGGTTCCTGCGTCTCTCTCTCTCTCTCTCTCTCTCTCTCACTTTCTCAGCCCGTTATACTTTTCATTTCCACCTACAGTATCTTATAATCTTGTTCTCCTCTTTCCCTTCCTTTCTGTTCGACGGTATCATACTTTCCATTGTCACTCTGTTTTCACCCCCGTTCTTTTTATTTTTTTATCAAGTGTTGCTTCACTGCTAATCATGTCTCGCTCCTCCTCCCTTTCTCCTCTTCCATATATTCCTCCACCGATTCCTCCGCCCCAGAGCAGACCTACAAGTTCAGCTTGTAGATCTGCTTGTAGATCTGCTTGTAGCTTGTAGATCTGCTATCCAGCCATCCTGCCCCAGATCCTTCCTCGATCACCTCTGCTTTTCCTTCACTGTGCCGTTTAAAACGCGGTCGACACGACCAAAAAAGCCTCGCTGTTCATTTAACTTCGTCTCTTTTTTACACTCTCCGAGTTAAAGTATAAAACACTGCAGGATTTGGGGCTGTGTACATAACATTAGACCGGCGGAATCTTTTTTTTTAAAAATATATATATTTTTTATCCCACGATTTTGTAACCCATTTTTCACCCCTGTGTCAATCATCTAATGTGATCCTGGGCTCTACACACCCTCCACCAACCTAGTCCCCATATATGGGGGACAAGGGGAGAGCAACGGACTTGAACTCATGCTTCCTTCATGCCTGAGTGTCCAAGTTGCTCCTTTACACCTGACAGGGGGGAGTTTCCCTGGTTGGACGTAGCGCGTGGAAGGAACACGTTATTCCAACCAGTTCCTTTCCCCTCCATCAGGCGCCCCGGCTGGCCAGGGGGAGGCAGTTTAGTGACCAGGATTACTGCATGTTTTTTTTGTGAGGGTACCTATATACCCTAGGGGACACGGGGAGAACGGCGGAATATTTTAACCAATTTTGGGGACAGGAACCCCTTTTTGGTGTTAGCATTATGTTATGCTTTAGCTATTGAAAAATAGCAGATCTACGGTGCGCTACGAGCTTGTAGGTCTGCTATATATTTTTTTAATCGTGAAAATGTGCCTCAAATTTGGAATATATTATATATAACGTTTTTAACTTCTGCAGGAGGGTCCCTGGAACAACATATTTTCAGATGGGGGGGGGGGGGGTCTCGGAGGCCAATTACAGATCATTTTTTGGGGTCCTTGACATGAAATATCGAGTGATACATAGGCCTATAGAAACATAGGTTATTTTCAGAAAACTGTCAGGATTTTAGAAGAAATTTTTTTCCAGGCCTTAAATGGGTTAACTTGTAAACTCGCTCTGAACCTTTGGATTAAAGAAGTCTCCCTGTCCCTCTCTCCATCTCTCTCCATCTCTCTCTCTCTCTCTCTCTCTCTCTCTCCATCTCTCTCTCTCTCTCTCTCTCTCTCTCTCTCTTCTCCATCTCTCTCTCTCTCTCTCTCTCTCTCTCTCATCTCTATCCTCCCCCCTCTCTCTCTCCCCCCCTGGCTATAACCCCAGGCCAGGGTCCGCGGGCCCCCTGCCCTCATCCCTGCTGCACATGAGGAACAGACCCAGACAGCCGCTGCCGGCCTCCATGCCGGGCCCCCTGCCCGACCCGGCCATGCAGGGCGCCTCTGCTCAGCACATGGCCGTGAGTGTCCGTCCGCATACACATGCTCCTATACACCTAAACACAGTGGCGTGCACAGATAGACACTAGGGGGTGATAGAGCACCCCCTGCCCTTTTGGCAATGTGCTCAAAAAAATATATCTTAATTTGTAGTGTGTGGACCATGGTGACATTGATCAAATCTTGATAAAAAACGCTTCTACTATATTATTTAGGCCCCCACAATCTAAAGCTATGTTTCTATGTCAGTGGTTCTTCGATTTAAAAAACAATAGCAGACCTACAAGCTCATAGCGCGCCACTCGATGGCATGCTATGAGCTTGTAGATCTGCTATTTTTCAATAGCTAAAGCACCAAAATGGGTTCCCGCCCCAAAATGTGCTGCGCAAGGTGCCCTTTTTTCACTTGAGCACCTGCCCCTCTAAATGTCTGTGCACGCCACTGCCTAAACACATACAGACACATCCATCTGCGCACATATACTCACCCACAAACTGTCACGGTGCGACTCAGAAGTATAGGACCCAAAATGCAGAACAGTACTGGTCAAAGTCAGGAGGTCAAATGTGGAGGGATTTATTCACCCAAAACTCAGGATATAACATAATCAAGCAGGGAACATAAGGGACTGAGGGTTTAAGTAGACACTAGTGATCACAATACACAGGTGAACAGAACAAACAATCAACACTGGGATTGGCTAGGAGACTTAACAGGACACAGGTGGAGAAAACTAGTAATCACAGGGAGGTGAGACAAGACAGGCAAACACAACTAGACAACTAGGGAAAACAGGAAACACTAGGACATCACTAAACAGTGAAAGTGTGCAACAGACTGATATCGTGACACAAACGTATTTTTTAAAAGTCTGTCTGTCTGTCTGTCTGTCTGTCTGTCTGTCTGTCTGTCTGTCTGTCGTGTCTGTCTGTCTGTCTGTCTGTCTGTCTGTCTGTCTGTCGTGTCTGTCTGTCTGTCTGTCTGTCTGTCTGTCGTGTCTGTCGTGTCTGTCGTGTCTGTCTGTCTGTCTGTCTGTCGTGTCTGTCGTGTCTGTCGTGTCTGTCGTGTCTGTCTGTCTGTCTGTCGTGTCTGTCTGTCGTGTCTGTCGTGTCTGTCGTGTCTGTCGTGTCTGTCTGTCTGTCTGTCGTGTCTGTCGTGTCTGTCTGTCTGTCTGTCGTGTCTTGTCTGTCTTTCTGTCTGTCGTGTCTGTCGTGTCTGTCGTGTCTGTCTGTCGTGTCTTGTCTGTCGTGTCTGTCTGTCGTGTCTGTCGTGTCTGTCTGTCTGTCTGTCTGTCTGTCTGTCTGTCTGTCGTGTCTTGTCTGTCGTGTCTGTCTGTCGTGTCTGTCGTGTCTGTCTGTCTGTCTGTCTGTCTGTCTGTCGTGTCTTGTCTGTCTTTCTGTCTGTCGTGTCTGTCTGTCTGTCTGTCTGTCGTGTCTTGTCTGTCTTTCTGTCTGTCGTGTCTGTCGTGTCTGTCTGTCTGTCTGTCTGTCGTGTCTTGTCTGTCTGTCTGTCTGTCGTGTCTTGTCTGTCTTTCTGTCTGTCGTGTCTGTCTGTCTTGTCTGTCTGTCTGTCCATTCCTCTGTCTGCTCGCTCGTGTGTCTTTGTGTCTGTTTTCTCCCCCCCCCCCCCCTCCCCACACAAACACACACAAACACACACACACACACAAACACACACACACACACACACACACACACACACACACACACACGCACACACACACACACACACGCGCGCACACTCTGACACGCGTTCATTTGCAGGTCATTATGATTTATAGATGTGGGTATAGTGGCCAAAGTGGTCAAGGACCTCCACTCAGACATATATTCATATAGAGAGGACAGCAGGAGTCACACTTCACTCCCGTCGGATGAATTAATCACACGTGTCAAACTGCTAGATGGATGTGACCTCGGGATGGAACCCTTCCCATCCCATCCTCCTCCGCCCCGAGGTCGGCCAGTCGTCGTGTTTCTGCCCCGCAGGATGATTCGGAGCGAAAGGTCTTTTTGTGACACTGTGTCTCGTTTTCCCTTCCCTTCCCTTTCTCTTTTTTTTTTTCTTCTTCCAGATGGACAGACACGGCTTGATGGGCATCCCGGGTCCCACCCACAACAACCCGTCCTGCGCCTCCTCGCCCCAGGTACACACGGAGACACTCATCGCAGTGGTCCCCATAATGTCACGGTTTGCAGGTGTTAGGACCCAAGTGCAGGAAACTCAAACAAAGGCAGGACAAGATATCACATAAACTTGACTTTACTTGGGAAATGACATAGGATAACAGATTAAGTACATACACATGCACTGAACATAAAACCTGACACTAACTTAAGATCCAGCACTGAACAAACACAAGGCAGAGTTTAAATAGTCACTGGAGCTCATCGCCCAACCCGGCTCAGCTGGTCCCCACAGGTGACGGCACTCAGGGCAATCAGAGTCAGAGGAGCAGGACTTGGGAGAGACAGAGGAAACTCATGGACAAACAGGGGGGGCTCAGGACGGGACCATGACACATAAAGTCCATTTGAGTTAGTTATTATAGAGTTAAATTAACATTGATTTTACAATATAAATTTGGAGGTCCCTGCAGTGATAGAAATGCCATTAACCCAATTTGGGGCGGGAACACCCCTTTTGGTGTTTTAAACATTCCGTTATAATTTTTGCTATTGAAAAAACCGCAGATCTACAAGCTCATAGCGCGCCATATAGGTCTGCTATTTTTGAAAAACCGTGAAAATATTTATTTCAGAAAACTGGAGGGTTTAGAAGTTTTTTTTTTAATTTCGAGGTCAGGCTTAAATGGGTTAAATGTGGGTCCGCGGGCTGATTAGTGTCAATTTGGGGGTCGTTGACATGCAAACGTTTGGGAACCCACTGACTTATAGAGTGTAGCACGCAGTGGTGGGAAAAGGGACTATATACGATTCTCGCTCTCGGGGGGGGGGCGGGGGGGGCTCTTCCAAGAGAGATTTTGCGCTCTCATTAGAAGGCGGGTGTATAAATGCCATCCAGCCGTTTTCTCTCATTTCTTTGTGCGTTGTTCGTCACTACATCCTCTTACTGGTGAGAGGATTGTGAATGTGAGCTGTGAGTGTGCGGTCAGTGGTGACGCATATATCACGCTGTGTGTGTGCGTGTGTTGCTTTGAAACAGTCATTGGGCACATATTAAGCCTTTCATTTAACCACTTAGCCGCTTAAACCCTATACCTGATCGGTGTTCCCCAGGGCTTTGTACTAGCCCCCCCCCCAAAGTTGTCCCTCTACGCATAAAATACCTTCTACAAGATTTATTTTCATACCATTTTTCGCCTATAATGATTTGCCCAAAATAGGGAGGCCAGGATAAATTGTGAACCATTGCGACTGTGGCTTAAAGGACAACTTTAGTTTTTTTCAACCAAGGTTCATGTTTTAGGTTGTTATTAGAGAAAGTAAAAGATGAGTGTAATTATTTGTTCATTTGCGGAAGACACTTCGAACCCCAAATTGCTCCCGATGTGCTGGTTGGTACCTTGCATGGCTTCCGCCGCAATCGGTGTATGAATGTGTGTGTGAATGAGTGAATGTAATGCACAATCTACCCATTGTCTCTGCATATTCTTATGAACACAAACACAGACACTCGTGCACAAGGCCCCTTTGTGCTTATAATATAATCGAATCCGTGATTAGAAATTTGTATTAGAAAATGTTTAAGACATGTTCAGCATTCACCTGCCAAGGCATGATGTGATGCCAGGTTGAAAGGGGTTGAGACAAGCTCCCAACCTTAACTTTACACTGAATTTAAAAAATGTCTCTGTCTAGATGTGTACAGTACAGTATGAAAGACACAGAGGGAAAACTGTGAAGTGCCCACTGTCCACGGCACGCACGCACGCAGGCACGCACACACGCGCACACACACACACACACACACACACACACACACACACACACACACACACACACACACACACACACACACACACACACACACACACACACACACATACACACACACACATAGGGGATATGACTTCATGCATTGACCCTGTACATGGAGTCACAAGTGAGCAGTGTATCG
This sequence comes from Protomyctophum parallelum, assembly GCF_964188405.1. Lineage (NCBI taxonomy): Eukaryota > Metazoa > Chordata > Actinopteri > Myctophiformes > Myctophidae > Protomyctophum > Protomyctophum parallelum. The sequence goes on along the minus strand of NC_139697.1, from coordinate 19,162,623 downwards.
GGTTTCAGAGCCACTAAAGGTTCAAATGTGAGGCTCAGAGAGAGACAGACAGACAGACAGACAGCGCTTTGTCAGTTGACTGCAGTCAAGAAGAGGACAGTCATGTCTCCTATACTCTATTCTAGCGGTCCTCACAGTGTGGCCCATACGTATACTAACCTGCCACGCATGCATGTTGGTGGAGCCATGGGTTAGTTTTGACCTGCCACGAGTTAGTTTTAACCTGCCAAGGGTTTGGGTTTTAACCAGCCACGGGTTAGTTTTAACCTGGCACACATGTCGGAAGCCACAGGTTAGTTTTAACCAGCCACGGGTTAGTTTTAACCTGCGGCCTGTGTTAGTTGTAACTGACCTCGCATGTCAGGAGCGACGGTGTTGTCTGACTAATGCCTGTCGGACTGTTAGTATGTTAAAACAAACGTATTATGCACCCCTCCAGTGGGGGATGGGGGATTTCCATGGCTCCTCAAGTAAAGGCTTTCACTATCTGAAGATATTCTGGTTTGACTGCTGCCACGGATCATCATCATTATTATTAAACAAGACACTTACTATGACTGAGAGTGCGGATTTTATTCTCTTTCTATATGTTCTCTTTTGAATCTGCACCTATAGCACACCACGCCTGAACCTTTAAAAGACTGCCTGAATAGAGCGAGCCTTTTCCCTTGAAGAGGAGAGAACCTTTCTCAAGCACTCGTATATAATCATGTCAAGCATAAGGACTGTCTAGTGTCTATGCTTTAGTTAATGAAGTCCCGTTCAATTCCGTTCTCTTCAGTCCTAATGTAATCTTGTCCAGTCTAGTCTGGTTTTTATTATCGCCAGTATATGAAATTATATGAATTATACCAGTGGTTCCAATTTTTAGCCCATGACCCCAAAAGAGACATTTGGTGTCTCCCCATGGATCCAGTAACAGATCTATAAGCTCACAACGCGTCGCGGAAACATTTGTTTTCTAATTTGTGGAATTTCTTAGATTTTTTATCGAGATTTTTCATGAAATGTACTGAAAAATGTTTTCTTGGGGAATGTATTGAAATATAGGGCCTAATATTAATAATAAGTAAAAATAACACCCGTGTGAAGCGAGGGGCGCTCTAATGATCGTACATCATCATCCAGAATGCTGGTCCCTTATTGGCCAAGGGTTCCCACTGACATACATTATGCCGACACATATAGCGTAAATTCTCTGTTCATTGTTCGTTCAGACAACACAAACAATAAAGCTGTACAGTATAGGAAATGCAGGAAACAAAAACTAAAGGGGACCCATAACAATGTGTCTGTGACCCACAAAAGGGCCCCCGGACCTGCTGTTTGGGAACCAGTGAGAACCAGTGGGAAGTGGGAACCATATAGTCAGTCTAGTTAAGTCTCCTCTCATCACGGCAAACATGCTGCACAATGTTGTGCTTTGCTGAAGTACCACCACAATTGATTTAAAAAAAAAGATCCCGCACGTCGAACACAGCTCTGAACTGAACTGTCCTTACTGTAACTCCACACTCTCGCTTGCATGTGGAAGCGGACGGTGGAAAAATAAACTTCTGACACGTGACTCGCGTCGTCGTATATCTCACCGTGTACGCGGCGCGAGCATACCTTCATTCACCGACCCCCTCCCCCCACCATCCACCGTCGCCCCCCAAACACCCCCCCCCCCCCCCCCCCACCCACCGCCCCCTGTGCCGATCCGACTCAGACAGAAATATCAATGCGATGTGTCATCCTGCACTAGTACAGCTGCATGATGTAATGGGTGTAATGGCACAGGCCCGCTGCTGCTGGTGTAAGGGAGTGTTTCTATGTAGTAAACAGAGCCTGGGACGATCGTTCTGCCTTGTCCTGTCTTGTGGGTGACTGGCTGACTGGCTGGCTGGCTGGCTGGTTGGTTGGCTGGCTGGCTGTGCTGGCTGGCTGTGCTGTGCTGGCTGGCTGGCTGGCTGGCTGGCTGTGCTATGCTGGCTGGCTGTGCTGTGCTGGCTGGCTGTGCTATGCTGGCTGGCTGTGCTGTGCTGGCTGGCGGGGTTGGTGAAACTGGCACAGGGCAGCAACGGTGATCTCATTCTTGGCGGACTCTAAATGTGTTCCCTTTTTTTTCACCCCCTTCGCTGAATGGAGCGATGGAGGAAGAAGAATTTGAAGCGGAAAAAAGGAAAGAAAAAAAACTTCTCCTATACAGAAATATTACATAACAGAGAGCTGATAGTAAGATGGGGGGAGGAAGGGTGGGGGGGGGAGCAAGGGGTGATGTCATTGTACACACACACACACACACACACACACACACACACACACACACACACACACACACACACACACACACACACACACACACACACACACACACACACACACACACACACACACACACACACACACACAGGCTCTCGTTTCTCTCTCTCTCTCTCTGTCTCCCTCTCCCTCTCTCTCTCTCTCTCTCTCCCTGTCTCTCTCTCTCTCTCTGGCCTGTGCTGCTGAGTGTGGTGGAAAGTGGAGACGTGGTTTAAATTAGCTCTTACAGTGTGTTTAGTCAGATGATACACGGGGAATGATAAAGTGTGAAGGTATCAAACCGCTCGGCCAGGCATTTATTGGCACACATTATCCCCCTCATGAGCATACACACACGTACACTCGCATTGTATATACGCACACGTGCTTGTGCGCACACACAGTCACACAGTCACACACACATACACACACACACACACACATACACATGTACTCGCACTCTCACAAATCACACAAACACCCACCAGTAACATAATTGACTTTGAGTTTAGATTTAATGTTGTGCCATAGGGGACAGATGCAATTGCCCTAGAATGATCGAACCTGTTAAGTGTTCACTTGCTTATTTTCCAAGTGAAGCGCATACTAAATTTGAACGCACTCGCTGTAAACATGTGCGAGTCGTGAGACTCGCCGAGCGTTCGTATTTTTGTCCTCCATTTTTGTTTTTTTTAATGTTTTTATTCTGTGATTATAGTTACGATTGTATACCTTGACAAACCCGTTGGGGGTCCTTGAATGAGGGGGGGGGTTCCACAGGATCCACAGTGGAATGTGGAAGAGCCGTATTACTATACATACGGCCTCTTATTTATTATTATTATAATATTATAATATTATTAATATTATTTCTCAGCTTCTCAGCAGGCAATCGACAAGCTCACAGTCATAACACGCTCACAACAGTGTGTTGTGAGCTCGTACCAATCTTGTAAATCCTGACAAATCTTCTCTTAATTGAGGTCCCTGCATGACACGAATTACTGTCAGATACATTTGGGGGTCTTTTGCGTGAACGTTTCCTGAGAACCACTGAACTCAAAGTTATAGGGGGGTTCCAGATGGACTCTGTGGGTGTAACAAATGGAACCAAATGGATCCAATGCCAAGCAGAGGCAGATTCTACTGTGAAAAGGCGCCCCACCTTCCGTTTCCCCACAGAACCGGGAGGTGAAATCTTCCATTACTATACCTTGCGCAAATACGTCTGATCTCTCGAACAAAGGGAGTCTATACCAACTCACCTCAAGCCTAGCCTGGCTAATAAGCCAGACTCAAATCACACTGTCGTGTGGTATTTGAGTCTGGAGATGCTGTGTATGGATCTTGTTTCCCGGGGGGTGGGTTCAAACATTTTCTCTTTGACCCAATTGGTCAGAGCTACGGTCAGTCAAAAATCTCAAGCATTGAACGTCACCTTACCAAAGCCCGCCCATATTGCATACCGTGTCCCGATTGGCCACAACAGTTCTCTGGTGTAGGAAATGGCCGTACAATTGAGCCTCTCCAGACCGTAATCCACAGGCAATTATTTTTTTGCCAACGGCTGATTCGGTCTGGCTTATTAGCCAGGCTACCTCAAGCCTGGAACGGCTGGTCCCGTGCATCACAGGAACAAGGACACTTAATGCAGAAGGAGGAGAGGACGAAACGTTAGTCACTTTTTGTATACTAGCACCTAATAAAAGGCTTAAAATGTCTGCCGTCCTAGGCCTGGGCTGTGGCTCAGCGGTCCAGGCACCTTGGCTGGTAATCCAGTCTGGCAGTGTGCCGCGGGTTCGACTCCCGATCCCGACGGCCTTTACTGCATGTCTTCCTGTCAGCCTACTGTCTCTCCCTCTATAAAAAAGATATAAAAAAAAGGCGGAAACCGAAAAAACAAACAAAAAAACATTAAAATGTCTGCCGTCCTCTCCTTCTTCTGCAAGTCTGATCTCTCTTTAGAAGCGTTAATATATTCCAAACGATATCAAAACCACGGACAGCGCCGTAGATCAAATAAGAGCAAACAAGGAAGGATTGTTGGCCTCATGTAAACCAGGAAGTTGAATGCCATTTTTAAGTTTTATATCATTATTAAAAAAGGACTTAAAGATGTGTGCACATGTCCTGGGCCTCCTATACGGCTGTAATTATGAAAGATGTGTGGGCACGTTCTGCAGGGCATCATGAGTGTTAAAAGGATAGTTCAGATTTTTGGAACTTAAGCTGTATGAAATACTTGCCATTAATATAGTGGTTGCGCAACTGTATTAATTGATTGCCCGAGTCCCATGGTGGGAGTTCTGCTCTGGTTTTGGTCAATATTAAGTAGTTCCGGTCATTTTGTGGGGGGCACAGGAGGCCACGCAGTAAATGTGTATTGTTGACCTATTTCTAAAATATTAGCGCAACTTTCGTTCAACTTTGACCCCAACTTTGATCACATGGAACTACTTTTTGGGGTGTAGTGATATGGACACAAAAAACATAGTTCCATGTGATAGAGGGGTAAAAAATGAACGAAAGTTGCACTAATATTTTAGAAATAGGTCAACAATACAAATGAGTTTTTGTGGATTAATTTACTTTTAATACGTGGCCCCCAGTGCCCCCCACAAAATGACCAGAACTACTTAATATTTCACCAAAACCAGAGCATAACTCCCACCACGTGACTCGGGCAATCGATTAATACAGTTGCACAACCACTATATTAATGGCAAGTATTTCACACAGCTTAAGTTTAAAAAAAATCTGAACTATCCCTTTAAAATAAGATCTGGTTGCCAAAGGGGTGGAAGTGGCGCCCTTTTGACATTAAAACGTTAACCGTAACCTTCTCCCTATATAACCCACCAGAGATCCAAACAGACCATGGGCCATCACCACCACCACCACCACCACCCCCACCCCCAACCACCACCGCAACAACACCCGGGCATGGCGACCGGTGGCAGCCCCATGGACAACATCGTGGGTCACATGATGGGAATGATGTCACAGCGCCAGCAGGCGCCTCCGCCTCCGCTGCAGCATCACCCCTCGTCGGCCCCTCATCAGCTACAAGCTCCGCCCCTCACCTACCAGCAGCGGTACCATGCGCCGCCGCCCGTGCAACTCATGGGGAACGTCCCGCACCCTCAGGTCCACCAGTCGCCGCCTTCGCACCTGCACCAGGGCTCGCCTCTCTCCATTCACTCACAGGTACAGTAGAATCTGGGGGTGTGTCTGTGGGTGTGTCTAACAAAGGTACCTATGGGTTCCCATAGAGATCATTTTGAGATTGAGGAACAAAGATATGGGACTCCACTGTATATATATATACGGATGTGTTCGTCGTGTGCTCTGGTTGCCAATATGGGCTCTCTATATGCATGCAGAAAATCACACCCGTGTGAAGTGAGGGAGGCAATCTTATCGTCGTACATCGTCTCATTCCGGCCAATCACAATGTGCGCCTTCGTCTTCAATGTTTGTGTTTTATACAAACACTCAAAACTGGGCTGGCCATTAAAGGTCAATGGCATTCAATTGTGTTTGCACAAACACTCAAAACTGGCCATTCATTGTCAATGGCATTCAATGTTAGCGTTTGCACAAACACTCTGGCATTCAATGTTAGTTTTAGGACAATGTTTGTCCTATAGAACCCCTCAAAAACTCCTCCTATTTCCGGGCTCCTTCCCTATACTTCCTTCACAGTTATTACCGATGATGCTAATTAAGGCTATGTTCCGTTAAGCTTGCAGTGGTTCTCAATCTTTTTTTTCTTTTCAAGGACCCCCATAACGCAGAGAGTTTACAAATGGAACCAAATGGGTCCATTCGGTCCATTTGTACACTCTCAGACCCCCTTTCCACCGGATGGTTTGGTTCCCAATGGGAACCGGTTCAGTTCTTTTTGGTTCTTAGTCCAAGAGCCAGAGCTCCAAAATTGTTGGGAAAACTATACCCTATATTAAATTGTTTATAGGATCAATACAAGTAAATTAATACATGATAACCCTTCCACAGTAGTAGCTTTTTCATATTGCATATTTTCCTACATAATGCCTCATTTGCATATTTAAAAATATTGCAATACAATAAATCATTGTCTTCGTGTAAGTACTCAATTGTGGAGGTTTCATGGTGATGACAATCTAATATAGGTATGGTTTTGCCCACTCAATTCATAATTAACGTTTACATTTTGGAGCTCTGGCTCATGGACTAATTAAGAACCAAAGAAGACTGAACCGGTTCCCATTGGGAACCAACCGGTGGAAAAGGGGCCTGTCAGAGTTACACACCCGCAAAGGGCCATATTTGGAACCCACTCAAGGACACTTTGAGACCCACTGGTGTAGCCGAGTGCAACAGCGAGCCGACACGCACAATATCAGCACCACGACTCTGTTTGACCAGAATGGAACAAAAGAGCCTTCATTAGCATCAGCGGTAACACCTGTGAAGGAAGTTAGGAAGGGGCCTCAAGTTCTTTCCAAAATGGTGTGTGTGCATATAGAGCCCATTGTCCATGACTGTAAAAATATATACAGTACACCGAGGCGCGCGTGTTTTGTTTAGCCCCACTGGCAGTGGTGCTCTGAGGCAGGGTTTCTCAAAGTGGGCGCCCATACTTTCACCCTAGGGTGCAAGTCCAGGGGTTGCCTCGGAATACTTGGAATTTACAGTATCAATATCACTTTTTAAGCACCAGTTTAAACCCTCGATACACTGAGTGAAACGGAGTTGCACTTTCCCCGCGCACGTTCTTTTATTCAATCTACTAAATCTCTTCGCCACAAATAGCAGAGCTATACAAGCTCGCAACGCATACTCCCCATTCTTCCCGTCTCTCTGTCTATCTATACTATCAATAAAAGCCCTTAAAAATAGATCTTTAGAAATAAATCACACCCGTGTGTGTATATAGCGAGGGACGCTCTTATCGTCGTACATCATCATACATCATCTCATTCCGGGCCAATCCGAAATTGCGTCCTCACCTTCGTCCAGTGTTTTTGTGTGTTACGCAAATGTTTGTGTTTACGCAAACACTCACAAATTGTCCATTCATCGTCAACGCCATTTAATGTTTGCGTATAGGACAACGTTTGGTTTGCACATACAGTATATACACCAAAAGCTGGACATATTAGGAGGGGCTATAGCGCCCCTCAAAAAACTCCTGGCTGGATTGACATGGAATTTGCTGTGCACCTTTATGGTCCCAAGAAAGACCCCATACTGATTTTGGTGTTTTCTGTAGTGCCGCCATTATGTCAAAGTTATACTAGACACATGATATCTTCTTACAGTCTAGAGAGGGAAGACTGCCATGGACCTTAACCCATTTTGGGGCGGGAACCCCTTTTGGTGTATGGTGCATTATGTTATGCTTTAGCTATTTAAAAATAGCAGATCTACAAGCTCATAGCGCGCCACCGAGTGGCGCGCTACGAGCTTGTAGGTCTGCTATTTTAGAAAAATCGAAGAACGACTGACATAGAAACGTAGCTTTTTCAGAAAACTGTCATTTTCAAACAGACATTTTTTTTAATCTGATCTCAGGTCAGAAGAATCTGTTCAGCGAGCCCTGCTGATGTGTGTGACCCCGTGTCCTTCCTCTTACTCTAGCACCACCCTCACACCAAACTGTCCAACTGCACTCACCACTCACGTTATCTCAGAAATTGAATCGAATGGGCAGATTGCCATGATGAGCACATGGAGCACACAAACCTTTGCTCTGGCACCACCCTCAGGCCGAAATATCCAGTTATATCCAAGACATGTTATAAATTAACCCCAGAGTCAATATGAGTGTGTGTGTGTGTGTGTGTGTGTGTGTGTGTGTGTGTGTGTGTGTGTGTGTGTGTGTGTGTGTGTGTGTGTGTGTGTGTGTGCGCGCGCACGCGTGTGCGTGTGTGCGTGTGTGCGTGTGCGTGTATTCTACTACTTACTATCCCAGCTCATTAGGAGATTCAAACTTCAAAGTAAAAAATATTTAGGGCGACCGTCGAGCCGGCTGGATGGCACTTACTACCGGCCTTCTAATGAGAGCGCAAAATCTCTCTTGGAAGAGAAGAGCCACCCATCGACTTCTCTAATATATACGGCAACCTTCCCCCGTGTTTCTTCACTAGTATAGTCCGATCCAGAAGAACACAGTATTGCTGCAGGCCACTGGTGTGGCATTGTGAAATCGAACAAAAAAGTGACGATGACCCTTTTCGTGTTAGCATTATGCTATGCATTATGCTATGCTTTAGCTATATAAAAATAGCAGATCTACAAGCTTATAGCGCGCCACCCACGAGCTTGTAGGTCTGCTATTTTTGACGCCGACGACGTGTGTGTATACATTCTAACAGGCGTCTCCCATCATGAACCAGCAGCCGTCTCATTCCCATCATCATCACGCGGCGCAGCCATGCAGCAGCGGCAGCAGCAGCAGCAGCAGCAGCGGTTGCGGGGGAGGAGGAGGAGGAGGAGAACGAGGAGAAAGAGGAGGAGGAGGGGGAGGAGGGGGCCGGCGCAGGAGGACGGCCGACCAGGACCCCGACGAGCGGCGGCAGAAGTTCCTGGAGCGCAACCGCGCGGCGGCCACGCGGTGCCGGCAGAAGAGGAAGGTGTGGGTGTCGGCGCTGGAGAAGAAGGCTGAGGAGCTCACGCACACCAACCTGCAGCTACAGGTATGTGGACGACGTCATGACGCGCTGTACACGAGGGATGTGCACGCACGAACGCACGGACGCATGCACGCACACGCGCAGAACCACGCACAGGCAGACGAGATTACAATCAAACACGTCCTACTCCTACATGCACAAACTCGATGAATGAATTGGATCTGCTTTTTAGGTACTCTGATCAAGCGCATCGGTCCCAACCATAGGGTCTCTGAATCCCCCCGTACATAAACAGCAGATCCAAAATGACAGGTGGTAGCTGGGGTGGAGGAGGGTGTGCAGCAAAAGTTTAACCCATTCTGGGCGAGAACCCCTTTTGGTGTTTCAAACATTATGTTATAATTTAGCTATTGAAAAATAGAAGATCTACCAGCTCATAGCGCGCCACCGAGTGGTGCTCTATGAGCTTGTAGGTCTGCTATTTTTGAAAAATCGTTCAAATGTGCCTCAAATCTTTCAGAAAATTGTCATGATTTAGAAAACTTATTTTTTTTTAATTTCGACGTCAGGCCAGACAGCAGCACAGCAGAATCAGTGTACGGCAGCAAGCAAGCAAGCAGATTTGAGCAGTGCAAACTTCCAGTTTAAATAGCCGGTATATGAAGATGGAATGAGTGAGTCATTAGATGAAGTGAATCATGTGAACGAGAACGTGACGCTGAGGCGGCCCAATGAACGGCCGCCGGGTAAATGCACTGAGTTTCCTGACTGAACTTGCTTTGTCTGTGACAGGCACGATTATTATTATTATGTTATTGTATATCTATCTCCCTGATTTAATGGTTAGTGGATAGTTGTATAATTGTGCTGAGCAGGGAGTTTTCTTTTTTAGCAGAGCCGAACGCCAAGATAAAATATTATATGCAGACTCATTCCATAAAATACATATTAGTTCAATCTATTTGTGAGTTATCTGACTGAACTGATTTGGACATTTGACTATCGGCATCAGGTTTGATTGATTGAAGTATTTATTAACAGTATATGCAGAATACATTTCAAGCACAACTCAGTACAAAAAGTGTTAACTGTGGACGACACCATAAAGCATTGCACTTAGGCTACAATAGGGTCCACCATTTTCAATTCATTAGAACAATTAGAGAGGTACAAATATACACTTCTATATAACAAAAAACAGGAAATCATCATAAAAGGAGGTAAAAAGGGAAAGAAAAACATATACAGTGAGGGGAAATGGGGGTTGGGGTGGTTACTTTTGATTTGATTTAATTTATTTGATATATTCATGATACAATTTATAGAAGAGCAGTACAGAATTATCAGGATTGCACAAAAACTCCTTCCACGCGCTACGTCCAACCAGGAAAACTCCCCCCTGTCAGGTGTAAAGGAGCAACTTGGACACTCAGGCATGAAGGAAGCATGAGTTAAGTCCGTTGCTCTCCCTAGGTTGGCGGAGGGTGTGTAGAGCCCAGGATCACATCACAGGATGATAGACACAGGGGTGAAAAATGGGTTACAAAATCGTGGGACAGCAAATATAAATTAAGAGGATTGCACAAAAAGTCAGAGGACTTATTTCCATTGTGATCCAAATAAGTAAATAAATAAATATTTATGATGAAGAACATGTGTACTTACTAACATTACAATACTAATGACATTTACAACCGGCCATCATAGATCAATAAACAAAAGACAATAAATAGATGAAAATAGATGAATACAGCACTATACTAACTTGCCCATCAGCCACTTTTTAAACATATTTTTAAAATTGTTCAAAGACTGGGCAAATTTAATTTCCCTTGGGATTTTGTTCCAATCCTCCACCCCTGTATATTTAAATGAGCTTCTACCTACCCTATGTCTCAGGTTTGGTGGTTTAAGATCAGCTACACTAGCCCTTGTGTTCAAACTATGGAACTGGTTAACATACGGGAAGTAACCTTTAAAATATTTTGGGCATTGTTCTTTTAAACTTTTATCAGTTGTTGTATTCTGCCTTCCACTGGGAGCCAATTTAATTCTCTAAAATGGTTAGCGCCAATGTGGGTTCATTGGGGAGAGATAAAGGACTACCCTCATTCGTTTATTTTGTATACTGGGTTAACTTCCGTCCCCCCCTCCAACACTAACGTCTCCGTGTGTTCCCACCAGAACGAGGTGACATCGCTGAGGTCGGAGGTGGGTCAGCTGAAACAGATTCTGCTCTCGCACAAAGACTGTCCTGTCACGGCGCGCCAGCGAGAGACGCCGGGGTTCCCCAGTGAGTAAAACTCCAACAACACCGTCCGTCCACCTCAGCCTCTCAGCAACAAAACAAAAAAAAACTCCTACAAAAACCTCACCCCCTGCACTGCCGCAGCATTTCCTCCACAGTGAGCCCCCCGCACCGGTCACTGATCACCGCCGACTGGCCTCAAACCGACCGACCACCCCCCATTACAAACAAAAAATGTTCCCCCTTCTGAACACATACGCGGGCGAGGGATCACGTCACCACCACCGCCATGGGGTTATGATTTCCCCCCCTGTTATTATCATAACCTTGATGCAGCTACACAGGGGGGGGCCTCATCATATACCCGCAACCTTGATTTACAGTATACGTCACTGTGTAAGTGACTGGCAGGCGGGGATGAGAACATTTTAGTTTCCACAGCAGTGTTTTCTCTTTTATTTTTGTTGCTTTTTTTATTTTATTCTTTGCCTTTATTGATTGGTTACAGTAGCTTGACAGGAAAAGGGGGAGAGAGACGGGGGGGGGGGGGGGGGAAGACACACACATGCAGCAAAGATCGTCTGGGCTTGGGAATCGAACCCACGAGGTGTCAGGTTTGGATTACCGGGCCTATAGGCGCCTGGACCGCTCAGCCGCCGGCCCACAGCAGTGTTTGTCTGACCGTCCGTAATATAAGTGGTTCTCAAATGTTTTAATTTGAAGGACCCCCAGTTTTGGAATTGCACCCCATGGGTCCATTTTGGTTCCATTTTGGCACACTGTCAGAGTTACAGACCTGTAAAGGGTCCATTTTGGGTACTTATAAGCATCAATCATTTTGCTGGTGGGGACACTGTGGAAGACCCTCAAGGACCCCCTGCTGTGAGAACCAACTGGTTCTAATACATAATAATATACACTTCATACACAGCGTTGGCAAACGGTAAAGCGTCACTCTCTTTGCTCCTCCCTAAAAGGGATGATTCATAATTTCCTGTTTTTTTATACACATATATAACGAACCCAGAACCTGGATTGACGGAATGCCATTACTATTCTATAGGGCTGATTTTTTTTTTGCCTGGCACAAATGTAGCATGGAGCCTATTGCGTGCCATGCCGGCCTTGCACTCCAGGCAAACTAAATGTTAATTGTAGCTAATAAAATGTTCAATAGTAATTTACCCAGGCCTGTAATGACAGACGTGGACATAAAAACTGCACCTTACTGTAAGGCTTAGGTGATGTACCATTGGCATGTTACAAGATTATCTTTCTATTTTTGTTGTATATGGAACCTGTATGTACAGTAATCATTTGTCAAAATAAAAGAGCTATTTTCCTTTAATCTGACCTCTAACGAGTTTTATTTGTATATATTTTTTGGCATCTTCTTTCTCCACCGCCTGGATTATGACAGAAAATAATTATACAGTATATCACACATATCATCCAAATTCCAATAGACGATAACAAATGAAAGTTAAAAAGAAAAGTATTAAAAAACACACAAAACTTAAAAAAAATATATATATATATTTTTTTTATTTTCTCTCCTAGCAGAGACCTCAACAATAATCTGCGTATATTAGTAGTTTAGTACAGGTCCCAAAGGATGTTCTTAACAGATCCGTCCTTAAATAGTAAAACTCACATTTCTAGAAGACAACCACTGTATAGTCTAGATATAGATCTCTGAACCATTGTCTAATATGTGGTTTGTCTGGGTTTTTCCGAAAGGGTGCAATTGTGTGTTTAGCCTGGAGAAGACAATATATAAATAAGTATTCTCTCTTCTTGTCTCTGTTGATGTTTAGTTCCTCAGGCAACAGATCTATGATACACAGCTGTGGACATGCCGGTATTTCTTCAGATGATATTTGTTAGTGTATTTTCCCAAACATGTATGGTTCTTAATTGGGCACTCGCATAAGCAGTGAAATAATGTACCTTTCGCTACATTAAACTTTACACTTTTGTCTGGAATATTGCCATCAAAACAGTGGAGTATAAGATATGTGTTAGCATTAACCACATACTAATAATATAATATGTTATAACTTAAATCTGGCATTAATCATCTGAACCTGAGCTTTAGGGCTAACTCTCTCCCACTCATCAACTGTTACATTTATATTCAAATATTTACACCAGGCTAATCTTTTACACTCTGAGGATTCCCCAGACATCCTAACAAATGAATCATAGATCAGAAATATTTGATTCCAGCCTAATGTATCGTCATGTTTTCCAAAACAGAGAGGCCCCTTTTCCACCAAAAATAACTTTGGTTGTACAACTGGTTCCATTTCTAGATGCTTCATGGAACCTTGGTCCTTTCACAGGACCAACCGCAATCTGACTTGCGTTTTCTACCAGTTTAAAGCATCGTTGTAATTATAGGGGCACTTTCCCCAGGTTCGATTCCAGGCCTGCCTGGCCAGCAATGTGTTGAATATGGCCGGTCGAATTGTCCATTTTCACGAGGGAAATTCAACCGTCATTGTTCGTTACGGTGTTCACCTTTCTTTTCTTTTCTGTTTTTCTTTTTCTTTTTGAGGGTTTTTCGCTTGCCTTTGCCACTGTTTATATTGCATCTGCATCTTCCAACCTGTAGACGATGGTTCCCAGTGCAGGGCAAGACAAATCTTTCGGTTCCATGCAGTTCTGAACCAACTTTTAGAGTTCTGAACCAATTCATTTTCAGTGGAATTCTTCTTTACTTGACCGGTTCAACCCTGGTGGAAAAGGGGCCTTTAAGAGGTGGTAGTTGGATTGAGTTACTTTGGGTCTTACTCCGTATCAATATTAAGTACTTAAAAAATATGATTAAATGATATGGCATATTTTTTTTACACAAGCCATCAAAGGAAAGCACATCTTCATCGTCATAATTTCTATCATCTTGCCAACACCCCTCTCTGCATGCCCACATTTTGGACCCCATGCAGTTCATTTAGTCCCCGGTTTGAGCAGGTTTTACCCAATATGGGGAAAAACACTTTTTGTGTTTTCCCTTATAACTTTGTAGTTTTGAGGGCAGAGGATGTTGTGTGAGATAGCCTATAGACCGATTCACAGAGGGTTTCCTGGGTGCGGCCATTACTGAGGTGTACCATTGAGTGCAGCAGCACTGATTAGCTACACCTGGCCTACGGAGCACCTGCTCCATGGATTACACCTCAGTAATGGCCGCGCCCAGGGCACCCCTCTGTGAATCGGTCTATATGTGTTCCATGTGAAAACCAGTACTCTTGCTGCACTTATCTGGGCTCCCATAGCCTCCCACTGTATAGTTTTACTCATTTGCGTTATTATTAATTTCTTGGTTTTCTGTATTACTATTGTATGTGTATACCGGTAAATGTCAACATGTAGGCCTACTACGTTTTTCCATTTTAGGCCACACACACGCACGCACACACACACGCACACACACACACACACACACACACACACAACACTACTCAGTACACACAGAATACGGAGTGCAGACTGTGGCTGACAGCTGTCTCTGTGTCCAGCTGCAGGGATGAGCCCGGGAGGAAGTCCCGCCCCCGCATGTCCCGGGTCATCTCGTCTGCAGGCCGTCCAACACAACAGCATCTCCACCTCTTCGCCGGCAGGGGGCGACATAGGGCACGAACTCCACCCTGGACACTAAAACCCTCAGCAGTCATGAGTCAGTCAGTCAGTCAGTCACACAGGGGAGATGACGGCCCCCATCATGGTTGGGCAACTTGGGCTCATTATACATTTGAGTAAAATGTCGTCAGGGTAACCGGAACAGTGGTAACGTTTTCTGATAAACCTATGTTTCTATGTCAGTGGTGCTCAACCTATTTCATGTCAAGGACCCCCAGAATTATCTGTATTTGCCCGGCGGACCCCCCATCTGAAAATATGTTGTTCCAGGGAGGGACCCCCTCCTCCCCTTTTTTGATATCCTTTCCAAATTCTAACATTTAAGGCCTATTTCTATTTTCTACAATTGCCTAGAAATTGAGAGGTCTACAAAACCTGTGGCCGTGGATATAGCCAGTTCATTATGGAAAAGAAGTGTTTAAATTTAGTTCTAGCTGGTAACGGACGGACGGACACATGAACGGGGGGCAAAACATACTCTCTCCCCATGCCTTTCGGCCTGGGCCCACAATGTTTAGGTGCACACTGCCCACTGCCTGTATCCAATGTCAGATGTCTCAACCTTATCTTCAGGTCTGAAGAGGTGAACTTGTCAGTTCTTTTAGAGTAATACTAATAATAAGTATTATTATTATAAAACAATATTGTTAATTCATGTCACCGTTTCAAGGAAGCCTATATTTTGCAGAACAGGAGACAAGAGAGGGAAGTCATGTGATGAGCCATACATAACCAGGGCAGTCATGTGATGAGCCACCCATACCTCTCTATAGTTTCCTTTATGGTACAGGTGCAAAAACATACATTATAAAAAGAAAAAAGCCTTAGGTCATTGACTCTTAAAAGGATCCCTGGCCAATAAGACAAATATGCCACATTATACTTGCCCTCTATAACTACAATTACAAATAAAAACACCATCAATACTTTCTTTCTTTCATAAATAGAGAATCTTTCACTCAATATGGACTGCTCCCGTTGCAAGTTGATGAGGTCATTATGTCCATGTGTGGTCTAGCCTGCATATAATAAATAAATAAAAACGTAATACATCCTAAGGTTAATATGAGCATCAAAGCAATATTAAAAAAATATATATATATTAGTGCATGCATTCCATACATTCCATATGTCAATTTGGAAGTTTGATGGTGTTTTTATTTACATTTTTTAGTTAGGCCTATAGAGGGCAAGTATAGTGTTTTTATAGGCATATTTGTCTAATTAGCCAGGGATCCTTTTAAACACTGCTGACCATCATGTGGCAACTGGATCATGTGTTGAGAAAAGGTCCGTTTCTAGTGACAACTAGCCCTTCTATAATATGCTACGCTATCAATTATCATGTTTTTATTTCTAAACCGTATTTTCTTTTGCACTTGTAGTATGTTCTAAACGTAAGAGCCCTGGCTTGGATTGTTTGTGTTTTTCTTGTATGAATGATAGAAGTGCACACCCCAGTGCCTTGTGTTTTTTTTGATGAAAAAAGCTAAAGCAATGCAACTGTGTATTTTGTATAAAAGGAAAATATTGCTTTATTTTTTATCATGTAATTCCTGGTTGTAAAATGATCTGCTCGAGGTGCTTGATATTTTCCTACGATATTTCTAGCATTTCTTTAACATAACTGGTTACTAGAATGGATTGCACCCTGTCTGCTTTAAATAAAAAACCTAATTTGTACTTTGTGCAAATTGTGCATGGCTGAAAATGCTACGAAATATAAAATTAGGCTTCAGGCCCTACATTTTGTACTGTACAGTTAATGACAATCACTGAAAATCTAAAAGGTAAAATAAAAAATTCATTTATTCTTGGTATCTCATTGCATTTCTTTTGTATAACTATTTTACAACGCCTTTAAATAATCCCACAGAGGAAGTCAAGATTAGAGCCTTTAAATAAAAAAGAAAAAGAATGGCCTAGTCTGCCATCTAGTGACTGGATTTGGAACTGTACTACTGTAAATAAGGCACTAAAACAAACTTGTGACTGCTTTTGACTGAAATGCAATGAAAATAAGTTATTTTATATCCAATTCAATAACCCTTCAAGGCCAAACCGCACTCCTTGCAACTGCCATTGGGGATAATGGTTGCAAGTATAGTTGCAAGGAGTTGCATTGGTGTGGACTGGCCTTTTAGGATCAGTTCATTTCAATAATGAAGAACTCCATTCAGTTAAATGTGCTGTAAGTGGCATTGTTTTGATCAAAACAAAGTATATTTCACTAAAAATATCAAAGCTCTAGTAATCATTGCTAAAGAGTGTTTGTAAAGAGTAACTATAGGGGGTCTCCAGTGCTTAAGTAAACAGAGAATACATTTTCAGGTGGGACATCAGATCAAATCTAATCAGGAGAGAGAGAACCCATTCGGCAGCTTCAATTTCTTGTTTTTGTCTCATCACTTCCCATTTCAGTTGTTTATCTATCCTGTATGAGTTCTGTGGATTGCATCACATTAAAGGGTTATACTTTAGGAGCTGGAGAGACAAAGAGACGTCATAGCAGCGATTACTGTTGGAATATAACGCTGTTTAAGACCTGTTTTTAGTAATGATTGTGTGTGTGTGTGAGACAATGTGGTGCTGAACACAGTATCAGATGTCCAGATGTCCTGGGTTGTGCTTTCAAGTGTCTTGGTGTTTGGTAACACTTTGCCAAAGGGCTCATTTGTGTGTGTGTGTGTGTGTGTGTGTGTGTGTGTGTGTGTGTGTGTGTGTGTGTGTGTGTGTGTGTGTGTGTGTGTGTGTGTGTGTGTGTGTGTGTGTGCGTGCGTGCGTGCGTGCGTGCGTGCGTGCGTGCGTGCGTGCGTGCGTGCGTGCGTGCGTCTGAGTTGAGTGTAGGAGGTACCCCACCCTGTCTATACTCAAACAAAGGCTCTGCTTAACTATTACCAGACTCCAGGCTTCATGACACGCACACACGCATGCACGCACGCACGCACATGCACGCACGCACAAGCACACACACACACACACACACACACACACACACACACACACACACACACACACACACACACACACACACACACACACACACACACACACACACACACACACACACACACACACAGTGTGTAAGTATGCATGTACAGTACATGAACACATGCACATACACTAGGCCTATATTACCTATATCATTTTCAGGGGGAAAAAGGCAAACATAAATAAATAAATTACTAATAATGAAAGAAAAGACTTAACCTCGATAAAACCTCGTGAAATGTCAGGGTATATTGTGTCTTAACAGATAAGATGATTTGTAGGATCCCTCATGATTAACTAACAACTTTGAAAGTCCTTACATGTTTTGATTCAATACAGGAGGTAGGCTAGTGATTTTCTTAATTTAAGTGTCACATTTAAATTCTGTGAGAATATAGAAAATTTGAGAATAAACTCTATTTAAAGCCCTTACTTGAAATAGTGCCGGGGCGATGTCTGCAGTATGCTAGGCCCCCCTTGTTTTTTACTACTTTCATCTACATTCATTCTATTGTATTCTTTACAACCAAGTGTCTTTACATCATTGGTTCTTTGTATAATGTTTTTTTCTTTTTTTTTTATCTCAATGATTCATGAGTATTCTGGGGTTGATCACCATCACAAGCTGTATCTCTTTTTGTAATCACAGACTCTGTTTAGTGATTGGTTTGTTTTTGAACCAAATGTTTGTATATAAGTAATTGTCAAAATGCTGTGTAGTATAGTGCCTGAAGGTCTGACCGAAACGTTGCCTATATACTTAATAAATGCATCCTCTTGTACCTTCTATTTTATTGATGTGCATTTGCCTACGCACCTGTTCCTATAAGCCTTTACTCTATAGGTTTGTGAAAGTCTTTCTCTACAGATACTGCTTTCATCTAAAACGACGTGTCAGGCAGCACCAGTGTTGTTTTTGGCAGCCAATTTCTATTTTAGTTTAGTCATAGAATGTCATGGAATGAAACTTCATTTAGTTTTAGCCATATTTTAGTCACCTGGAATGTGAAGTGTTTAGTCGACTATATCTGCAGTTCATTTAGTCGACTACAATGTGTTTTGGCGGGCCTTGATGCCGTCGTAATGGCTCATTTTACACTTGTTGAAAATAGCCGACCTACAAGCTCACAACGCATCGCAGCACGACGTGTTGTGAGCTTGTAGATCTGCTATTCTCAGCATGCAAAGTGTAAAATGACTTGTACTGGATCTCTTGTCCACTAGTTCCTTCCTAACATTTTAGTCTAGTTTCTATCTGTTGAAGAAATTGTCAATACATTTAGCTTGGTTTTAGTCATAATAGCTTAGTTTTCATTTAGATCCCATTTAGTTTTCGTCCGTGAAAAAAGGTAGTCGACGAACATTTCTCGTCTTAGTTTTAGTCGACAAACCACACTGGTCACTCACTCAGCACACTGTTGTGAATACCACTAGACAGAAATAGAAGCTGATCCTCACACTCACAATGACACATCAGTCACATTGTTGGGGATTTTACTACTGCAAGAATAATACACTCAATATAAAAGTATAAAAAACACATTGGAAATTATGCAAAACAACTTGTTTTTGTCTGCCAACCTGCAGCTATACAAAAGTGTACACGATAATAATGAAAAGACGTCACGTCTGTGAGTTTAACAAGAGGATCGAGCACCATCATTGAAATCAGCGATTGTCACACATGCATCCATCGACACCAGCGCACACACAAAAACCACACGTTTAAAAATACTTGCAGGTGCAAGGAAACAAAAACAAAAAAAAGGAAACAAAGGGAGGAGAGGAAGGGGAAAAGTCACAGGATTTGACTTCCTGTATAGTGTCTGAAGAGGGTGTGCAGAACCACAAACTCCCAACTTGTAGATGACCGGCTCAAATGTTGTGACTTGTCTATGGTCGTCATCATAAGACATAAACACCCCAGTGGTTATGGCAGGAGAGAGTCCATTCAAATCAAGTGAGGGAAATGTACAGCATTCTAAAGCCTTGATTTTACAACAGAGACAAAAGCAAAATAAAGGACATTTCTTGGACAGTACAGTAAACGGGGCAATAATGCACACAGGATAACTCTTCCTATATACTTCCTGGCTCTGTTCCATTTAGTGTGCATGTGTGGTTCTCAAACTCTTTTTTATTTTCAAGGACTCCCATAACTCTGGGTGTGTGTACAAATGGAATCGAATAGACCTCTACGGGTCCATTTGGTTCCATTTGTATACACTCTCAGAGTTACACACCGACTCAATGACACTTTGAGACCCACTGGGTGTTTCCAGTGAGCCACCATGCACAATAGCAGCACCCTGAGACCCTGACTGACCGCCAATGGAACAGAGCCTTCATTAGTAGCAGCGGTAACACCTGTGAAGGAAGTATAGGGAAAGGGGCCCGAGTTCTTTCCAAAATGGCGTGTGTGTGCATACAGAGCCCATAACCTATAGTCAAAAAGATAATGTTCGTTGTCTTTACGGGGCTTCTAACCCATTCTGCGCGGGAACCCCTTTTGGTGTTAGCATCATGTCGTGCTTTAGCTATTGAAAAATAGCAGACCTACAAGCTCATAGCGCGCCACCGAGTGGCGCGCTATGAGCTTGTAGGTCTGCTATTTTTTTTGAAAAATCTAAGAGCGACTGACGTGGAAGACATTTTTTTAGAATCTGATCTCAGGTCAGAATGGAAAACTGTGTCAGGATGTAGAAGAAATGTTTTAGAATCTGATCTCAGGTCAGAATGGAAAACTGTGTCAGGATGTATAGAAGACATTTTTTAGAATCTGATCTCAGGTCAGAATGGGCTAATCGGAGAACCTCTGCATGTCGCATGCGTCTCTCCGGGCGGCGCCGCCGCCGTTGTCCAGGAAGCGGTCGCAGGGGAACTCGATGAGGTCCCCCTCGTCCAGCGGCCCCACCAGCCGCGGGACGGGGCCGCGGCTGCTCTGGTAGCTGGTGAAGTCGGCGGACAATCCTGCCGCGGCAGTCGCCGCCGCCGCCATGGCGGCGGGGCGGAACGGCCGCCCGCGGCGGGTGGAGTACATGTGCCGCACGTGCACGGCCGACTTCCTCCGCTGCAGCCGCCGCCGCAGGCTCCGGCCCAGCCAGACGCCGCCGATGGCCAGCAGGAGCGCGGCGTTGCCCGCCAGCGTCGCCACGGTGACCAGCTGGAGGTCGGAGGTCAGCCCGCCGCCGGCTCCGCCTCCTCCTCCTCCTCCTCGCCTCCTCCACCCGCCCGCCTCCGGGAGGGTGACCAGGCCCGCGCAGTGGTCGCGGGGAGCCACCTGGCACACGGCGCCGCCCACCACGCCCTCCACGCACACCACGTAGGTGACGTCGGCGGTGAGCTCGCGCAGGGTGACGGAGCGGGCCGCGCCGGGCGCGTAGACGTAGCGGGGGAAGCGGTCCGGCGTGCCGAAGCGGTCGAACAGGACGCGGTAGTGGACCTCCCCCCCGCCGCCGCCATCATCCCCCCTCCGCCCCCCGGGTCGTCGGGCCCGGTGGCCCGCCGTGGACCAGTGGACCGTGACGGCGCTGGACGTGACCGTGTCCACGGACACGTTGGCGATGAAGTGCCGGTTGAACGCGCAGGGGTCCGTGACCACGGGCAGGGTCTCCTCCTCGTCGTCCCGTGCCGCCGCCGCTGCCACGAGGAGGTCAAACGTCTCTCCCCCCGATCGGACGGCGGGCGGCGGCGCCGTGGAGAGCTGCTGCTTCGTGGCGGCGGCGGTTGTGTCGCCGCGGGTGACGCCTTCGTCCCGTCGGGTGAGCGATGTGGGAAAGGCCGGAGGATGAGGAGGAGGAGCCGTGCTCGAAACAGGACGTTGTGACCTTCGCCTGCCAGGTCGCGACCTCGGGCCGACTGGCTTTTTTTTCGGCCTCTTTCTTTCCACTGAGGAAGCTGCCGAGGCCTCCGCGACCTCTGTGCCTGCCGAGGCCTCCGCGACCTCTGTGCCTGCCGAGGCCTCCGCGACCTCTCTCACCTCTGGACCCCCCTCCGGACCACCCACTGGACCCCCCACTGGACCCCCCTCTGGAACCCCCTGACCCCCCTGGTCTCCCTGGATTCCTGCGTCTTCCTCCCCTTCTCTCTTCCTCTTCTCCCCTTCACCCGCCACCACACCCCCCCCAACAACCACCCCGTTTCCCGCATTACCGCTCTTGTTTAAGCCACTCCTACTCTCCTCCTCTGTCTTCTCCCCATGGTCCTCTCCTCCTCCATCATATCTCCCTGTTGTTGTCGTCTCCTCCCGCGGTGTCTCTCCCCCCTCCCCCGCTCTTCTCCCCCTGTCCTCCACTACCACCTCCTTCTCCAGGATGCCTCCTCCCCGGCTCTCCTCTGGCCCAGCTCGGCTCTCACCACTACCACTACTGCTACACAAGCTGCTCCAGTTCCCCAGCGGCAGCAGCTGGGAGCTGTTTACATAGTCTAAATATTTCCCCCGCAGAGTCGCGGGGTGATGACACTGAACGAACACGGTCAGCAGTTTCCCCTGGGAGTGCGCTGACGTCATCCAGCGCTTCAGCTCGCCGAGGCGGCAGTCGCAGGTCCAGTTGTTGCCGTGGAGATCCAGGTCGTAGAGGACGCTGTTGAGGGCGAAGATGTCCCCGGACAGGCTGGTGAGGCGGTTGTCTTTGAGCTTCAGAGTCCTCAGGTGGTTGAGCTGCGCGAAGGCCAAAGAGTCGACGTTGGAAATCCGGTTGCGACTGAAGTCAAGTTCCTCTATGCGCTCCAGGGGGTCGAGGAGACCCGCGGGGATTTCCGCCAGTTCGTTCCCATCGATGAGAAACTCTCTCAGGCTCGACAGTCCCTTCAGAGCCCCGCCGTGCAGGATGGAGATTCTGTTGTTGCTGAGCGAGAGCTTGGACAGCTTTTTTAGGTTCTGGAAGACCTGGTTCCCGACGTGTGTAATTTCATTCTCGGAAAGAAGCAGTGTTGTCAGCGCTCTGAGCTGAGAGAACGTGAACGCGTTACGCACGGCCGACTGCTTGTTGTGGGCCAGGTTTAGGAAGCGCAAGTTGTTGAGCTTTGAAAAGGCGTTCCTGTGTATGTGCTGGAGCTGGTTGGACTCCAGATGGAGGTAATGGAGATTAGTTAAGCTCTTAAAAACAGAGTCCTGCAGCAGCTCTATGCTGTTGCCGTCCAGTCGCAGCTTAACAAGACTGTCCAAGTTGGAAAAGAGCTCCGGCGTGATTTTCTTGAGGTCGTTGTTATTGCTGTACAGAATAGTCAATTTCTTGAGCGACTGCAAGGTCCCAGGGTGCACCGTTGACAGCAGGTTATGGCCCAAATACAACTCCTCCAAATTGGAGAGTTTCTCGAGCGCTTTGGGGTGAATCGTGTGTATCTGATTGTACTGCAAGTTCAACCGCACGAGGTTACTGTACCGCGTGAAGTCGAAGGCGGAGATGTTGCAGATGAAGTTCCCCCCGAGGCTGAAGACGAGCACGTCCTCCTCGGGGACCCGCGAGCCGGCGACCTTGGGCACGGCGCGCAGCCCTCGGTTGGTGCACAGGAGGTGCTGCGCGTGCTGACAGTCACAGCGCTCCGGGCAGAATAAGCCGCCTCTCTCTGCCGCCGTCGGCGAACACGAGACGAGTCCCTCGGACGTCAACAAGATCAGACATATGGCCGCGGCGAAACGACCGCCGGTATCCATCGCCATAGCATAGGGCAGTTGTTTGCTGCACGGCCCAGTGTCCGCGGTGCTCAGGTGCATTCACCCGCCGTCCCCTCTATTACGCTGGTGCATTGTACGCCCGGAGTCCACTTGTTGTTGTTGCTGCACGGCGACGTTGAAAGAAAAGTTCTGCAGGAAAGCTGTGAACTCCCCGGTCCATCTCTCTCTCTCTCTCTCTCTCTCTCTCTCTCTCTCTCTCTCCGAGCACTAATTGTCTATATAGAAGGAGATAATTTGTGTGCCGCATGCACTCTCTGGTGCCGTCTGAAGAAACGCTCACCTCCCCAAAAAGTTTCCTTCATCCCCCAAGTGGTCATCTGCTGCAAATTACAGACCTCCGCCAGAAACAGAAAGGAGAGAGAGAAAAAAAAGTTCATTCGTCTCTCTCTCTCTCTCTCTCTTCTGTGTGTGTGTGTCTCTCTTCCTGTCTCTCCCCTTAACCCCCTCCCATTTGCTCTCTCTTCTCTCGCTCAATTTCTCTTTAAAAGCGTGCGCGCGTATTATGTGTGAGAGATTCCCCCTCCAAATCATCACACAGTAATCTTCAGTGCGTGATGATGGCGCATCCCCCCCGTCAAAAGCCCAGATGTCAACTTTACGCACAGGAATAATATTGAGCCATGCTATAATACACGTGTTTACGCGCGCCTTGCGCTCACGTAACCAATCAAAAAGCACAAGTAGGTCACATTCTGTGTAAAGGAGGGAGGCATTGGGAAACATTGGGCCCCGAACCCTTTGACCGAGTTTCTTTCAGGCGCGCCCCCGCATCCTGCTGCACCAGCAGTGCACCGGGGGTCTCTCAGCTTTGGATCCATTCCTCGGTATGGAGAAAGCAGACGGGAAGGTTTCCTTCCCACGAGGGTCCCACGGGGACCGGCCCGAAGTCTTGGATTCCCTAGCTCTCGCTGAAACTCACATGCCTATATAGTATTGCTTGCCCAGACCTATAGGCTATATTAGCCTGAATGATTTTTCAACGCAGCCACCAAAACAAACAAACAAATTATGAACACGAACATGCATCATTTATAAATATGAACATGATCAACAATGACTCAAAAGTTCTATACCGCGTCGCTCATGAACGCGCTCTCGTTGTGTGTTGCGGGCGGGTCGCAATAAAGGACCATGGCGCACAGATGGTTCACATTTGTGAGAAGTGGAATTCGGGTCATGATGTGGTGTGTTAAGACTACAGCGGCGAAGTGCCAGATCGCATGAGTTTAAAGATCTCGACTTTAAAGTCGGGCAAATACATGCACAGAGATCATCGTGTTCAGTGCAATGGCCGGGGCATATAGCTTACTGTAACTTTGCAGAATGATTGGGTTCGTGACTTTGTGTTGTGTTGCTCGCTGACTGGGTAGTGTTGCAACTTAAGCATGCAATTGCAACGCCACAGCCAACACATCTGGACGTTTATGGCACACGATGACGTAGAACGTATACACGACGCGCGCGCGCGCGCGCACACACACACACACACACACACACACACACACACACACACACACACGTTGTCAACTTGAGAGGAATTGAAACTTAGAAACTCGCATTATAGTCCCATTGGATAAATGATAGAGCACACAAACGCGCGCGCGCACACAGACACACACACGCACACACACGTACACACACATACACGTGCACGCACGCACACACTGACAGATTGAACCACCCTTGAGAAATATAGGTGATGCAATGTTTTCCAGTCCTAATGGATGACTATTGTAGCCGTAAGCTGCTTGTCTTGCCAGCACAGAGGGGAGATGCACATGTCTATGCATATAGGCATAGCCATTAGGCTCTTAGCTGTGTGCGTGCGTGTGCGTGTTTGTGTGTGTGTGTGTGTGTGTGTGTGTGTGTGTGTGTGTGTGTGTGTGTGTGTGTGTGTGTGTGTGTGTGTGCGTGCGTGCGTGTGTCTGTGTGTGTGTGTGTGTGTGTGTGTGTGTGTGTGTGTGTGTGAACTCTGGCCCTTTGGGGGAAACCCCCCCGTCCATCAGCAAGGTCATTTCCTGTCTAGCCCTCTCTCCATCTCTCCCTTCACCCCCCGACCCCACTGTGTCTCTCATCCTCTCACAGGAACACACACACATACACACACACACACACACACACACACACACACACACACACACACACACACACACACACCTCTCTCTCCATCTCTCCCTTCACCCCCCGACCCCACTGTGGTCTCTCATCCATCCCCTCACAGGAACACACACATCGAGGGCATACATAGCTCAGATCAGCTCAAACACATTTCTTTTAATACGCGGTGGTCTGGGCATCGTCACATGCGCTAAACCCAACGGACAACATGTCCCACTTTAATAGGGTGAACCGAGTATACGGTCCAAAACTCCAAATTATGTTTTGTTTATACAACATAAAAAATGGACTCAGCTTAATTTTAATCTGGTGTACTGTACGGGATGATAGAGAATGACAGCCTGGCACGGAGAGAATGAGTCACATGTTGACCCATTCTGACCATCAGATTCTGAAAAAGTTATGTTTCTATGTCAGTCGTTCTTCGATTTCACGCTATGAGCTTGTAGATCTGCTATTTTTCAATAGCTAAAGCATAACATAATGCTAACACCAAAAGGGGTTCCCGTCCAAAATGGGAATCTGCCATGACAAAAGGGATGGATGGACCGAGGAGGATGAGAGCAACTGAATGTGTGGACTCTGGTTCATATAGCATTAAGGACTTATACGTTACTCTCGACTTCCTGCGCACGCGTGAATTGCAGCACAGCCGTCGACTGCTGCAAAAATACGATTTCGCAATACTCACCAACACAAAGACGGTTTTGTGGTGTCGAAAGCCTACTTTCCCTAGTCTCTGATCCCTGAGCCCTGGATGCGCTTTTTGGCCAGAAAAGAAAACTTTTCACCGGAAGAAAAAATATGTTTTAGTCATTCCACTGCGCGATCAAACGATATTGTCAAGAGAAAACTTCATAGACAAGATTTCCTTCTGGTAAAAAAATATTTGTTTTCTTTCTGCCCAAAAAGTGCATTTTATATGTGTGGTGGGGGGCTCAGAGTGTGTCCACTAAGGAAAGTAGGCTTTCTAATAACACGAGCTGCCTTTGTGAAAATGAGTGAAAACCTTTATTTTTGTTTTCACTACAGACGAGAAGCTGGTCTGCATTTCAAGCAAGTGCAGGAAGAGAGAGTAGCATAGCTCTAATGCAAAGGCGTTAGAGCTATGGACCAGAGCTAAAAGTATACCATAGCGTTAAGGAGAAAGTCCTTAATGCTATGGACCAGAGCTGTATAGATGTTTAAAAGCAGCGAAACAAACAAAAGGCAGAGGAGAAGCAGAAGGTTGTGAGAAAGAGACGAACGTATAAAGTCGTATACTAGACAAACGTCTTTGTGGGAGCAGCCAGCAGCCCTTTCGGAGTTGACCCAGATTCACAACATGGAGACGTCCACAATGGGGAAAGTTGAAGACCGCCAGCTCAGAGCTGTCTGTGGGTATGCCTGCACACAATGAAGGCTAGCGTGCGTGCCGGTTTCACCTGCCTTTTCCTCTCCTGTCACCAGCCCTCTGTCCTCCTCCCATAGGGCCTCTCCACCGTTCATTCAACAGAGCGAATGACAGTGAATTCCATCAATGGAGTGAGACAGAGGTGAAGAACGGAGGGAGGGAGAGAGAGAGAGAGAGAGAGAGAGTAAGAAAGGAAGACAGAGGGAGGGAGGGCGGCCGGGAGCTGTCGGGTGAGACCTGATTCTGTCAGAGGAGAGAGAGTTCTTGTTTAACTGTCTGCACCTGAATCTATTTCCAGACTGGCTACGGGTTTCTGCGTGATTGCATGCACGTGTACACACATATGAGCATGTCTGAGAGTACTTCTGCATCTAATAAAGAATATTAAGGTCAATGCAGGTGAGTGAGTGAGTGTGAGGGTGTGTGTGTGTGTCTGCGTGTGTGCTTGTGCACAAATGAACAAATGTGCAGTGTAGATGAGATGACAGTGCACCGTACTGTACACCGTACAGTATGTAGGTCGTCTGGGAAGTGTTCTGTTTCTCTGAAGTGGCCAGCTATAGCGCTCAGGTGTTGAAAGACCTCTGTGAAAGAAAGAGAGAGACGGTGGGGGAGGGAGATGTTGAGTCAAGATCTACAGCCATGCATGCGCGTTTAGTTACTCGCACTATACTTGTAAAGCCTTCAATGGGCTCTGTGAGACTCAATACGGGGCTGGTCAGGGCACAGGTCATAATATGCTTCTTCTTTCTTCAACTTACTTCACCTTCACCAACTCTTGTAACATCATGATCACAGCTGAAAAAGAGTGAGTGTACACAGTCTCCCAAAGTTTTAGCCGTTTCAAAAGTAGTCTTAGAAATGGAGAATGAAGAAATAATCAAAGGAAGGAAGAAACAGACTATCAGGACGAAGACAGCGACACTGTCTGTGATGTGATTCACGCACGCACGCACGCACGCACGCATGTACGTACGCCCGCACGCAGTATAGCAGTTAGTATGCAGTTGCAGAAATAAGAGACAAACCGCAAACAATAGAGTAAAACACATTTTTGTTCGGCTTCCTTCAGTGCAAGTCTGTAATAATGAGCTAAAGGGATATTATGTTATCTAACATATTCAATGCATGACTGAAAGATTCAGGTTCTAGGGGGCAATAGGTCGACAATCCCGATGTAAGAGCGCATAGGTGCTCTCTCTCTCTCTCTCTAACACACACACACACACACACACACACACACACACACACACACACACACACACACACACACACGAACATACACACATCTATTTAGGCCTGCAGAAAACACAGCGGGCGTCGACCTTAAAGTGACAACGTAGCCTATACCCCACACACTGACACACACAGTGTGTGGGGTAGGCCCTCTTAACAAACACATACAGTACCTTGTATATATGCCCAGCACACACACATGCAACACATTGACTCAGTGGGGGTGTGACAGTGCAAGCAACTAATGATGTGGCTCGCACAGTCACAAGCACACAGGAAGTGTCGCTATTAGAAACATGTGTGGCTCTCATTCATTGTCTGAGAACGCTGGGATGTCTCAGCAGCCCAGTGGCTCCAACTAGCAACCCTGAGTTGACTGTGCATACGTTGGTTAGGCACGCATATACTAACAGTCCGTCAGGCATTAGCCCGACAACACCGCCGCTCCCGTCATGCGTGGCAGGTTAAAACTAACCCGTGGCAGGTTAAAACTAACCCGTGGCTTCCTGTGAGGTTATAGGTTTATAGGGTTTGATTTTGGGGGTATAGGGTGTCGTGTGAATGCCTGTCAGAACTGTTAGTATACGTCGGACACAAACACAAGTCTCAAATCAGGGCTCATGACAATAATCAGTGTGAGGGATAAGGCACGCTGGAGATGAATAGCAGCTTTGTGCCGTGGATTAGTCTTCGACCAGGGCTCTAATCAATAGAGCGCTAACTCAAACAAACAACAGATTGGGGCCTATATATGTCTCTGAGTGGGAGGGAGCAAAGCGTGTGCAGGCCAGGGAATGTGTTGAGAGTGTGTGTTTTTTGTTTGTATACATGGTATGCTTGTGTATGTTTTGCTTCTTTGTTACTTCTTTGCAGTGGTCCAGCGACCCTCCGGCACATGGGTTCTTATAGGGCTATATCTTACCCCTTAACATATTTGTAATTTTTTTTACTATTTTGAAAACCCTTTTAAAATAGTTCAAATGGACAATCTGCAAGCTCACAGCGTGCTGATGTAGATCGGCTATAGTTGAACTATTTTAAAAGGGTTTTCGAAATAGTAAAAAAATGGCAAATAAGTTGAAGGATAAGGGGTAGGGGGTGGTCTTACATGTCTGGGAGCGTACGAATGGAACCAAACCATCCAGTTCCCATCGATTTGTACACTCTCAGAGTTAGGGGGGGGGGACCTTGGAATTAAAAAAAGGTTTCAGAATTAGAGCGGGCTGTGCCAGAATGAAGCAAAGAGAGAAAGAAGAGAAGACGGGAGGGGGAGGAGTAAAGGAGGCATGGATGGAGAGTTTACATGAACAACAGCTGTTGCGATCGTTAAGAGCTTTAGCTAGAGCCGGAGATCACAGATCTACCCCACACTCAACAGGCATTAGCTGTGTGAGTGGCTCTACATGTGTGTGTTTGAGTGCTTTAGAATGACACGCACGCACGCACGCACGCACGCACGCACGCACGCACGCACGCACGCACAAGGAGACAGAGAGGGAGAGCACAAAAGAGAGACAGAGATGAAGAAAATTCCTGCTCTTGCAGCAACATGTGTCTAGTGTCTCTACATATATAGTCCTTGTGAATTTGTGTGTGTGTGTGTGTGTGTGTGTGTGTGTGTGTGTGTGTGTGTGTGTGTGTGTGTGTGTGTGTGTGTGTGTGTGTGTGTGTGTGTGTGTGTGTGTGTGTGTGTGTGTGTGTGTGTGTGTGTGTGTGTGTGTGTGTGTGTGAGTGTGTGTGTGTGTGTGTGAGTGTGTGTGTCAGTGAGTGTGAGAGAACAAACCCCAGTATTCATTTTACTGTGCAGACTATATATGGACTATAGAAATGGACTCAAATGGACCCATTGGGGTCAAACTGTACTTTATGTGCGCGTCATTAGTACAGTATGTAGTCTGTATTTGGTCTATATTATGCTGTAGACAGTGCAGGGAACACCTGGACCCCATTCTTGCCAACCCCTCCCCTAAATCCCCACCAATTCCCTGCTACGTCCCAGCTGGTTCCCATCGTGGGACGGATGGAGGAAAGAAAAAGGAGTGTGTGTGTGCACGTGCGTGTGTGTGTGTGTGTGCGCGCGGGGGGAGGGGGGTCCTGCTACTTCAACTCCCACACGGAACGCTGACCTCTAACAGGCACATCATACAGAGTTTCCCAGGAACGAGACTGACTCCGCAATCCCAAAAACACGACACGTCATTCACATCACGTCAGTCAATTAACCGCCATGCAGCCACACGGGTCCTTGGATCGCGGCGGAGCCAATAGGTTCTGTGCAGAACTGTAGTCCTATCCACACTTTTCCTGGGCTGTGTGTGCTCCAGTTCTTGTCGATTTGATCCAATGAAAGCCAATGAAACTGGTCAGATGACCAATGATATCCAATGAAATCAACAGGAACTGGAGCACACACAGCCAGGAAAAGTGTGGATACTCTCTAGAGAGGGTGGCATACCGATTTCCTGTTCTGGTTCAGTTTGCTTCTTTTGATTGGCTCGGGCAGATTTCAACCGGAAACACGCTATGAAGGTGGTTGTGATCTATAGAACAGGGATGGGCAACTGTGACGATGGAGAGGCGGGCCACTATATTTATAATATTTCCACACTCACTCCAGAGGGCCGCATTGCATATTACTGTCGTAGCAAAAAATGAACCGATCTACAAGCTTGCGTCGCACTGCAACGCGTTTTGAGCTTGTAGAGCAGCTATTTTTGCTATTTTTGAAATGTAATCCTGAAAAGTTACATTTTTATTTAGTATTTAGTATATGTTAACTTTATGAACTAAATACAAATACATTACATTAAAATTACTAGTAGGACTAATTAGCTGAAATGAATACTGAATGAACCTGCAGGCTGCATTAAGTGATGGTGGGGGCCACATGTGGCCCCCGGGCCGCCATGTATATGCCCATGTATGATCTAGGTTAGAAAACCCTCTGCCTGGCTCTAACATGCATGGTTGGTGTGTGACGATTCAGCTGAAGTATTCAGTATACACAGATGGGGAATCCATACAGTGCTGGATAAATGACGTGACAATAAGACATGAGACATTAGAAACGTGACATGATGATATAAGAATAAGGCTGAGCGCCTCCCCCTGGCCGGACCGGGGCGCCTGATGGAGGAGAAAAGGAACTGGTTGGAATAACGAGTTCCTTCCACGCGCTATACGTCCAACCGGGGGAAACTCCCCGCTGTCAGGTGAAACGAAGCCGCTTGGACTCCTCATGCACTGAAGGAAGCATGAGGTCAGTCTGTTGCTCTCGCCAAGGTTGGCAGAGGCAGTGTGTAGAGCCCAGGTTTGAGATGAGATGAGATTCAATTTATTGTCAATGTACAGTATACAGCACAGCGAAAAGTATTTTCGCATCTCACCAATGGTGCAAACATGTCAGTAAGGAGGGTACATTAATTACAGTAGTAGCCTATACAGTAACAGTAGAATGGGCTGAGTCATTTAAATAAATAAATAAATAATGATATGAGAGGAAAAAGAAAAACATGATCTGTCCATATTGCACGTAGCCCTTATTGCACGTGGCCCAATGCACAGAGTGCTAAACTAAGGTCCAGAGACCATATTCCACAAGTCCAGTGGCCATATTGCACGAGTCCACATAGTGTTATAGACTAGGATGTGTCCAGAGTCTCGGATACGACAGGGATGGTGGAGGATGGGTTGGGGGGAGGGGGGGCTGACACTGGAGCTGGGAAAGGAGTGGATGAGGAGTTTAGGTAGATGACAGTGGAGGGGAAGAAGCTGTTCCTATAAGTCTGCTGGACTTGGAACCAAGGTTCCTAAAACGTCTCCCAGAGGGGGAGGAGGGCAAACAGACTGTGGTTTGCTTTAGATAATTGACACTGGGTGTACAAAATGGGTTACAAAATCGTGGAATAACAAAAAAAAAGAAGAAAAAAAAGAATAAGGCTGACCTCAGTGGCGACATCTAACCTCGTATCAATAAAGAACATGCTCTAATGACAAAAAGCTGTATCGCTTATAGACAAACAATGTATCTTGTATCAAGTACATACTGTAGACTTAATTAGATGTACATGGACAAATCATATAACAAAGGTGTATGCGTTTCCAGTTCAATTAATATGTAGTCATACGTATAGCTATGGGAAACTGAGCCGGAACAACTCCATGACAAAAAAACCCTAAAAAACAACAACACACAACCCATTTCCAAAATGGCTGACTACAGTAAAACTTCACTACCCATGAGGGGAACTGAGTTTACCCAGCTCATGTGAGCTTGAAGGTCTGCTATTTCCGGTGTATGACACCGTCATACGATGCAGCATAAACTGGACATGTTTCAGGTGACATCGAGCTATACTCCCTGGTAACCATGAGGTCATGTTGTGTTGTAGAGACGAAATGCTGCTTAGAAAGGGAACAGAGCATAAGGCCCTGAGTGGGTCTTCTGAGAGTTGAGAATGGAGGGAAAGGGGGGGAGAAAAGGGGGGGTGGGGGATGGGAGATGGATGGAGGGGGGGGAGGGAGGTATGCTACATCTGGAAAACATTACCATGCGTGCCATTTCTCTGTGGAGAGAGAGAGAGAGAGAGAGAGAGAGAGAGAGAGAGAGAGAGAGAGAGAGAGAGAGAGAGAGAGAGAGAGAGAGAGAGAGAGAGAGAGTTAAAGTAGAAAAAGGAATAAGGGGACGCAGAGTGGAGGAGCAAAAGAGATGGAAACGAAAGGGAGAGAAAGAGAGAGAGAGAGAGAGAGAGAGAGAGAGAGAGAGAGAGAGAGAGAGAGAGAGAGAGAGATGAAGGGATGGAGGGATGGAGGGATGGGGAAAGGGAGCCCAAAAGCTTTGATCTGCCAGGTCTGATAGAAACTGTCTGCACACATAATCAGGCTCAATCATATAATTGCGCTGAAAGAAAGAACACTTCATGCCTTTAGATCACTGTGCTGCCTGCATGTAAGATAACATGCATATGCTCACGAACACAAACACCCTGAGACACCGAGAGAGCATGCACAAATATACGCATGGATGTGTGTGCGTGTGTGCACACGCACACACACACACACACACACACACACACACACACACACACACACACACACACACACACACACACACACACACAGTTTTTTATTACTCATAATAAATAAAATATACTATTACAATACACTAAAACTTTACTTAAACCTGTGATGTGAGTCATGTGACAATAAAGCTGCTAATTGGTCCCATGATGAACACCCATGTACAGACACAGTACACACAAAGCAATGCATAGAATTGCAAGCTTTACTCATCGTCAAGTACAATTCATCTTGTGTTGCAAACACAGAAGAACAAATAGCTCTTTATGTGTCAGGCTTAAAACAAAGCCATCAATCCTTCAAACATTTCAGAAGGATGGAGAGCAGAAACATCTGAACTGCAGCTGTTGGTTCAAAGCCCCACACTGCTTTGCCCTGGTACAATATCGCCCTCTTCTGACTGGGACCTTTATAGCATGTTAAATGACTTAAAATCGTTCTAGCTAGTATGGATGGATCATGGACCACTGGACCAGGGCAGCTTTGGCAGTTGCAGTAAGTTACTGCAACTGCCAAAAACAGCCAGTAACCTTATATAACCTAGATGACACTCTGACTCATATATAAGCTCACATTATTCCTGTGTGTGTGTGTGTGTGTGTGTGTGTGTGTGTGTGTGTGTGTGTGTGTGTGTGTGTGTGTGTGTGTGTGTGTGTGTGTGTGTGTGTGTGTGTGTGTGTGTGTGTGTGTGTGTGTGTGTGTGTGTGTGTGAGAGAGAGAGACACTCACGTACATGTCCATCTCAATGAATTAGAATATTGGGTAAAAGTTCATTTTCTTCCATAATATAATTAAAAAAGTGCAACTTTCATAATTATATTCTCAATTAATTGTGCATAAAGTGAAGTATTTAAAACGTTTTTTTTTTGTTTTTTTTTAATCTTGATGATTATGGCATACAGCTCATGAAAATCAAAAAATCCTATCCCAACAATTTTTTATATTTAAAAATGTTTTTTTTTAATGAGAAATGTCGACCATCTGAAAAGTATATTAATGTATGCAGTCAATACTTGGTCTGGGCTACTTTTGAACAAAATTATTTCATCAATGGGGCATGGCATGGAGGTGATCAGCCTGTGGCACTGTTGGTGTTATGGAAGCCCAGGTTTGATAACAGCCGTAAATGTATTTGTATTGTTGAGTCTCATGTCTCACCTTCCTCTTGACAATACAACCTAGATTCTCTGTGGGGTTCAGGTCAGGCCAGTTGGCTGGTCAGTTAAGCACAGTAATACCATGGTCAGTACACCAATTACTAGTAGCTTTGGCTCTGTGGGCAGGTGCCAAGTGCTGCCTGAAAAGGAAGATCAGCATCAAAATGAAGCTTGTCAATGTATGGAGGCACACAGTGCTGTAAAATATCATAATAGATGGTTGTGTTGAGACTCTGGACTTGACAAAACACAGTGATGATTTTGGCCATGTTATCGGCTGGTGTTGATCCACTGACAGTGGAAACTTAACAATGGTTTCAACACAGCCATCTTTTTAGAGTAGCCTACATTGTGCTTCAGTATGTTGACAAGCATGGAGATGCTAATTTTCCTTTTCAGCTCGATTTGGCACCTGCCCACGGTGCCAAAACTACTAACTGGTGTACTGACCAACTGGCCTGACCTGAACCCCATAGAGAATCTAGGACTAGGTTGTATTGTCTGTCAAGAGGAGGGTGTGAGACATGAGACTCAACAATGCAAATGCATTTATGGCTGTTATCAAAGCAAACCTGGGCTTCCATCCATAACACCTCAACATGTTGATGAAATAATTTGTTCAAAAGTAGCCCAGACAAGTATTGACTGACTGCATGTACGTTAATATACTTTTCAGATGGTTGACATTTCTTGTTTAAAACATTTTTAGTGGTCTCGTAAAATATTCAAATTTGTTGAGATATTAGATTTTCATGAGCTGTACGCAATAATCATCCAGATTAAAACAAAAAAGGTTTGAAATACTTGTACACAATGAATTGAGAATATATGAAAGTTTCACTTTTTGAATTATATTACGGAAGAAAATCAACTTTTACACAAGATTCTAATTCATTGAGATGGGTATACTTACAAGTTACAACAGTCTACCACAGAGAAAGAGAAGCTAAAGAGATTACCCCTTCATAGTGGGATAACACCAGCAAAGTTGAAGTTGACACTATTTGTTATGTTAACAAAAACATATCTTCAAGATCCTATAAAGGAGATGTTATAGAAAAACAACAGGATTCAGGAGTTCCGCATTTAATATAGATTGCAGCAGTGGTTGTTGGGACTTGGGAGTGTTAACTTTGCACTGTGTGGGTTAATAGGTTACATTCTTTGGGCGTGGTAGTGGTATTGTTATGTCTAAGACTAGATACACAGACCATGAGACACGTAAATCTCACCATGGATGCCTTTGCCTTCAAACCAAAAGACAACAGTAGCCTCCCCTTCACAGTTCACACGTGGTCGTGACGTGACACGCAGTTGTAATCAGGATAGGAAAGTATCATTTAGGCCTACGTACATTCATCGAGAGCTTATTGTTTGCAGTCCAAGTTCTATTCTACCTGTTCTATTCACACACCCAGCCAAGGCCGATGACGATGACTCTCCTTTCAAAAGAGAGAACAGAATACCATTTCCTCGTTTTTTCCCCCTTCTTTGTTGTGCCTCCTCTCCGTTGCCATGGCAATAGGTTGAGGACGGAAGTAGTCAGCTTCATGCCCATGCAAAGGGGGGAATTTGCTTGATAAGTTAAACAAATTACAGCGTCAAGACTCAAGGCTGCCGCTGAAGAAAGAGAGAGAGAGAGAGAGCAAGATGTTTTGTCTTCATAAAAAATAAATAAAGTGTAGCACTGTAGCTCTAGTAGCACTGTAGCCTACACGTTTTTAAACAAGATTAGTCTACATATTTCATTCCACTCTAGTTTCACCCGCACTCTTCTCTGCCCTGACGTCAGACATTTTAAATATGAATGGACTATTGTACAACTACAGTAATAGTACAACACCAGACACTTGCTATTTAATTATACAAGCGGAGCAATTCAAGGGCGCGTCCGCCGTCCGTCCTGTCCTGCGGGGTTTTTTGACACACCTGACCAACACAATATTATTGCCTGGATTTTTCTTTCGGGTTTTATTTGCATTTTATTGTATCATGCAGCCTGGACATGCAGCGAGTGACAAGCTGGAGTTTGAAATACATTGTTTTTAACGAGGGCGGCGCAAATAAGAGCTATTTTAGCCATGTGTGCAACATGACAACCGTTTTAAAGTATTGTACAGTGACTGACAACTAAAGTCTCTGTAATGTTTTTGACGTGGCTCTGGACTGACACATTACTCCCCCCCGTTTGTTCTCGAGCGCCCATTGGCTCAGAGCAGTGTCAGTCACTCCTTCCCACCAGAGATGCCCCTCCCCCTTCTCTCGAGTCTCCACCACACACACACACACACACACAGTACACACTGACACAGAGTAGAGCGGAGCGGTAGCCGACGTTAATATCCAACTATCTCTGGGTATATACTTCTTCATCCCAGAAGAAGCGTAAGTCTTTATATATATATATTTTTTTTTAAACGGGTCCATTCCTATGGTGGTCCCGGTCGTGAGTGTATGTATAAGTTGAGTTTGTGGTTTGTGGCGTGCCTGTGCTCGTTTTAAGCTTCCGTTTGAATGAAACGACCAAAGTTGTTGACAGACAGCCAGGTGACTCCGTCTCCTTTTCGTTTTACGGAGTGAATATTCGCGGTCGATCGATAGAATTATTAATGGGATTCGGGCGCCAGGCGGACGTATAGCACTATAGCCGGGACATGGTGTCGTCTCGTCTGTCAATAAGGCACCGTGCAGCGAGACGAGCTGGTCTTCTCCGGTGACTTTTGGTTGGGTGTCACGGGGACACATGTGAGCACATGGGGGGAACCGAACCGCAGAACATTTTGTCTTTGCGCTGAGGTTGACTTTGCTGTGTTGGCTGTTGGCAAGAGAGGAACCAGCGCTTGCTGGCTCGGAATGGTGGTTTGTCTGGTTGACGACCCCGCGGCTGCTACCATTGTTGACTTTCAGGGATTCAGGCAGGCACGCAGGGGCTATAACTTATCCCATTACCCATGGGACAGGGAGTAGGGACATTGTAATTACGATTTATAAACACACTCTCCCGGTCCCAGTCGCGGTTTTAAGCTATTACCGCCGTGAGAATTGAAGTGTTTTGCACTAAGCTAAAAATGTGAAGGTTATGCACGGGCTATAGTGGGTCATTGTATTGACAACAGGTCATCTTACAACATGCACAGTAGCCTGCTCTACTGGGCAACAGATGTTACATCCATTCCATTCAGATAGCTACACCCTAGTGTAGATCAATAGTTAGATGCATTCTTCTAACAGATGTCTGATTGATAGCCTACACAGAAACGGGGACATTACCTCCATTCATTGATATGGACAACAGCGTGTTACATTCAGTTCATAGATGTTCCATATTCATATACAGTAGGCTATATACAGAGCAGTTGTGAGTGGGACATCACATCAATTCAAACTTTTGATATAAGGCCTCCTGTAGCCATTACAACAGGTCAGGCCAACAGATGTTATGTTACATGAAAGTGTTTCATTTACATACAGTTTATAGGGCAATAGCATTGTTACAGCCATACAAACAGATGTTTTAGATACAGAAGCAGCCTACAGTGCAGGACAACAGACTTTGTACCCATTCAAGCAGATCTTTGATACAGTAGTCTGCAGGGCAGGGCAACAGGGATGTTTACTTGCATTCAAGCAGAGGTTTCATACAGTAGCCTATACACAGTACAGGGCAGTTACATCCAGTCAAGGTGTGATCTACAGTACTAGTCCACACTCACAGTGCGGACCAACTGGCCAACATACGTTACATCCTTCAAAAATATGTTGGATGTCCAATGCAGAGACATTACAATGACAACAACAATCCAATCAAACAGTAGTGGCCGAGAGGACCACACACGGCAACAGGGACAGTCACATTACAGTTGATTCACGGAACATGTTTGGTATTCAGGATACAGTGCATGGCGACAGGGAGGGATATTACATTGATTGAAACATGTTTGACATGCAGCAGCCTATACAGTGGACGTTGGGGCGACAGAAATTGCATTCTTTCAAACTGATATGCAGTATAGCGTTTAAGCGTTGCCTTAGGCTATAGGCTACTACCACATAATGTGACAAATGTTACTTTTCCTTTTGTACCATTTTAGTCACAATTATGTTTGGGTCTTCTTTATAAAGCCAGGCGTCAATGTAAAACATAGCGGTCACCTCGTAAAAAACGTACATTACTTTGCCTGCAGAAGTGTGTAGTGGTCCCCACGTGTCCCTATGACTCACAGGCAGAGTTATCTCTGTCCCCTCCCTCCCTTCCACAACACCCACTTAAAGGCTGGTAAATACAGAGAACCCCCCCTGCCTCCCAGTGCCCGTGACTAATGCACCGACTGATTAGACTCTCAAAATACTCACCCCCGTGATCTATAGTTGTCCGTCTCCTATGTATAGAGACTTGTTTGTGTGTTAACTTTAAATTATGATATGTGTCCTACATTCCAGCCCAGGCAGCCGGGTGAATGGGGGATTTAAAACTATATTACTATAATTACACATTTCTAGTGAGAGGGAAATCGCGAATCGTTTGAGTGGACCTATAAATAGCCCTCCGTGCATGCTTCATGCCCTCACATTCTTCCTTCAAGACCAAACAATCTGAATGTAGTACTACGGCCGTATATCCCCTCCCTTGCCTTCGGTTTTGTATCCATGGCAACCCGGAGACGGAGCAGCGATACATACAGCATGGCCCTCGTCTCAGAAGCAAGGAGACGGAACATATTTTGCTATTTGCCTCACACCAGGGGTGGGCAACTTTGACGATGGAGAGGGACGGGCCACTATATATATCCACTGTTCCACACTCACTCCAGAGGGCCACATTGCATATTACTTCTTTGCTATATTTGAATTATTTTTTGGCTATTTTTGAATTGGAATGCTGAAAAGTAAACCTTTTTATTTAATTTCAAATGCATTTAGTTATTGTTATGTTACGTTTATGAACTAAATACAAATACATTGCCCATGCATGCCTTACACAATATATGGTTGGACATCATAACTCCCACATGGCATCTTGTCACATTGATGCTGTGAACTCTACTCTACTACTCATATTTGGCCGCTAAACTTTGTTAACACGATAATGTTATATGTTTACTACCTGGAAACAGGTCAATGGCTTCAGCATGTGCAGCCAGGCATACAGCAGTGTTGGACAGTTCATTGCAGCCAATCCAGAGGCAGATCTATGTAGGGACTTTAATCCATTCTCTCCTGCTATGTCGTGAAAGGATTTGGCCGTTGATGGATGATGCTGCTGCCGCCGGATGGATGTGGCCCTATTTCAAGCAACTTGTGCCAGCTCAGTATCATAATCAGCGATACATACACAGATTTAACACCATTTGCCAGCATATTCAGGAGCATTATAAGAGGGCAAGAGGCCGAGTCACAGATGGGGCCTTCTGTGAAAGGGCCCATTTGCTTGGCTGGCCGTATTTGAGGATATAGTAGTATCATGCATGTGCTACAGATACTGTAGTTGGGTGGTTGATGATGGCAAATGGCAATCCTACTGTTGGAAGTGTGCATGTGTGCGTGCGTGTGCGCACTTGTGGCTGGCGTGCATGCGTCCGTCCTTGACTATTCTAGTATTTTCACTCGGCTCAGCTGTGTTAAGCTAAATGCTGTTAATGTATTTCTAATGTCATGTCAAGACCAGACATTTCGGAGACAACAAGTCTCCGAAGAACATCCAACTTGTTTGTTTTTCTCAGAGGAGAGAGAGAGTGAGAGAGAGGCATGTAAGTGATCAATCTCAGGCTTGGAGTAGGATAAGGATACAGATGATTGGACAGCCGCAGCTGTGTGGGGGGGGGGGGTCTGTTGCTTTATGCTGGGACAAGTACACACAGTCAAATCCTCCAATTTTAATCACCCCAATCTGGGAACCCATTCGGTTCCCGGCTTTGTTTTTGGCTCCTCCCCTTTCATAGTCCACTTCCTCTCAGGTGCTTCTGTATTTATTGCCACTAACAACAACACTACGTGTTTAGGGCAGTGGTGGTGCTACTGCTGAGAGATTACACCAACCCTAGCTTCCCTATTCGGGAGCCCTGGGTGAACATTCACCAAAAATAGTAGATCTACAGACAATGGCAGAATTACAGGTTCACAATGCATCACACCACAATGCGTCACACAAATGTGATGTGTATGTCGTGCTTGCTTGTAGATCGGCTATTTTCGGCGAAGCGATTTGTTGTGTTGAGGCCGGGGACAAAAGGAGCAAACCCAGTGGTCGACTAAAGGGTTTAACTAGGCAGAGAGTACAAATGTTGTAACTTGTGTCCCGCGGCTCCCCGACACACACTGTATGTATGTCTAGTTTTGTCCAGAGAGGTCACCTCGATAGAACGGAATAAGGGCCTTCCTCAGCCCCATTGTTTATATTGTGTTTAGGATCCAAGATGGCCACAGCACCAGGAGGGGGTGGGGCACATAGATCTATATAAGAAAGGCTATATGGCTCACCCGCACTCTGGCCAATAGAGAGCGACGTTGCTACGTGGCGACCATCTTACCGAGAGGCAGCATAACATTGTGTCTATGGGGCATGTACTTTTTAAATAACCATAACATTGTGTCTATGGGGCATGTACTTTTTAAATAACCATAACTTGCTAAATGAGCGGGCGGGGTCAACATATGCCCAACATATGCTGCATTCAAGACACTCGCCATTTGTATGACACCTGACTTGTGTCTGAACACAGCTTTGATGGATGTGTTCTGCCCCCCCTCCCCCCATCAAACAAGATGTTTGGTCAAACCATATGGGCTTCCATTGGAAATGCATTGGAGCGGCCATTAAACACAAGACACAAGACAGGTGTCTTGAATGTGTGAAGTGTGTGAACGCAGCCCAGTAAGGGCATATGTCGACCCCACCCGCTCACCTCCTAGAGTTCTCATCGGGCCTGAAAATTAAGGCCCGGCCCTAACTGGGCCCTAACTGATCAGGCCCGAGGCCTGGCCCGGCCCGACTAATTAGCATAGATTTTAGCCCGGCCCTAAAACGTTGGGTCGGGTTGAGTTTGTGCAGAATTTGAGAACTCTACACAGAGTAAAAGCGAAACGCCAGTCGGCACCATCTTCATAATAGATAAATTGTAAATACACAAACAGACTTATTTTATTATAATAAACATGGAGCCCGAGGCCCGGCCTGGTCCTACTGATTAGCATACATTTTAGGCCCGGGTCGGGTCGGGTCGGGTCGGGCTGGTCGGGTTCGGGCAGAGTTTGAGAACTCTATCTCCGCCCCACCCCCTCCTGGTGCTGTGGCCATCTTGGATCCTGAACACAATATAAACAATTGGAGAGAAGTGTGGCCGAGAAAGGCCTTTTATTAGCAATCAATAACTGGGCTCTGGTTTGTTTGAGGTCATTTTTGTATTTATTTGTATAATCGTGGTATATCCCCCCCCCAAAGCCTTTTCCCTAAATCTGTGTTCAGTTGAAGTGCAGGGCTATAATAGCTAAAGATATTATGCTCAACCTTGAGTGTGTCATCACCACCACATGTTTAACGTTCACATGACTAGTACCAATAAAGCATTTCTAGCTGCCTTATCTGACATTATGTAAATAATTCCTTCTCCCGTCTGGCCATTTGCTTGCCCTGTTGTCCGAGTTGTTCCATTCGCCGCAATTGACCGTTCAATATGACCCATTTTAACAGCTGCTCTCAAGAATAATCTGATAAAAGTGTTAAAAAAAACAACTAAAGTCTTTTTAGGATGAAACCTCAGCTGCGGCGAGTAAAAGAAAATATCACGTGTGTGTGTGTGTGTGTGTGTGTGTGTGTGTGTGTGTGTGAGACCCGAATCCGATCCCAATCAGCTCAGTGTAATGGCCCCAGCTGCAGGGGTTAATGGGTCGTACTCAGACAGAGATACACACTCGGTCACTTAATGGAAGCAGTTTGGCACCGCTCAAAAC
Source organism: Protomyctophum parallelum (assembly GCF_964188405.1). Classification (NCBI taxonomy): domain Eukaryota; kingdom Metazoa; phylum Chordata; class Actinopteri; order Myctophiformes; family Myctophidae; genus Protomyctophum; species Protomyctophum parallelum. Next base: position 19,120,229 of record NC_139697.1, on the reverse strand, counting down.
CGAAACAAAGGGAGAGGGTGGAGAACTGAGAGATTAGCAGGTCCATGGTTCAAAAAGGAACTAACTGATGGTACAGGACATGTTTTGAGACTGTTAACCCATTTTGACCTGAGATCAGATTCTAAAAAATGTCTTCTACATCCTGACAGTTTTCTGAAAAATGCTATGTTTCTATGTCAGTGGTTCTTCGATCTTTCAAAAATAGCAGACCTAGATCTGCTATTTTTCAATAGCTAAAGCATAACATAATGCTATAACACCAAAAGGGGTTCCCACCCAAAATGGGTTGAGTATAGAGCCAGACCGGTATATATTGGTTTAGGCCAATGTATTGATTGATGGATTGAATAATTTATTAGCATGTTTATTATTTATAAGCAGTTAAAAAAACTATGCTAAAAAGGAATGGATAATTAATACAAAAAAGCTCTGGGGGCGGGTTTCCATTGTGTCCATGATGTCGCCCATTACACTTTTGGCGTTATCAGTTTTGGCTTTGTAAGCTGTTTCTGCTATTGCTGGAGAATGTGTGTGAACATTTTGTCAACATGGGGGGGAAAAAATATCGGGATTATCTCAAATAAATTGCGATTAGGCGATTATTTAATAATGGTTATGGTTCCTTGAAAGGCATTCCAGAGATGGCTGCACTAGTGCACAATGCCTATAAGCCCCAGAGCCAAAGCACCGACTCAGCATTTAAAAAAAGAACAATCATAAAGTTGCCAGATCATGCGTGTGACCTCATAACATCTCCTTATTGCCATCACCAGCGTTTAACTTTTCTTTATTTCCCCGGCTCATTGTAGGCCTGGTGAATCCGAGCCGCTGGCCCTCTGTGACACCAATGAGCAGCCTTTCCGTCTCCTTAACAGGTCATTTACAAGGTGTAGTGCCATTAATGATTGACTCCCATTACGTAAGAGACGAAGACAAAACCTCTAGTGCTTCTAGTCTTACAGTGCAGTCGCGGGCAACTAGTGTACACAACGCCACACAGTACACACACTCTGCATGCTCTTGAGGTAAGTAGGACACTCTGCGAGACGTTTTATCGCCTCGACTAGTGACATTTTAAGTTCACAATATAGTACTATACCGCCGCTGCATGATTCTAGCCTGCGCTCAGCCTCACTCCAGCTTTCAATCCACAAAAAGGGACAGCGTTTCAGATAATGAGGTTGTTTGGGTCACGACTAAAGTATAGAGATTTAAGTGGTGGTGAATGTCTTGCCGCGGGGAAGTGTTTCATTGGAATTTGTTTGCCGTCGACTTGTGTAACTCTATAGGCGTGGAAGCCAGGGTGTTATGTAAAGTGGGGCTTGTTTGGCGTGTCCCCCCCCCCCCCCCCTCCCCATCAGTATTGTTATTTATTTATCAGCCTGCATGGAGTTTACAGCTATGGCTTGGCTGTAAATCACTGCTGGAACTTTGTAACTTTCATTGCTAAGGTATGTGCTTTAACAAACAGAGTGTTTTCAAGGTAGAAATGAATGCACAATCGCTTTTGGTGCGATAGTGGCCTAGTATGGACGTTGCTGTTTTGTTTAGCGCCTTGTTATACTTTTGTCAAGTGCTGTATTGGGTTATGACACCAAATCTGGGCACTGTGCCTCTCCTTGGACAAAAGTTTTTTTTTTATTATCCCAAAATGTCCTGGTTTTGTACAGGAGAAATGATAGACAACAGTAGTTACCGCCTGATAACGTTGCGCGTTAAGAATTCTCTACATAAGATTGTATTCATGTATGAATTCATGCATGGAAATTCATTTATCCATGCATTATTACAGAGGAATAATCAGGAATTTACATGAGTTCATAGTGTTTCATTCATGAACTTCTGCATGAACAAACACATTAAGTAAAGCATTAACGAAGGTAAATAGCCTACATCGTCATGAATGATTACTTTAGCATGATCATGATTTATTTTTAATAGTTCACAACTATAAATGGACTGCTGTAGAAATGCGAAACTACCACGGCACAAGTATTGTAATTTCCATTGATTAAGCATTAGTTACTCATAACATTAACTTAATTTGTTACCAATTTGCCATTGAAACAAAGTATATATATATATATATATATTCCTTCAAGACTAATATGTGTTTATTTGTTCCAAATTGATGATCAACAATAACGTTTTTTTCAAGGGCAAGAAATTAACCGCACACACGCACACGCACACACGCGCACACACACACATAGATATTAGACACACACACACACACACGCACACACACACACACACACACACACACACACACACACACACACACACACACACACACACACACACACACACACACACACACACACACACACACTTCTTTCAGTTCTTATGTTAATGATTATGTAATTAACCAATAACCACATGAACTTCATGTGGTTTTATTATTTAATACTTAACAGAATAATAATTCACCATGAACCCATTTAGGCCTGACGTTGAAATAAAAGAAAAAGTATTCTGAAAGAATATATATATATATTCAAAGATTTGTGCCGCATTTTCACACATTTTCACTCGGTGGCGCGCTATGACCTTGTAGATCTGCTATTTTTAAATAGCTAAAGTATAACATAAATGCTTAGTTTTTTTTTTTTTTTTTTTAAGATATTTTTTTGCGGCTTACGCCTTTTATTGATTTTTGAAGGGACAGACAGTAGGCTGACAGGAAACGGGAGAGAGATGGGGGAATGACATGCAGTAAAGGCCGTGTCGGGTCCGGGAGTCGAACCCGCGGCACACTGCGACTGGATTACCAGTCCGGTGCCCAGACCGTTACGCTACGGCCTGGGCCATAAATGCTTAGTTAAAACACCAAAAGGGGTTCCCGTCCAGAATGGGTTAAGTTACCCAAAGGCCACAAACACGATGAACTCATGAATGGACGATGCTTAATCAGTGGCGATTATTTACGATGCAATACACATGTGCTCATCAGTGCTGTGGCGGGTTGAATTCCACTTAGTTGTGAACTACTAAGAAGAAGAAAAATGATGTTTAACAAGTCATCATTCATGATGTATAGGCTACTACTTGCCTTAGTTAATGTTTAAATTATTCATACATGAGGCACTGTGTGTGACTGTGAACTCATGTCAATTCCTGATTTTAAATGAGGTGTTATTAATGCATGGAATAAAGCATTTCTGCATGCAGGAAGTCATACACGGAACTGTGCTGCTATTTCACAGTATATGTGTTACTCCATAGATTGGAAAATCTCTGGGTGCTTTAAAAAAAACCTGTAGCCTGTCACTGGATGAACTCGGCGGAATGACTGTCTCTCAAACCAAGTCTTGCTTCTTTTAGTGTTCATGGCACTATATTTTGACTGCACGGCGTGTCGTCGTGTGCTGTTGGTCTGCTGGTAGCTCTAAGTATGTTGGTTTGCGTGTATCGAGGCATTCTTTCCTAGTGCTGATGACTCATGTCCTACATGGGCACAGAGCTGATTTTAGGAGAGGCCTTGGGGAACTGCAGAATACACAGGCAGGCACATACACATACACAGACGCACGCGCGTGCGCCGCACGCACACATTTGCATGCATGCACGAATGGAAATCCCATGGGCATTCACTCTTTGTGTTATCCCACCCGGTCAGGAAAGTGTGCAGTTGTGCACCTCACTAAAGGGAGTGGCTCTAAAACACATTCAGACTAGACGTACAATGCATACCATGAGCGCGCGCGCGAGAGCACACACACACACACACACACACACACACACACACACACACACACACGCACACACGCACGCACACAGCTAACCAGGTTGGAACAAGTCATTTGGCGAGATAGGAATGTACTGTAACTCTGTATGTTACATCACAGGAGAAGGGTGTGAGGATGAAGCTCGCTGTTCAGGTATGAAGGCGTCTGACTCTGTGTAACGGAGTGTTGATCTTGGCCAGCACATTTTGATTTTAGTTTTAGTCGCATTTTATTTTAATCACCTGGAATGTTTTAGGGTTAGTCTAGTTTTAGTCGACTAAATATCATAAGGTTTTAGTCAACTAAATCTACAGTTGATTTAGTCGACTAAAATGTGTTTTGGTGGGCCTTGATGCCATTGTAATGACGTTGTAAAAATAGTACATTTAAATAGATTTTCAGCATGCAACCAAGTGTAAAATGACTTATACTGGATCTCTTGTCCAATATTCCCTTCCTAACGTTTTAGTCTAGTTTTTATTTGTTGACAAAATGGTCAATACATTTAGTCTCAGTCATAGTCACCGTAGCTTAGTTTTCATTTAGTTTCCATTTAGTTTTCGTCAGTTAACCCAATCTATGCGGGAACCCCTTTTGGAGTTAGCATTATGTTATGCTTTAGCTATTGAAAAATAGCAGATCTACTAGCTCATACGAGCTCATACGAGCTTGTAGGTCTGCTATTTTTGAAAAATCGAAGAGCGACTGACGTAGAAGACATTTTTAGAATCTGATCTCAGGTCAGAATGGGTTAAAAAAGGTAGTCGACAATTATTTTTGTCATAGTACCAGTAAGACGCCCTGAGGGCGAGAAGCGGCGAGGTCGCGTGGCGCGTGCACGCATCTGCCTGGGTGACGGCACACAGGCAGACTACTGGGCGAGCGCTGGCGCTTTGGCATGGCGGGGGTCAGATCAATTCTCTACTGGCCATATATATGGAGCGTGTCTTGAGTGTACACTACAGGGTTTGATGAGGTCAGATCAACATAATTATGGAATATTCAGAACGGGTCAGCTCCATATATGGAGATCTAAGGGTTTGAGGTCAGATGTAGAGTTGCTGGCCCGGCTCCATATATGCAGATCTAGGTGATGATCCAGTCTTCTCCATGTATGGTTATCCAGGGTTTAAGGTCAGTGTCGTGATCTTCATATATGGAGATGGCCATATATGGTGGTGTGTTGTGTCACAGGGCACCATATATAGAGATCTAAGGGTCTTCATGATGTCACGTGATGTCACGAGGCGTGACTGTATAAGGAGACGTGATGGCACGAGGCGTGACCGTATAAGGAGACGTGATGGCACGAGGCGTGACCGTATAAGGAGACGTGATGGCACGAGGCGTGACCGTATATGGAGACGTGATGGCACGAGGCAATATAAGAATAATTTTAAATTTGAATTATGCTTTATAGGTATCTTCAGTGATTTCCCTTAATTCAAATATCACTTTTCTTTTTCTTTTTTTGTGATAAATCCCCCCAGTTCACCCCTGAGGTAAAAAAAAAGCTTAGGTTTCGTTTTTGGCTAGAGGGCCCATCTTTGTAACCTGACACCGCCAGACGGCGGCAGCAATGAGCTCCCCCATCTGGTCTCTCTCGGGCAGAGACGATGCACTCCGATCAAATGCTGATTGGAGCGATATGCGTCCGTATGCGGCCGCTAGAGGTGGGATCGACGCGAGACTGCTGACGTATTGTAGCTGTGCGCCACAGCGCAAATGTAAACACAACCTAACTCGAAATTATTATGGAGATTATTATGGATTTGGGATTGTTGTCCCGCTGCTTCGGGTGTTCATTTCCGCTTGAGAGAGACCAGATGCAGGAGGGAACTTATATGAACTCGATACTGACGCAATCTGGCGGAGTCAGGTTACCATCCTTCATCCAATCAGGATAGAGAGGGGCCTTCCTGCAATCATGATCGAGCAGAGGCGGGCCTTGGTGTGTGCGCTCTTGGTGTGTGCACATCTTGTTACCAGGGCGGACAGTTTTTTTTACAAATCACCCAAATCACTGACTGAATGCTCCTTTAAGTAGCATGTGACATGTCAAACTACGTATGATTCTGTATCAATTGCATCAAAGATTAAAAAAACACTCCTTCGGCTAAAACTGTGATGAGGTCATCACATTTGGGCAAGTGGCTATGGCCGAATTTAGCCCAAGGAGCTCAGAAAACCTTGAACGATTACTATTGCAATTTATTTTGGGTCACAGCTTAGATTGACTGGCCTATAAAAGGACCACCTTCTTGCCTTTCCTGGGTTGGCTCCCACATGGTGTCAATGTCAATTTGCTTTGCCACTAGTTCTGGGTGCCTGACGCAGTGCCCTGCCAGCCTCATCCTTCTCTCTCTCTCTGACCCCCGTAGACTGAGGACCACGTTTCTGATGTAGTCTGTCCATAATGTGACCATCTACATGCAATTAAATTCTCAATTCAAAGCGCTTTATTGGCATTTATTGCCAAAGCAAAAAGTGGAACAATTACAATCAAAACAAAATGTATGTACAATTGAAAGTCAGAATCTCCAATAAATCAATGTCTATGTACCAAGATCACTCGATGCAGAGTAGTCGATAGTGCACACACTATGATTAGTCTTTGTTTGATATCCTTCTATCACAGCAGCTCACGAATCTTGCTGCTGTGTTTGCACATTGTTGTACTTCGCCCAGCAGATATGGGAGTTATTTGTCATTAGTCATGTTTTCAAAATCTCCGTGGGTGATTGTAATCTGTGGGATGTATGTGTCTCTGATGTCTTGGTATAGTGGACAGATGGTTAGGAAATGTAGCTCAGTTTCCACTTCATTTTGTGTGCACCATATATACCTGACCTGGTGTTAGCTGTTGTAATTCATTCAACAGCTCCGAGTTCAGGTTCGAGTTCTGTTTGAGTTATTCACTGCTATAGAGCGTCACAGTCCCGCCCCCTTTCATGACGACGCCAGGCCCAGGAATTAATTCCCAATGCATTTTTCCCATAGACATTTCGAAACGTATTTATTTAAAGACCTTTTAAGTGTCGTACGAAGCCAACTCGAGTGGTGACAAGTCATGACACCAAACACAATATTTTGGTCCAAACAAATAATTACAAAGAAGAAAAACAACAAAAACAGTGTTGTAAGCTGCTGTTTTTTTCTATTTTCTAATTCTTTGTTTGGCCCAAAATATTGTGTTTATTGTCATGATTTGTCACGACAAGAGTTGGCTTTGACCGCGTCGTAAACGTCTTTTAAATAAATACTTTCTGAAAAGTCTATGAGGAAAATTAACAGGGATTTATTTTCTGGGTCTCACGAGGGGGCGGGACTGCAACGCTCTATAGGTCCTGCAAATCCACGCCCATTCAGGCAAAACACTCGGGCAGAAGAGTCTCGTGTCACTCAGGGACTTGAAGAATCTTCTTGGGTAACGAAGGCAAAGCCTTTGGCTGCCATGTTATTTACATGTGTCCAAACTGAAGTGGCCGCTGATTACCATTACATATATCGCTTTAGAACTAGGTAAAACAATGTCCTCTCCACAATCTTGCAGTGTGCGTGTGTGTGTGTGTGTGTGTGTGTTGGGACACCACGTTCAGTTTGTCCATGCACAATTTGCACATGCTTTTGTGAATGACGAAAACTAAGCTATGTTGACTAACACTAAATATACTGACATTTTCGTCAACAAATAAAAACTAGACTAAAATGTTAGGAAGGGACCCAGTACAGAAGAGATCCAGTATAAGTCATTTTACACTTTGTTGCATGCTGAAACTAGCCGATGTACAAGCTCACAACGCGTCGCAGCGCGACGCATTGTGAGCTTGTAGATCGGCTGTTTTCAGCAAGTGTAAAAACAGTCATTACGATGGCATCAAGGGCCAAGGCCCTCCAAAATGCATTTTAGTCGACTAAATTAACATTAGATTTAGTCGACTAAATGAACTGTAGATTTAGTCGACTAAAATCTTATGATTTAGTCGACAAAAATGTTATGATTTAGTCGACTAAGATTTTATGATTTAGTCGACTGAAACTAGACTAACACTAAGGCATTCCAGGTGACTAGTAAAATGTGACTAAAACTAAATGAAAACTATTCAAGAGACTAATGACTAAAACTAAAATCAAAACACAGTATGGTGGAAGTTGAACCCTGAACTCTGAACTCTGTTTATACGAGTCCACCGAACTGATGAGTTGGAGTGTGGAGATAAAATGTTGTTGCCCGTTTTCCTATTAATCATTCAGTCTCGTGACTCTCGTCATGTGTATGTCGTCAACATTGGCCGTGACCAAATTGTCACGTCAAGGCAAGTATATCTGTATAGTGTAGTGGTCCATTGCACAAAGGCAATTCAAGGTGCATTTACATAAGTTGACATGCGAGACGGCATTCACATTTATTCTAAAAAGGTATAGGCTTAAATGTGTCTGTGCAGTTTCTTAGTCAAAAGTAGTGGAGAAAACATACTGTGTAACATATTTTAGTCTAGATTTTAAATTAGTCAGAAGAGCTGACTAACTATTGTTCCAACTATTGACATAATACTAACTCTGGAAAAAGTTAGTATATTCCTGGAAGATGTCAGTCATACATCAGTCATTAGAATTCCCCGCTTTTCTTCTCTGTACCGCCTAGGTATATATAAGTCATTTTAACCACTTAAGGCCTTAGTGTGTAATATACTTTGTCGTACAAGGAATAGCAAAAATAGCTGATCTACAAGCTCAACGGATCTTTGAAATGTAAATCTTATGAGAAGAAAGATGACAAAATAATTCACCTTTTTTTATTGGCCCAAAAGAGGGCCACCAGGGACCCATTCTGGGGGGGAACCCTTTTTTGTGTTAGCAATATGTTATGCTTTAGCTATTGAAAAATGGCAGATCTACAAGCTCGTAGCGCGCCACTCGGTGGCGCGCTACGAGCTTGTAGATCTGCTATTTTTTTTAAATCGTCATTTTTAGAATCTGATCTCGGGTCAAAATGGGTTAAATGGTTCAGCATCTCTCTCCAGTCCAAGCAGGCCTTGCTGACATCGGGAGTGGAGTGATAATGTCCTTCAACCAGTGACAGTGCTGCTGTGATCTCTGATCATTGTGATCTCTGATTGTTGCTGTGGCTTCCTCCACACTGTAGAGAATGATTATGTTGTTCCCCTCCCCAGTGGCACTGCTGTGACCTCTTGATTGTTGTGGCTTCCACAGAAACAAGACTGCGAGTGGCTGAAAGCGCCGTGGAAAGATGACATCACTGTCACCCACTCACAGTGACAGCAGTGGTGGCTCTTCTAAGCATGACAGCAACCAGGTTTGTGTGTGCGTGTGTGTGTGTGTGTGTGTGTGTGTGTGTGTGCGTGCATGCGTGTGCATGTGTGCGTGTGTTCTCATGGATTTCGTCCATGAGTGTGTCGTCCGTGATCTTCGGCCATAATAAAAATATAAGAAAAACGAGTACTTTATACTTTGGTACTTTGGTACACTTTGTTGCCAATACTTACTTTACGTACGTAATACTTACGTACTTTTACTCAAGTCCATTTTGATTATTGTACTTTCACTGGTAACGGAGTAGTTCTATATTGCAGTATTGATACGTTTACTTAAGTAACAAATGTGAGTACTTTTTTCCACCACTGGTAAACAACAAGGGACAGCTGATGGCACTCAGTGGATGATGAAGGGACGGGACAGCTGGTACAGCACACAATGGGATGGTAACTGCACGGGGGGGGGGGGATGATGGATGATGACAAGCCTAGTAAACACCAGTGGTTACTTAGACTCATTCAATTGAGATAGGACGCAATCATGTCACCTTCCGGGGATCCTGGGATGCAATACTGTACTCAGTCAAAAGACCACCCCTGGGTCCCACGAGTCCCCACCCATTACATTGAAAACTTATTTACATCACTGCATTTCTTACTTAAGTAAAAGTATAAATGACGCAATATAGAAATACTTTGTTACAAGTAAATGTCTGGAATTAAAAATGTACTTGAGTAAAAGTACAAAGTACTGTATTGGTATCAAAATGTTTGACTGTGGAATTAATTAATCGCAATGCCCCGTTGACTGCCTAGATTTCACCAACCTTTGAAGAACCACTGCGACGACATCATCGTTACTTTTTATGAAAATACGCTTTAAAATGGTGTGAAAAATGTTGAAAAATAGTCAACAACGAGGAGCGGAGGTGGAACGCGCCCACTGCACGCCATCGCCGCCATCGGCTTCAATTTCCCAGAACCCTTTGCATGCCAGTGCGACTAATTTTTCTTTGCGGTGACGTCATCCGAACGCGTCACCTATCCCACTCTGTCCGATGGAAACCCTGTAAGTCTTAAAACGCGTTAAAAACGCGAATTAAACAATGAAAACGTAACTTGTGTAACTCGTTATTTGGAGGGAAAGTGTTTAAAGTTACAAAAAGTAAAAGTACTCTGTGTGCATTTCAAGTTTTCAAATGTATAACAATCTTCTGAACATGATACAAAATGTATATACTGTAGAGCTGATGTGGTTTATGTACTGTATGTTTTGTTATATTTGGGACACAATGGGACGTAGCTCCGCTACATGCGCGTGTGCGACACGTGCGTCGAGTTTGTTTGTTTACAAGTCACAGGGAGACGGGCAGCAAAGCTCTTGGCTTATTTCTAACCTATAATGTTTTCAGATATAGTAGTATTTTGCGCCCGCTGGCCAAGTGGTCCAGGCGCATGCCACATATAGGCTTTGGCCTGACAGCGCGTTGCGTGTTCGAGTCCCGTTCATGACGACCTTTGCTGCATGTCTCTCCCCTTCCCTCTCTCCCTCTTTCCTGTTCATCTTCACTTGATACTATCAATAAAGGCAGAAAAGTAAAAAAAAAAGAAAAACTGAGTTATAATCAAAACCAGCTGTGTTTGGAGGTCACGTAGCGATGGGAATAAATCAGGTGAATGAAATCAAGGTAATTTTTGATTCATGCAGGACTCGACAAGTCATCACGCAGCACATTTTCGTTCAAAGGAAGTAATTCAAATTTTAGATTAGATATATGATTTGGCTTTTCTGCCTTTATTGATGGATATACAATTGAAGAATGACAGGAAAGGGGGAGGGAGAGACATGCAGCAAAGGTCGTCATGAACTGGACTCAAACACGCGACGCGCTGTCAGGCCAGAGCCTATGTATAGCATGCGCCTGGACCACTAGGCTAGCGGGCGCCCCAGAAATGTTCCCATTGTTAAATTGGCATAGATTGTTAGGTACAGTATGCCCAATATGATGACCACGGATATGCTCTAAAAGTGTGAAAAACGTATTTTTCATATTTTTTTTTTCTTTTTTTCCCCACGATTTTGTAACCCATTTTTTCACCCAGTGTCAATTATCGAATGTAATCCTGGGCGCTACACTCCCTCTGCCAACCTGGGGAGAGCAACAGACTGACCTCATGCTTCCTTCTATGCATGAGGAGTCCAATGGAAACCACTATTAAAGTTGACAAACAAAACAAATTGTTTAGCTGGTAGAACTTAATCTAGTCTGTTATGACTACGCCCATACAACAATAAGTCATCCACCGCTCTCTCTGTCTCTCTCTCTCTCTCTCTCCAGGACAGCTGGGAGATAGTGGAGGGCCTCAGGGGGGTCCCTGCCATCATGCAGGAGCCTGACAGACAGGAGGGGCTCCTGCTCAAGAGGAGGAAGTGGCCTATGAAAGGATGGCACAAGGTGAGCCTCACACCAGAGCTCAAATTCAACAAGGAAATAAAGGAGATAAAAATTTGCACTGTTGATTTCGTCGACAACATTCTTTTGTCGACTATCTTTTTTTCACTGATGAAAACTAAATGGAAAACTCAATGAAAACTAAACTAATGATGACTAAAACTAAGTCTAAATATATTGTCAATTTTGTCAACAAATAAAAACTTAAAATGTTAGGAAGGGACTAGTGGACAAGAGATCCAGAAGTAAAAGACACTAGTCATTTTACACTTGGTTGCATGCTGAAAATAGCAGATCTACAAGCTCGTAGATTGGCCATTTTCAGCAAGTGTAAAATCAGTCATTACGACGGCATCAAGGCATCAAATATACATTTTAGTTGACTAAATCAACTGTAGATTTAGTTGAGTTGACTAAAGTTGACTAAAATCTTATGATATTTAGACGACTAAAACCAGACTAACATTACAACATTCCAGGTGACTAAAATGTGACTAAAACTAAATGAAAATTATTCAAGAGACGTATTTTTTTCCAAAGAGCAGATCCTTTGCATTCGGTTCCCAAATATTTATTTATATAAGTGAAGAAGATAGTGTGTCTTTTCTTTTGTTGCATAAATATTCAGTCATCAAAACGACAATCAAAAACATGAAAACTATCGTGTTGTACAGCATCTCTGATGCGACCTTCATATAATGCATCTTTTTCCCTTGTGTAGTGAATGTTTGAATGGATTCCAAGATCATAAAAGTGTGATTCACTGGATGCCCTGGATGCCTATCCACATACTAATAATGGTTTTATGCCAAAGGGGAGCTCGGAAATCAAAATGGTTTTCCTGCTTTCACAACAGCAACAGCTGTGGAATTGATGCAACACTCTGTGTGTCTGCAATAAACATGTTGCGTCTTGTATTTTGTACGTGACGGTACTAAATCCCGGAGAGCAGGAATGCGACGATTGTGTGATGATTATCTCGAGTCGGAAGTCGGAAAATTCCCAATTGCTACTTGACAACGCACCCTACCTGTGATTGAGGAGTTAGACATATTTGCATAGATAAAATAAGCTGTAGTGCAGTGTTGATTTTGACAGCATTTTTTAGTTTTAGTCATAGTCTTGAATAGTTTTGCTAAATATCATATGAGTTTAATTGACTAAATCTACAGTTGATTTAGTTGGATAAAATGTATTTTGGCGGGCTTTTATGCCATCGTAATGGCAGATTTTATACTTGCTGAAAATATCCAATCTACAAGCTCACAACGCGTCGCGCTGTAACGCGTTGTAAGCTTGTTGATCTGTTCCTTTTAGTTTAGACCGTTTTTGGTTTGGACTAGTCATTGGTTAGACCAGTCATTAGTCCTACAACTACAACCTATATATCAAACCCTCACCCTAAACCTAACCTCCCACGGGGCGGCACACCTAAACCATAACCTTAACCCATGTCTAACCAATGACTATAGTCTAAACTAAGTATGCACCCCGTTCCCTTCCTAACAGTTTAGTCTAGTTTTTTGTTGAGAAATTGTCGAATATATTTAGTCTCAGTTTTAGTCATCATAGCTTAGTTTTCATTTAGTTTCTTTCCATTTCGTCAGTGAAGTCGACGAACATGTTTCGTCACAGCATTAGTCGACAAAATCAACACAACCTTACGGAGGACAGAATACAGAATGTCGTGTATGACTGACTGACTGACTGGTGTTTCTTTTTGTATTGACAAAAATGCATTAAACACAGTAACATTTATTTGTACATGGCCGTCAAACGAATATTACACACAAGTTTTTTTTCGTAGAGAGCTCCACTGCCATGGGATAATTTAGTTAACGAGTGTTAATTCTGTATGCTTTCTGTCCGTGCAGAGATACTTTGTGCTGGAGAAAGGCATTCTGAAGTATTCAAAGCGCGGGACCGATGTAGGTATCCCAACAATTATACTACACACACACACACACACACACACACACACACACACACACTTTTGTATTATTACAGGAGTCTACGTGTTTAACACTGAATGGTGTGTCCAACCTCGGATCTATTCTGTGTGTTTGCTTTAGCTGAAGAAAGGCAAGCTCCATGGCTGCATCGATGTCGGCCTGTCGGTCATGTCCATCAAGAAGAAGGCCATGTGCATCGATTTGGACACGGAAGATAACATTTATCACCTCAAGGTAACACGCACGCACGCACATGCACACATGCAAACCCATGCCCTGGCCTGCGCCACCCTTGAAGCCAGTGGCTTTGAGGGACAGCAACAGCTAACGTGTGGCAATGTTACCTGATGCCATCAATCTCAATGGCCAGGACACACTTCATTTCCAACATACCGGTAGGCTATTAACTGCATCATCATCTGAACATCTCCAACTAGAACTCTATCTAAATGATGGAATTACAGTGGGGCAGAACCGCCATGTATTTTTCCGAATACATGACGCCACGTGTCCTAGCTCTGTTACTGCGAGAGTGAGGTCTATAGCCAACACCAACACGGGATTCCTGGATCGCTGCCCTCCCACAATTTCCTATCTTTAATCCGACATCAGGTTCTTGAGCTCTGCATTGTTGTCAAGATTGGTGGTACGCTTCTTTCACCTCCTGGCTTTGCCCTGGATTGGCTCCCATATAGGGTCAATTTACTTGCCTCAAGTTCTGGGAGCCTGACGCAGTGCCCTGCCAGCCTCATCCTTGTCTCTCTGACTCTGTCTGTGACCCGTGGTATAGGTCCCCATAGAGGTCCATATTTCTGGTGCGGTCGTTCCATATGACACCTATAGTGCCATTCGTAGCGTTCTTGTGTAGACTCCATCCAGGGCTTTTCCCTGTTGTATTCTGTGAGGGTCCATGTCTCAGCCGGTACCCCAATGGGTACCTATACTAAGTACTCATGGATTAAAGTTCTCATTCACCATGACTGATTTCAATCATTTGGATTCCAATAAGTCTGCTTGTTTTCTATGAAAGCATGCCATGTACCGAAATTAGGCGAAAACGTCGCTCTGCAACGTGTTGTAAGCTTGTGGATTGGCTATTTTTGGTTATTTGTAACACATTTTGGGCGGGAACCCCTTTTGGTGTTAACTATTGAAAAATAGCAGATCTACAAGCTCATAGCGCGCCACCGAGTGGCGCGCTACGAGCTTGTAGGTCTGCTATTTTGGAAAAATCGAAGAACGACTGACATAGAAACATAGCTTTTTCAGAAAACCGTCAGGATGTAGAAGACATTTTTAGAATCTGATCTCAGGACAAAATGGGTTAAAGACTGGAGTGTTTTGAAGTGGTCAAACTAGCAATATGAATGCATGTTCGATCTTCCAGAAAAATCCTAATGATTTCAGATATTTCATAAAAGCAAAAGGTTAACCCTCTGGTGTCTGCCATTGTGATTTAAAATACAAAATGTCCTTGATGGCCTGGGCCGTGGCTCAGCGGTCCAGGCACCTTGGCTGGTGATCCGGTCTGGCAGTGTGGCCGCGGGTTCGACTCCCGATCCCGACGGCCTTTACTGCATGTCTTCCCCCCATCTCTCTCCCCATTTCCTGTCAGCCTACTGTCTGTCCCTCCATAAAAAAATTAAAATAAAATAAAGGCGAAAGCAAAAAAAAAACATTTGGAAAAAATGTCCTTGATTATATCCTTTATATCCTTTTTTTTGTCAGGGCTCATATGGCCGACTTTAGCATCAATCTGCAATGTCTTCAACTGTTTGGTTCAGTTGGCTGTATGGTTACCGAAGCACAATAATTCTACACATTGTGCTAATTGCTTATGACACAGGGCTGTATTTTGCGTGTCTTAAGTACCAGGTCTCATTACTTAACTTAAGACCTGGAGGCGTGATCAATGCCATTTGGCTATTCTTCTTGAGTGGCCAAAGAGCATTGACCACGCCTCCAGGTCTTAAGTTAAGTAATAAGACCTGGTACTTAAGCCCAATGTGTGTAGTATGGGGTGTCCTTTCATGAATCGCATATTTTATGACTTATACCTAATAAAATTCTTTCAGTCGTGTGTTTTTAGTTTTGCTTTAATCCATCAGTACTATGACAACGGGCGCAGCGGGTATTGCATAACCAAGCCTTCCCAACGGACAAAATTTATTTAAATTTTAATAAGCAAATAAGGATTTTGACCATTGTGCCAAGACATGTCAGCTGCTACACCTTGCCATACTCAACTGACACTGTATATTCTGTGCCCAAGCAAAAACATGGAGTCTCAACATATTTAACACAAATGGTGGTCATTGACACCAAACAGAAAACTATTTTAAATACACCCATACATACAGAAGCCTTCCTGTTTCTTTTTCTCAGGAAAAGTGCTATACAAATGAATTCATTGCTGTGACATTGCTAACTTCGCTCTCAACAGCTGCATTGACCATCAGACATGCGTTGAAGTTCAGCCAAAAGAATGAAACATGTGTTTGCAAAATATACCAAGAGGGAACATCCTTCTTGGCCACATCATCCGAAATAACCACCACATGTCCATCTAAGCACAGGGTTTAAGTGTTCTACAGTTATGGCTGGGATTTGGACATTAACTGCATCTGGAGAAAAAAGGGAAAAAAACACCCCAAAACATGAATAAGATAAGATCTTTATTTGTCACTGTATGAAACATACAATGAAATTTCGTTTAGTGCAACCAGAACACACAGTAGTATCAACAGAGGGATGATGCACCATTAAAAGTAGTAAAATACACAAATAAAAAGATAACTGGATATAATAGTGGGGACCACACGTAATCGTATGATTAAATAGAGAACAGAGTTCAAAGGTCATGTGCAAGTTCACCAATCAATAGAATGACTAAAAGAAAAACAAAATTATGCTCAATATGCTATCAATGTATACATAATGATACTATTTCTATATAACTTTTAAAGCCGATATTTAAAATGTCAGTTTTGTGCTTGTTTTTTCCACACAAGCGTAGTTTTAATTTGAATTAACACGTTACATTTTTTTCATAGTTTGTTCTCGCGTTAGTTAACATTTTTGCTAGCTAACACGGTGGCTGGTGCGTGCGTACATCCACCAGCCACTCCCATTAGGTACGCCTGTCCAACTGCACCAACGCAAATGTCTAATCAGCCCATTCACATCGCAGAAACTCAATCCATTCGGCCTGTAGACAGTTGGGCAAGAGACAGTCATCCGTAGTTCAAACGGTGAAGAAGAAAGCTGATTTAACCCCTTTTGGTGTTAGCATTATGTCATGCTTTAGCTATTGAAAAATAGCAGATCTACAAGCTCATAGCTATGAGCTTGTAGGTCTGCTATTTTTGAAAAATCGAAGAACCACTGACATAGAAACATAGCTTTTTCAGAAAACTGTCAGGATGATGTAGAAGACACTTTTAGAATCTGATCTCAGGTCAGAATGGGTTAAGTGACTTTGAATGCGGGCTGGTCTGAGTAATTCTGTAACTGCTGATCTACTGGGTCTTTGACTCACAACCTAGAACAGGTGTAGCCTGGCTAATTAAGCCAGACGCGAATCAGCCGTTGGCAAAAACAAATTTGCCAACGTCTGGCTTATTTGCCCTGCTAGAGCAGGTGTGCCCACACTGTTTTGACTTGAGAACTAAAATGACCAGCTCAACACAGATCTACCAACCCAAAAACGTATTATTCCATTGCGGGAAATACTTTGAAAATGGGCTTTGGAATAGTGATTCACTACACAAACACACTTGGAATGAGAAATAACTGGTGAACCTTTTTAATCGGTAGTTCTTTTCTAATATAACTTTGTAATGCGCCTCACTCTTGAAAATAAAGTATTACGTTGTGGTTTTGCCTATTATTGTAGACCGTGAAGTGAGCCGACAGGCCTTTCTTGATGTCTTTCTTGATGTTTGTAGATCGGCGAGACTCACTTTATTTAGAGGCAACAAATTGCAACGTTTCGACCTGCTAGATCCTTCATCAGGCAAATATAATATAGATATTTATTATTTAGTAAGTCTCGGAGCTCTACAAACTAGTTTGCGGATGTACTTTCTCTTCCTTGATGTGGTCTAGCTGCACACAGCCTTTGTAATCTACTGGTAGATTGCGATCTATACCTTTTGGTGCACCCGTGACCTAGAGTTTACAGAGACTGGTCCGAGAAAGAAAACATTTAATGAGCCATAAAAGGCCTGTGGTCAGAGGTCGAAGGAGGAGAATGAATGGCCAGACTGGTTTGAGCTGACCGAAAGGCCTCGGGAACTCAAATTATACCACTCGTTTTACGAGGTATGCAGCAGGAACTGAAAGCACAACAGCTCACAGACTTTATTATATTCCCTGAGGGAAATAAAGTAAACATCCGTACGGTTGACTGTACACGTGCGCACACACACACAGACGGC
Source organism: Protomyctophum parallelum (assembly GCF_964188405.1). Classification (NCBI taxonomy): domain Eukaryota; kingdom Metazoa; phylum Chordata; class Actinopteri; order Myctophiformes; family Myctophidae; genus Protomyctophum; species Protomyctophum parallelum. The sequence goes on along the minus strand of NC_139697.1, from coordinate 19,102,381 downwards.
AACACACACACACACACACACACACACACACACACACACACACACACACACACACACACATGCACACATGGACAGACACACCCACACACTGTTGGGATAAAGTAGACCTTTTAACCCATTTAGGCCTGAATTTCTTTAAAATGTCTTTTTAAAATGCCTTTTTTTCTGAAAAACCTCATGTTTCTATATCAGTGGTTCTCAATATTATATGTGATATGCCGCCGACCACCCACCTGAAAATATGTTGTTCCAGGGGACCTCTCCAGAAGCAAAGATTTGAGTTAAAAACTGAAACTCTGAAAGAATATTCAAAGATTTGAGGCACATTTTCGCGACTTTTCAAAAATAGCAGACCTACAAGCTCGTACGAGCTTGTAGGTCTGCTATTTTTCAATAGCTAAAGTATAACATAGGCCTAACACAGTACATGGGCTGTAACCATCTTGTCTTTTGTTCCTTGTCGCCAGGTGAAGTCTGTGGAGCTGTTTGACGAGTGGGTGTCCAAGCTGCGACATCACCGCGTGTTCCGCCAGAACGAGATCGCCAGGGACCCCGCGGAGAGGAACCTGTTCCACCCACACGCCACCTCCTCGCCCGCCGCCAACGACGCCCCGTGGAAGGTAATGCTGCATCCAACTGGCGGCCCCCGGGGGCCACAACCCCCCCCCCCCACCCCCCACCTTCACTTAAACACAATCTGTACATATAGGACGTCTAGAAGCGTCATAAGGACCTCCACCGACGCGTACTAAAGACGTCTGAGGACGTTCTAGGGCATCCTCAATGACACCGGGGCGAGATAAGACTATTCAGAAGTTTTCCTTTTTTTTTGTTTTTTTGCCCGTTCGCCTTTCGGCTGCCGTATGCTACGCTCTGGGCTCATATTAGCTTACCGTTGACTCACATGTTAGCGCGGCGGAAAGAATGACTCGTCTCTCCTAATCCAGGGCGCTCTCTGTGGTGATGAACGGATCGATATGCTGGCGCTTCATTTCTGCTCCTCATCCGTCTCTCCCGCAAAATATGAACGCTTTTTGGATCATATATCGTATAAATTAAAATGATCGCAATGTAAGCTAGCAATGTAAAGTCAACTTTTTTTTAGTAGATTGTTTCCGGGTCATGGCTTTCAGAGTAAAAGCGCTCAGACAACTCCGGCACCCCAGAGCTCCTATTTTGAAGCACTTCCGGCACTGATTGTGTTGCCAAATGCAGATTTTTTTAATTTATTGATTCCAAACATGCAAACATGACCCGCTTTAAAGGAGAATTCCAGGCTTTCTTACCTTTCTTTGTAGTTGTTACGTCCCCACCAAAGAGGTCCAGGTGTTATTTTGTGCAAAAGCTCCTTATTGGCTATTTCCCCTACCATAAGCCCTAAATTAATTGCATTGAATTGAATGGGGCTATGGGGTGTTGTGCTAATTCGCTTATTTCCATCGCTCACATTTTTTTGTTGTATATATCCTCTCTTCATAATGTAAATAATATCCCAAGCGGCACACTACTACTTATTTAGATGGAAATAAGCAAATTAGCACAACACCCCACCTGGACCTCTTTGGTGGGGACGTAACGACTACAAAGAAAGGTAAGAAAGCCCTCTAGCATGGAATTCGCCATTAATTACTTCAGTGACTTTGGTTAAAATCTTTTCCCTATCGAGAGTTATATTGACACTGAGGATTTTACAACTATTGTACAGGTGCTGGAATTAATACATTCGGGAAGGTGCTTGTGAATTTCAAATAAGCCAGGAAGATAATTTCATCACGTGAACCCTAGTGTTCCTATTCTGGGGCATAATTATCGTTAATGCGAACATTCTGTGAAAATACAATCTGTGTACAGTTGCCGGAAATTGCCGATAGCTTGCAGTCGTGGATAAGCTATCTGGGCTCAGCAGAAAGCTATCTCTCGTCTCCAACTTAGTAACCGTGTTTAGAAAATCGCTTTATAAATTACGTTTATTATTATTATAAGCTATTTTCAGGGAAATTATTTGGTGACTGGTGTAGGGACCAAATCTAGACCAGTCAACATAGGTTCTCTCTCTCTCTCTGCAGTGTTGATTTCGTCGACTAATACTATGACAAAAAATGTTTGTCAACTACCTTTTTTCACTGACAAACTAAATTGAAACTAAGCTATGATGACTAAAACTAAGACTGAATATATTGACAATTTCAACAAATACAAAATTTCACTAAAATGTTAGGAAGGGACTAGTGGACAGCAGATCTACATATCGGCTATTTTCAGCAAATGTAAAATCAATCATTACGAGATAATCGACAAAAATAATCGACTAAAACTAGACTAACACTAAAACATTCCAGGTGACTAAAACTAAATGAAACTATCCAAGAGACTATGGGCTGTATTTTGCTCTTTGGCCACTCAGAATAGCCAAATGGCATTGATCACGCCTCCAGGTCTTTAGTTTACTCAAGTTAGGGAATAAGACCTGGTACTTAAGACACGCAAAATACAGCCCTACTATGACTAAAACTAAAATAAAAATGTTGCCATCAAAATCAACACCGTCTCTCTGTTTAGGCATGTCACTCACGTTCTCTCTGTCTGTCTGTCTGTCTCTCTCTGTCAGAGGGCTACTCTCACAAAGCAGGCGTCCGTAGCACAGCAGGCTAAGGTCAGTGCCTGGCTCCACTCCTCAGAGGACATGAACAAATGCTGCAGAGGTTGGTCTCTCTTACTGCTGTCACCGCTGTTATACAGACGCACCCGTTGTAACGATATTTATCTGTTGTTGAGATAAGCATACATCTTGCGTTGGCTACGTCGGTGTGTGTTGGTTATCTGCAGCCTACCAAGTTGTAGATTCTGAAAATGGATTACTTGTATTGTATTGTATTCGTTTCTCTGGCAGAAAAGGGGGAAATAAAAACAACAAAAAACTAAATAAACATACAGTGTCGGTATCAGCTAAATTGGTATTTTAAACATTGGTATCGGTTTCGGCCAATAATTTCCATATCGGTGCATCCCTGCACTGTTTCATTACTTTATTATTAGAATCTTTCTATTTAAATCCGTTTATGAATATTATTAGTTGCTATTTTTATCCATTACTTCACCCTGCTGACTGCTCACATTATTCTTTTCTCAAGGGAGCGTCTGTCTTGCAAAGCATTGCGGGTCTCTTATCTGTGTCAGTGTCACGCTGTTTGATTTATGTTTGTATTTTTAGATCTTTTTTTTTAAGCTTCTAAAGCTTCTGTTTCTCACTGTCTGTCTGTCTGTCTGTCTGTCAGACTTGGAGGAATGTGAGTCTTACCTCCTGGAACTCAACTTGCTGCTCAGGAGCATGGAAGTGCTTCACAGAACATACTCCGCCCCTGCCATCAGTGCATTGCAGGTATATACACACACACACACAAACATGCACACATGGACAGACACACACACACACACACACACACACACACACACACTGTTGGGATAAAGTAGACCTTTTAACCAATTTATGCCTGATGTCGACATTTTAAAAATGCCTTTTTTTTCCTGAAAAACCTCATGTTTCTATATCAGTGGTTCTCAATATTTCATGTCAAGGATCCCAAGAATTATAATGTAATATGCCGCCGACCCCCATCTGAAAATATGTTGTTCCAGGGGACCTCTCCAGAAGCAAAGATTTGAGTTAAAAACTGAAACTCTGAAAGAATATTCAAAGATTTGCGGCCACATTTTCACGACTTTTCAAAAATAGCAGACCTACAAGCTCGTAGCGCGCCACTCGGTGGCGCGCTATGAGCTTGTAGATCTGCTATTTTTCAATAGCTAAAGTATAACATAGGCCTAATTCTTAAAACACCAAAAGGGGTTCCCGCCCCAAAATGGGTTAAGCAGTTACCATTACTTATAAGAGTGTGCACCCTAGCTGTGCTCAAGCAAGGTCACAGAGAGAACAGAAAGACTTCTATATAGTGTCTGAAGAAATAGAGACACGTCAGAGTTCGCCAGGACAGACGACCTCAAGGGGCGCCCCCCCCCCCCCCGACCAACGGACTGATATGATCGAATTTGATTTGTGATGTAAACGGGTCGTATTTGCTTTCATCTCTGTCTTTTGCTGTTCATATGCATATCACATGACCATTCATTTTGGGATAAGTATCCCGGGCAATCATTAAAATATGCCAGATCCTATGATTCCATGACTTATGTTTACAGCCTGTTTATTGGACTGTCTGATAACTCTCGCACGATAACGACGCATCAACACACATTTACAATTATTCTTATTCTTGAACATAGTGGTAGATGCATGCATGGGTGACATTCCAGGGCATGTTTCTAGCAAGAGTCCCATCTACATTACAGCAGGGGTGCCCACACTTCTTTTGACTTGAGAGTTACTTTCAAAATGACCAGCTCAACGAGATCTACCCACCGAAAACACAATACCATTGCTGAAATGGAATAGGTAGATCTTTTTATTTTATTTTTTATTTGTAATCCACCGACATTTGTGCGCAGCAACGCTCTTGAAAACAAAGTATTGCATTATGGGTTTGAGCTGACAGGCCCTTTTTTATGTCAGTCAATCAATCAAGTCAACTTAACAGAGGGTATGCACATGCTTAAAGTGGATGGCACATCGAGTGGCAAAGCAACATGCAAAGTGAGTTTAACATTGTTTAATGTTGTTTAATGCGATCAGATAGGAATTCTCTGTGTGGATGTCTGGGCTGTCAAGGCCAGAAAGTAGTTTTTTGCCACTCAGTAGGCGTTCCTGCATAACTTCCTGGTTTGATGATGATGTCACGCGCACATACCCTCTATTCATGACAAAAATTGTTTTTAGATTTAAATTAAATATTCTTTATGGGCATGTCATGTGATCTACCTGCACAGCCATTGTGATCTACTGGTAGATCTTTTGGGCACCCCGGCCCTGATCTACAGTATGGATGCATACAGAAAATGGATCCACTTTCCTGTTTGGACTGGAAAATAATGTCTCTGGTAGTATGGATCTGGTAGTGTGGGTTTAACCCTGTAAGACCCGGATATATTTCTACTTGCAAAAAAAGAGATTTCAACCTTACTACTACCTTGTACTACTAGGACTTATGTTAAAAATATATGTAAAAAAAAGTTATGAAACATTATGCACATTTAAAATAATAATAATAATACATGAATAATATAATATTTGGTGGATATCTTTCACAATAATACATAATACATGTTCTAGACATTCTAATGATCACACAAATATATGTATTACCGGTACATGCATTTTAGTTACTTTTATCAGGGTTAAAGATTAAAGGTCATAGGTCAATTTTGATGAAAAATTGCACTATGTCCAGAGATTTTGAAGTAGTGTAAATTTGTGCCTCTGTGGGGGGTATTTATATGCAAATATCATGACCAATGGCATTGCAAGACTAAACAATGTACATCAATGATGATGTCTAGGTGAAAAAAGAACAGTGAAAGTGAAAGTGTCCCCACTCCCACATGCGGGAGGCGTGAGCGAGTGCTTAGGCAAGGAATGTGAGGAATTGGAATGTAGGTCGTCGGTCCAACCTATACTTTATTTCCCCCGGACTCACTCACATCTAAAACCCTCTCCATGCTGGGGGTGTGGCTAAGGCTGAAAAAACAATAGTATTTTGCTTGCGTGTCGATCTGAAAAACACGCGTGTCTCTGTGTGTCTGTCCGTGGCGTGACCGCCCGGGCATGCTCAAACATGTGGCAGCCGCAGCCGCAGTCGCAGCCCACGACCGGATCGGCTTGGAGCGGAGGAGAAGTCCTCGCTCCAAAGCCGCTCTGACCCATTTTAAAATCAGCTCCACGCTCAATTCAAAACCTGGCCCCGCTGCGCGCCTCCCACTCCACTCCGTCCGCTCGTATCCTGTGGTGGGGATGGATGCATTTACTCGCACCTGCTGTAGGTTTGAGCCCCAATTAGTTTGACTCAGACTAGGTGTGACTGCTAAAATCAGCCTTTACCACCCACATTCAAGGGGAGAGACGGCCTCTGTCATGACATGTTTTTTTTTGTATCAACCGCATGCTCTCTTTCCATCTCTCAGACTCACACGCACGCACGCACACACACATGCATGCATGGGCTCAGCGCACACAATCACCCTGGATATACTGTATTTACGTGAGCACAGTTGCTGTGACATAAAGGAGATTTAATGTAAGCATTATTCCATACAGAGTAGAGTTCCTCTTCTTAACTCCCCCCTTTTGGCTGATCCAGGCAGGTAACTTTGACATCCCCAAGAAGGAGAAGAGACCGAGGAAATGGCGCTCCAAAAACAGTGGCAAAGATTCCAAAACTACTCTTCAGGTACGCACGCACGCACCTTAGAGTATATATTTCTAGAGAAGGCACCCAGAGGAAACCCTGAGGCGAAATGGACATAGTGGCCGGATTTGGTAGTGCAGCTCGAGCCAGCGCTGCTCCGTTGACTATCATTGCGCACGTTCATGTGATTGGGGCCATGACACGTGAACGAATGTTTCATACGTGAATGCGCACAAACGGCACAATGATAGTCAACGGCAGCGCGTTCATGTGTTTGTAACCAATCAATCCCAGAATGCACACTGTTCCTACCAGGAAGGAGGAGTGAATCCGCCTCATGCGCTTTTGAGCAACTTAATGCAAGTGGATGGGAGGAGAACTCGGGTGTCTTCTCTATAGATATATAACTCTATGGCACGCACACAGTCACACAGTCACACAGTCACACACACACACACACACACACACACACACACACACACACACAGTCACAGTCATGCACGATTGCACGTAATATGAATATGCACACACCCACACATAGCCTGTCAGTCATGCATGTACCGACCGGCTGGTCTGCTGTTCTCACATCAGAATAATCTTTTTATCAAACGATAAGTCATTTGGATTCCGGAGATTCAATTTAGACATAAGAGAATAAGCCAAAGTAGTCTATTCGTCAAGCTTGTAGAACAGGCAAATTTGGCTTATTTTTCGATTTGAGCATTTCAAGTGGTCAAACTTATGTCAAAATTATGTGCAGAAACATCTTCCCATAACTATCTTCCCCTATGGTCTCAGATACCGGTAGTTCATATAGAAACAAACAGTTTAAAGCCTCAGTCTGTGATTTCTTCACCTGACTTGCAGTATGTAACGGCAGGAATAATATGACAAAAACTTTACAATTTATATATTGTACTAGTAGTGTGTGTGTGTGGGGCACGATGTTTCAGTTGTTAGATTTTATTCAGCTTTTAATCCACGTGCTCTCTCTCTCTCTCTCTCCCAGGTCCCGAGTTGTATCTCCTCTGACTCCCCACGTCGCCACGCCTCCCACCCAAACCTCCACATCTCAGTGGATCCCTGCAGCGGCAGCAGCAGCAGCCAGGAGGCCGGCCCCCTGTCCCCGGACTCGCCCACGGACGCAAACCACCTGCAGGAGGACTTCTGCAGGCTGGCCAACAACGGTGAGTCCCTTCTTCTCTCTACCATGTGTGTCCTCCCGGCTGTGTAATGCGTTGTTTCTCAAAGGAAACATAGCAGCTCCGTATGGAGGGTAGCAATTTTTTCTTAAGACATTTCTAGGCCATTACAGGCCTGACTTTCACGGTTTAACCCATTCAGGACGGGAACCCCTTTTGTTTTAAACATTATGTTATAATTTAGCTATTTAAAAATAGCAGATCTACAAGATCGTAGATACGAGCTTGTAGGTCTGCTATTTTTGAAAAATCGTGAAAATGGGGCACAAACCTTGGAATATTCTTTCAGAGCGACCGATTTTAACTCAAATATTTGCTTCTGGGGGTGCCCCTGGAACAACATATCGGAGGCCAATTACATATAATCTTTGGAGTCCTTGACATGAAATATTGAGTGATATAGGCCTAGAAAATATAGGTATTTCAGAAAACTGTCAGGATTCAGAAGACTTTTTTTTATTTCGATGTCAGGCCTAAATGGGTTAACTCGTTTTGTCTGTATCTCCAGTTCACGCCACGCTGAAGTCTGCCTTCAGCTCGCTGTCGGCGGAGAGAGACAGGTTGAGACACACCGTCGACCTGCAGGCACCGTCGCCTCCGCAGGTGATCTGCCTGAAGAACGCCTATGCCTCGGTAAGTGTGTGTACTGTACCTGTGTGCAGGTACAGTAGGTGTACGTGTGTGTGTGTGTGCGCACATTTCTGCCTGGTGGTGTCTGTGTGCGTTTCCCATATACGCCCCCACTCATGGAACATGTGAATGACGACCATTGGCACTCACACTCCGGCCCGCTTTCTCTCTGTCTCCCGCCGTCAACCAATTAAAGGATCTCCCGGATGGTTCCCGCTCCCTCGTGCACCAGGCGTCCAATGACAGCAAGGCGTCCGATTCTCTGTCGGAGTTCTTCGACGCGCAAGAGTACCTCCTCTCGTCGTCTTCCTCTGAGGTACAGATATTACAGATAACTCGCATTCCAATGCTCGATGATATACAGTATATACATACCCCCCCCCCCTCTTGTTGAACTTCATTTATGTTTGTTAGATCAGGGGGTTCTCAACGTTTTTGCTTTGATCCCCCCCCGCCCCGCCCCCAGTACAAACTGACTGCAAAAATAACCTTAACCTCATTTAGACCTGAGTTAAAAACACTTTTGCGACACATTTTTACGATTTTTCAAAAATGTCAGACCTACAAGCTCGTAGAGCTTTTCTATGAGCTTTTAGATCTGCTAATTTTCAATAGCTAAATTATAACATAATGTTTAAAACACCAAAAAGGGGTTCCCGCCCAGAATGGGTTTATAATAGAGAAAATATGTCATAAATGAATACTTGAATGAATACCAGATATAATCAAAGTTTATGCTATTGTAAACTCTTCATTTCCATTTTCCATTTTGCAATAATTTATTTATATTTTTATGTGAATGAATGAATGAATGAATGAATGTTCATTTCGAATAACATGACAATAAAAATACAAAATAATACATTAAAAGGAAAAAAAAGTTAAAACTATATACTATAGCTATATACTTAATATATTTAAAATAAAACCATAGCACCACCATTATAATGCCTTTTCATGTCGCGGGGGGTTGGGGGGGGGGGGTTATTTTGTTGGCATAAATCAGTCCTATTGAGCACCCTTCACGTCTGTGTGTTGTTTCGAAAATATTGAACCACTGGAAAGTAGTAAAAAGTGCTTTGGACAAACCTCTTAACTCCATTGGACCCTCAAAATGTCCGCTAAAGCAACTAACTCCACCACCTCTCCCCCTCTCATGGAAGTAATTGGCAATATATAAAGTTATTGACCACCAACTTTGATGAGGCTGTATTGTTTTGTTTTAAAAATATACGGTTTTCTTTATTTCCTGAAAGATGAACATTATGGAGTTATGACGGTTCCTCCCGACGGCAGAGATATATATATTTATTTTAGCAAAAAGGGTGAAGTTGTTGGCTTTCCTTTCCGGCTGTCCTTTTGGGCTGACATTTTGTGTCTTTTGATCCAGATGTCAGACGATGACTCCTACATCAGTGACATCAGCGACACCGTCTCCATGGATACATACGTCAACGAGGGAGGCAGCGAGAGGCACGGCTCGGGTACGCTGCTGCCGCTTTCAAAGAGCAAAAAAAACAAATTTGCATTTGTAGTTTTAGTCATAATAGTCTCTTGAATCGTTTTCATTTAGTTTTAGTCACATTTTAGCCACCCAACCAAATATCATTAGTCGACTAAAATGTGTTTTGGCGGGCCTTGATGCCGTCGTAATGGCTGATTTTATACTTGCTGAAAATAGCAGATCTACATCCTCGCAACGCATCGCAGCGCGACGTGTTGTGAGCTTGTAGATCTGCAACCAAGCGTAAAAAAATGACTTGTGTCTTTTACTTATACTGGATCTCTTGTCCACTAGTCCCTTCCTAGCCTCGGTACCAGGCTTTCATTTTTGTTGGTGCAAAAATTGAAAGCCTGGAGGAACGCATTGGCCGCTCTGGTCTAAAAGTGGGAGTCAACCCTTCCGGGTGGGCGTCGCTCCAAATTATGTGACGTAGCGCTGCACTAGGGGGGAGAGGAGGGGCCGGGGGTGACGGACAGATCGATGAGATCCAAGCAGGGCGTGCGCAAATCTCAGCCGCGACCCGCCCCTCTAGACCAGAAACCTAACACGTTAGCTCAGGCTAGTCCCTTCCTAACATTTTTAGTCTAGTTTTTAACTGTTGACGAAATTGTCAAATATAATTAGTCTCAGTTTTAGTCATCATAGCTTAGCTTTCATTTAGTTTCCGTTCAGTTTTCGTCAGTGAAAAAAGGTAGTCGACGAACATTTGTCATAGTTTTAGTCGACCTTTCAATCCGCGATCCTTTTAGTATTTACTAGATATTGTCACGGTCAGCCTTGTATCTCCCAAGTTTCAAATTTGTACTGTATGTTATTTTTTTCTTTTCGTTGTAAATTTAAGCCCTACTTCAAATCATACAAACGTGTCGCACAAAAGTAGGGTAAATAGCCAATCTAGAAGCACATGAAACGTGCTCTTGTAGATCGGCCATTTTCACTGCTTGTAGATCGGCCATTTTCACTATTTTAAATCGTTTTTAGAAATAAGAATAGAAAATAAACGGTTTTGTTTCTACACGACAACAAAGATATATATATAGCAACATGATTTAAATAAATAAATAATTTGAAGTTTTTCCAGAAACGTAGGATGTAGGGTTATAGGCCAGGTCTGAATCCATTGCAAGCATTAGATTTGCACGAAAAACTCCTTGGGCTAAAAACGGCCCTAGCCGTCATCACAGATGTGAGGACATTTGGGCAAGTGGGAGTGTTTTTCGTGCAAAACTAATGCTTGGAATGGGTTCAGAATCATGACAACCCCCTAGTGTGACATGTCACATGCTACTTAAAGCATAATGAAAATGTGAAAATGTTGCCTTATATAGGATGTTAATGGTATACCCCAACCTTCAACCCCTGAATTTACCATGATCCATTAATTATTTCATTGACAATTTTTAATATGCTATTCGGATGACCCTAAAAAAAAAAACCTCAAACCATTTACTATTGCGATTTCTTTCGGTTCAAACCTTAGATTGACTGGCCTGTCAGTTTTTTTATCCCACAAACCCATTTTTCACCCCTGTGTCAATCATCTAATGTGATCCTGGGCTCTACAAACCCTCCACCAACCTAGTCCCCATATATGGGGGACATGGGGAGAGCAACGGACTTGAACTCATGCTTCCTTTATGCCCGAGTGTCCAAGTTGCTCCTTTACACCTGACAGGGGGGAGTTTCCCTGGTTGGACGTAGCGCGTGGAAGGAACACGTTATTCCAACCAGTTCCTTTCCCCTCCATCAGGCGCCCCCCAGCTGGCCAGGGGGAGGCAGTTTAGTGACCAGGATTACTGCATGTTTTTTGTGAGGGTACCTAAGCCAGCACAGCTGATTACTATCCAGTGAGTGCAATCATCTAAACTCACACACCTGCCTTAACTAGGCCACAATGTCACAGTGACCTCTTCTAATCAAGGAGGCCTTTTGATATAGGAGTCCTTAAATCTTAAAGAAATAAAGCCTTTCAAACATTATAACGGCATACAATATAAATGACATTATAAAACAACAACACCTACCCTAGGGGACATGGGGAGAACATGCAAACTCCACACAGAAAGTCCTTCTCTCTCTTACTCTTCCTTTCGTCCTTGAATTTTAACCTCCCTCCACTCCACTCCACTCCAGTCAGCAGTAGCGCTAGCGCTAGGCAGCGCCGGCGCTCCGCCCTGCCCGCTCCGGCTCCCAGCATGGGCGGCGTGAGCCTCTGGAACATCCTGCGGAACAACATCGGCAAGGACCTCTCCAAGGTGTCCATGCCCGTGCAGCTCAACGAGCCGCTCAACACACTGCAGAGGCTGTGCGAGGAGCTGGAGTACAGCGAGCTGCTGGACACGGCCAACCGGACACACGACCCCTACCAGCGCATGGTGAGGATAGTAGCCTGGAACTCACCTATATGCTTTTTATGGCATAGGCAGCTCCCTAAACTATGCGCAACTGCGCGACATGAGACTAATTACTTGACAGGGAGAGAGAGGAGTGTGTGTGCGTCAATTTAACAAAGGTGCAGACGATCAGAAATCAGCAGAGAGTGAGCAACGTTTGCGCTACTCTATGCCGAATTGAAGTGGACTCGGACCCAGACTTTTTTTTCCTCCATGGAAATAAAAACATCTGTGTTTCCGAGGCTAGGTGAGGAGGGACTTCGCGTAAGCCAGTGGTTTAAATCATATTGAGGCCCATTATTTGAGCCACGGGACCACCATTTTGATGACATTTAGGTACTATAGGAGAGATAATAATGCAAACGTTATTTTACATAAATGTGTAGACTTCTTGTAAAATTAAGTAGCCTAATGCAGGTATTTAACCCCTTTTTGGTGTTAGCATTAAGTTATGCTTTAGCTATTGAAAAACTCGTAGCTCGTAGCTCGTAGCGCGCCACCGAGTGGCGCGCTACGAGCTTGTAGGTCTGCTATTTTTGAAAGAAATTGAAGAACTACTGACATAGAAACATAGCTTTTTCAGTAAACTGTCAGGATGTAGAAGACATTTTTTGAATCAGGTCAAAATGGGTTAACAATAATTAAACTCTTGAGAGTGTAAAATGAAACCAAATTTACCCGTCAGGGTCCACACACACATACACACACACACACACACACACACACACACACACACACGCGCACACAGTGCTTGAGTCATGCCTTGCTGTGTGAGGAATTGGACATGAACAGTGCACATTTACTGTACGTGTTGTTGACATATGTGTGTGCACACATGCCTGTGTTTCATGCACAAACACATACGTCACACCATGTAGTTAAGCACTACAGTGTGCACTCATTGTATGTCACACACACACACACACACACACACACACACACACACACACACACACACACACACAATCTCCCAGTGCTTTACCTAAAGAACACCCTAACTTCCCCTGACTTCCACAGGTGTACGTGGCGACATTTGCAGTTTCCGCGTATGCGTCCAGCTACTTCCGAGCTGGAAGCAAACCCTTCAACCCTGTCCTGGGAGAGACCTACGAGTGCGACAGAGCCGACAAGGGCTTCAGGTTCATAGCGGAACAGGTATGAACCCCTCAGTCGGCACTCGGTACGCAAATACGACGCTCCTGTAAAGGAAATTGGGTTTTCCATGTGAACGGGGATTTATCTTCTGGTCTCGGGACTGCGACGCTCTATAGGAGCAAGAAATAATGAAAAAAAATGCATTGAAGCTAAGATGGCTGTGGGTTGAAAGCAGCTTCATAAAGGGCACAGACTTGGCAAGCCTCACTCGTGTCCTTGGCTATAGGGCATTCCAAAGTGTCTGAGCTCCGATTGCAAACACACGGTCACCTTCTTTAAGTTTTCTAGCGGCACATTGGAATGACCAGCAGTGCTTTGCCCCCAAGATAGGGAGGAGTAAACCTGATTATGTAAGAAGGGGGGAGCAAGACCAGATCTGGACTTAACTAAGCATTATGTTATACGTTACCAGCTCAGTGGCCTTGTGGTTAGAGTGTCCGCCCTGAGACTTGGAGGTTGGGGTTCAATCCCCGGCCGGGTCATACCAAAGAGAGAGAAGAGGAGGCAGAGGACATGGGGGTGAGATGGAGGCAGATGACTCGCTGTCAGAGGACATGGGGATGAGATGGAGGCAGATGATTTGCTGTGGCGACACCCTTAACCCATTTTGGGTGGGAACCCCTTTTGGCGTTAGCATTATGTCATGCTTTAGCTATTGAAAAATAGCAGATCTACAAGCTCATAGCGCGCCACCGAGTGGCGCGCTACGAGCTTGTAGGTCTGCTATTTTTGAAAAGTCGTGAAAATGTGGTGCAAATCTTTGAATATATATTTCAGAGCGAACATTTTTAACTAGAATATTGGCTTCTGGGGGGTCCCTGGAACTACATATTTTGAGGTCCCAATAGAGATAATTCTGGGGGTCCTTGACATGAAAAAGGTTGAGCACCGCTGACATATAGAAACATGGGTTTTTCAGAAGAAATGTAGGATTTTGAAGTCTTTTTTTTAATCGACCTCAGTCCAAAATGGGTTAATCGGTTATTTATTTTTATTTTTTAATTTTTTTACTGTGAAGGTACATACAGAGAACGTCATCTCTGCTCTCTCCCTCAGGTGAGCCATCACCCTCCAGTGTCGGCGTGTCACGCTGATTCGAAGGACTTCAGCTTTTGGCAAGGTTGGCACGACAAGATGTGATAAACTACAATATGTTTTCTCCCTCTGATTTTCAAAAGATTCAACTTTTGAATCGTTAGGGCCGATTCATACTCCTATTTTACCGCTGTTTCGGCGCTGTAGTGCCGAAATGATTTCGGCTCGTCAGAATTTTCAGTAGCACCGAAGAGCCGACTTTAGCACGGTACCCCCCCCCCCCCCCCCCCCCCGAACCTCAAATGACATCACATTGTAGGCTCTACAGCGCCGAACCGACTTTTATTCCGCTCTAAAATAGGAGTATGAATCGGCCCTTACCCTGGAAAGAATACATTTTTAGATGGCATTATATGGCATTTATATTTTATTTTTATATTCAGTTAACTCTCGTCTATCCTCTCTTTGTCTTCCGTCTCTCTCTCTCTCTCTCTCTCTCTCTCTCTCTCTCTCTCAGATGTCCGGTGGAAGAATAAATTCTGGGGGAAATCCATGGAGATAGTTCCTATGGGAACTACCCATGTCACACTACCTGCGTAGGTCCTTCATATAACTGTGTTATTGTGTGTCTGTAAGCATGTGTGTATGTGTGTCGCTGCCTGTGTTTTGGTCGGGCGGTGCGTGTATGCGTGTACAATTGTGCCCACTTCCATGTTCAGAGTCAGTGTACACATTTTTTTGATCTCATGATCGTTTATTGAGCGACACAGGAGTGTGTGTGTGTGTGTGTGTGTGTGTGTGTGTGTGATGTTTTAGTTGACACCAGTGACCAGTCCCAACACAAGGAGGTCCTGATTGTGTTGGGCTGTGTCTTTGACTTGTACATGGACCAGGCATTCCAAGATAAACATTCTAAGTACCAACCGTTACTTGGAACCGTAACAACCCTTGGGTATCGATGTAGATTCTCCATACTGATATTCGGAAGCCTGGGGCCATGTGCGATAAACGGACCACGAGTGGCCGAACAATAGCTGGCATGACAAAGAGAGCAAAGCCAAACAACTTGCCGCAAATACTGCTCTGTTTCGGCTGTTCCAGGCGGTTTGTCTGTGTGGAGGAGAAGTTGCCATGTGTATCCTTAAGGCTCATACATACGGTACTCCAGTTTTTGGTGATAGCTTAGTTTTTAAATGGTTGGAAAACTACACCATTACGTCAGTCGCGATCGTGATGATCAGCTATCACCGCGGACACAGACCCATCTCTCTGTTTTTACTATCAGACAAGTCTTTTCACCCCGTTCACTGATTGGTCTAGAAGTTGGGTAAACCACAGGGAGGCGGGGTCAATCCTTAAGGACATCACCGCGAGTATGATGGCCTCAACTCTTATCACCGTTTTAGGTGATAAGCTATCACCTAAAACGGTGATAACCAAAAACTGGAGTATGTATGAGCCTTTAGGTGCCCAATGAACTGTCAACCCCGTTATATTTGTTTCCCTGTAACATGAATTGTAATTTGCGGATTAAAATAAAGTGCTAAAATGTGTGTGTGTGTGTGCCATGCGCTGCAGGTTCGGGGACCACTATGAGTGGAACAAAGTCACGTCATGTATTCACAACATCCTGAGTGGCCAGCGATGGATAGAACACTATGGAGAGATGTCCATCAGGAACGTGAACGATGACACCTGCCAGTGTAAAGTCACCTTCGTCAAGGTCAGGAAGATTGCCTCATTTAACCCATTTTGACCTGAGATCAGATTCCAAAAATGTCTTCTAAATCCTGACAGTTTTCTGAAAAAGCTATGTTTCTATGTCAGTCGTTCTTTGATTTTTCAAAAATAGCAGACCTACAAGCTCGTAGCGCGCCACTCGGTGGCGCGCTATGAGCTTGTAGATCTGCTATTTTTCAATAGCTGAAGCATAACATGATGCTAACACCAAAAGGGGTTCCCTCCCCAAAATGGGTTAATCCATGGTGATCCATGGCTGCAATTATTCGTTTATTTTCTTAGCCAGTATTCTATATCGATTACGTTTGTGAATAATTGTATCATCATATATATGTGAAAAAAAAATCATCATAATGGACTAAATTGATTAGTCTGTTTTAAAAAACCCTGTTTTATACTTTTATACAAAACCGTTGTATGACGGTTTAGTGCAAAAATTGTGGAATTAGCTTATGTACGTCATAAAGTTGTCCCCTATTTTTGCAATAGGCATATTTCTTTTTTAAATTTGTATAATCGTTTAAATTGATTATTTTGATTTAATGTTGCACCCCTATTTGTCTTGTTTCTTGTTTCTTCATTATAAGACAAAGTGTAACTATCTGTGTAATGCATTGGCGATTCTTTAGTCAAACAGCACCATCTTGTGGACAATAACCCAGTTTTCAAAATCTAGAATCTGGGCTCTGAGTGGAAGTTCATACGATCTACTGTTAAAGCATCTGTCTCTAAAGCATCTGAGCCTACTTGACTTGACTAGAAATATGTACACGGATGAGTACACTTAAATATGCCTGTATGGCTTACTTACTCCTGGATTTGTTTAGTACACCTTTGGTGGATGGTACTGTAATGCCACCCGAATCAATATGTGATCAAATATGTATAAAAAAAAAGTTTGTTAACTAGAATCCCTATGGCACATCACAGCTGCTTGAGATTGTATTAATGGCTCAATAATATAACCGCCTACTGAAAAGACCTGTCTGTGTTCTTTACTATTTGAATCCACCCTTAATGAGCTACTAAAAAGTAGAAGTAAGTAAGTTGTTGTTATTGGTGTCTTGACACTTTGAATAGAGATGTTTGTGTTTTTGTTTTCAGGCCAGATCGTGGAGCTCCTCCGTGAATGAGATCGAGGGCGTGGTCACAGACAAACAGGGGAAGGTTTTGCACTCCGTCTTTGGGAAGTGGCACGAGGGCGTCTACCAAGGGGACCCACCCTCTGCCACCTGCATCTGGAGACCAAGTAAGTTTAACGAAAACTAAAAACTAAAAACGATAACTAAACTGAAACTGTATTGTGTGTCCTCAAAACTAACTGAAATGATAGACAAAATACCCTTAGTTTTAGTTTTTATCAAATTTATATATGCCTTTCGGATATTTATAATATAATCCCTTTTAAATTCATTCGATTAATTTCCTCATTTCTCCAACAAGTTTTACGGCAGTTTTCAGCACCGCACGGCAGCATGTAGCCACGCTAACCCTAACCCACAAATAGACCAAAGTACGAAAAAAAACTAAAACTAAGCATTTTCACCAAAATAAAAACTAGCAAACCCGCTATAAAAACTAACTAAAACTAACCGAATTAGAAAAAAATATGTCAAAACTAACTAAAACTAAACTATAATGAAAAGAAAAAAAACTATTATAACCTTGCTGTGTGCGTGCGTGCGTGTGTGCATGCGTGCGTGTGTGCACGTGTATAGGTTCACGTGCTGCGTGGATGTGTCTGTCTCTATAAATGCGCCACGTCCTCTGTATGTCTGTAATCTGTAAATCCGGCGTAACTCGAGAACCGTTCGCCCCACATTTGACATAATGACAAATTTGACACGCCCCCACAGGGAGTGCAGTTCCCCGGCGTCAAGTCTAGTCAGATAGTCCGGTTACTCCAGAACCAGCACAAAAGCCTCTGCACCGGGGGCTCTGGATATCTCCATATTTGGAGCTTTGGTCTGTTCTGACATCACATACATACTGTAGACTCCATATTTGGGCATGCCTGACAAAGAACTCCATATAATATGGGCATAAAAGGGACACAGACAATAATAACTGGGTGGGACATGCATTTCCAACTTGCATCGTTCCAAGTAGGCCAGTTTACCAACGGTGTATGAATTATTTGCAACTCCTGTGTCGAGCGTTAACTATGATCTTACACTTGTAAATCAATCTCTGGATAAGAGCATCTGCCAAATGCCTAAATTGTGAAATTGTGTGCGTGTGTGACTGTGTGTGTGTGTGTGTGTGTGTGTGTGTGTGTGTGACTGTGTGTGTGTGTGTGTGTGTGTGTGTGTGTGTGTGTGTGTGTGTGACTGTGTGTGTGCGTAGACGCCATGCCAGAGGACCAGCTGTCGTACTACGGTTTCACTCAGTTTGCGGTGGAGCTGAATGAGTTGGACGCTGCAGAGAGAGCTCTGCTGCCCCCTACAGACACACGCTTCAGGCTGGACCAGAGGTCAGTGCCATTATTCTCCACGTCACTCACCGGTGGTGGAAATAAGTACTTGAATGTTTTGTGCATTGTGAGCTTGTAGATCGGCTATTTCAAATGGTCGAAATGTACATAGGGCTGAAGTGGTTAACGTAATAATAATCTAAATCTATTGGTAACTAAAGTTTTCAAATAATTGTAATGGAGTAAAAGTAGAATATTTGTCTCTGAAATGTAGTGGAGTCAAAGTAAAAGTACTGAAAATTTGACATACTCATATTATGTTAGACATATTTGACAAAGTACAATTGCCTCAAAATTGTAAGTAAATGTACTTTCTACCACTGCCCATTTCACTACCACAGGATTACGGGTTTCCATCTCCATTCGGTGTTATTCTGTCAGCAGTGTCAAAGGAAAATAAGACAGAATAGATAGAATTCACATTTAAGTCAGCAGTGCAGGATACGGGTCAGGATGTTAGTGGAGACGGTAGCACCAAAATGCACACAGATCATAACAATCAATCAAAGGGGTTTTATTGTAAAATAAAATGGTCCAAGGCCTGGACCAAGGTTATAATAGTTTTGGAGTTTAGTTTTCGTTTGTTTTGACTTCTTTTTTTTTTCTAATTCAGTTAGTTTTAGTTCGTTTTCAGAGTTTAATTTTTAACTTTTGTGACAAAGTTTTAGTTTATTTTTTATTCGTCAGGTGCAGGATTGAAAAGGGCCAGAGTAAGTATTGTGTAATACAAACTCAAGAAAACGATAGCATTCAAAAAAAAAAAAATATTCAGTTACAGATTAAGTTTATGAATAAATTGATAAATACGGAAACTAAGGGCATTTTGTCTATCATTTCAGTTTGTTTTAGTTAGTTTTGTCGACACACAATATAGTTTCAGTTTAGTTATCGTCTTTCTTTCCCTTTTCTAGTTTTTATTTAGTTCAGTTAACGGAAATGTTTTTTAATTTTTTTCGTTTTTTCGTTGGTTTTAGTTAACTCACTTCTAATCCTCTGCCGTAATCTGAATCTCTTCAGACTCCACTTTAGCCCGTAGCCGTAGCACTTGCCCCAGCCTCGATGACCTTGCAGGCTAAAATAGCATGGTGTGTAGACAGATGCTAGGTCATTGTGGACCTTTCAATGGCTACGTTTACATGGACAGTTAAATCCCCTTTTCATTCAGAATAAAAGTTAAATCCTATTAAAAGTTGTCATGTACAAAAACTTAAATCGGAATGAAAATGGCCAATCTGATTTAAACTTAGATCTGATGTAACTGACCGGTTTATTCCATTTTTAAATCCTATTGAAACAATTGTGGACTCATGTAAACACTCATTCGGATTTAAGAAATACCTAAACATATCCGCCCCGCCCCCTATCCAATCAGAAGCCTTCCCAGCGCCAAACCTGATGTGGAATGAAATAATGGGATTTAAAAGTATTGTCCATGTAAACACTCATTCGGAATGTCCATTTCCCATGTAAACACGCAGCAAAAAACGTACTTCTGAATTCATTCATTCTGAAGTTTTCATTCTGAATGAAAAAGCCCTCATGTAACCGCAGCCAATGTACAGATTAGATATATTCTACTGTTAGACTGATGGCAACCTTTCAGCAACAAGGGCGCTCCTCTAACCCTTAGGCCACCACTGCCCTACATTCCTAAATTGTAAATTGTACTGGCTTAGGACAGATGATATATATACCCACAAAGTTGAAGCAAATGACATAAGTAAACAGGACAAGGTCAAGGACAAGGACAAGATACTGTAGGTCCATTCATTGATGACCTTGACGTAGCACCATAATTCAGAGATTGAGTTAGAGCAGCATGTCTTGTGGATTGAATCTTTGTGGACAGAGTGACGCATCCCGCACGCACACATGCACACACAGTACACACACACACACACACACACACACACACACACACACACACACACACACACACACACACACACACACACACACACACACACACACGCACATACTGTACATATCCAGAGTCAGACTTCCTCAATGCAATAGTTTCTCAGCAAATTTTGATTTAGTTTTAGTCATTCAAGTCTCTTGAATAGTTTTCCTTTCGTTTTAGTCACCTGGGATGTTTAAGTGTTAGTCTAGTTTTAGTCGATTAAATATCATAAAAATGTAGTCAACTAAATCTACAGTTGCCGTCGTAATGACTTTTTACACTACAAAAATAGCTAGTTTCAGCACGCAACCACGTGTAAAATAACTTGCATTATACTGGATCTCTTGTCCGTTCCTGTAACATTTTAGTGTCGTTTTTATTTGTTGTCGAAATTGTCAGTATATTTAGTCTTGGTTTTAGTCGTCGAAATCAACACTGCCCTGCAGTTTTAGCTAATGAGTAAAAACTCTGTTTTTCTCTCTCCTCTCTCATGTGCAGATTGTTGGAGGAGGGTAACGTGGACGGGGCCGAGGAACAGAAACAGAGAATAGAGCAGCTCCAGAGAGAGAGGAGGAAAGTTCTCCAGGACAACAACTTGACGCACCAGCCACGCTTCTTCAAGTACGCAACTGTGTGTGTGTGTGTGTGTGTGTGTGTGTGTGTGTGTGTGTGTGTGTGTGTGTGTGTGTGTGTGTGCGTGTGTGCGTGTGCGTGTGCGTGCTGGGTTTGTGTAACGCCAGGGCTCCACTGGGCGCGTCGCGTCTCCGTCGCGTCCTGCTCGTGTCATGACAACGTCAACGTCACGCTAGAGGTGCTGCACCGCGGGCATTTGAAAACTGCGCGTCAACAACATTCTTTTATGTTGCTGTCAACGCGTGCGTGCGTCAAAAAACGAACCGGGGCAATTTTTTTGTCACCGAACGCAGCACAACGCAACGCAACGCGGGCAGTGGAGCCACCCTCCATTGATTAAAAGGGAACATTCCCGACGCTGACGGAGACGCGACGCAGACGCGATGCAGACGCGCCCAGTGGAGCCCTGGCGTTAGACTGTGTGTTTGTTTCCATGTAATGTGTTGAGCCCAGGAGCGCTTGTTTAGGTTCATGTGATGACCTATTCCGCCCTCTATGGTGCGCTTGTCGATGCACGAGGCCATCAGCTGTCTTGTGTTTTTTTTCTTTTTTTACTCTTTCCATGCCCAGGGCACGCTAATTAAAGCTACAGGTCTCCTCTCTACCAAAAGAAATAAAGAAAAAATGGTTTCTAGCATGTTGCATTCATTATTGTTGAAGACATGACATTTTTTCCACTTCAGTGACTTAATCACATACTGTAAGTGTACCACAGCGATGGTACCACACAGAGGCAGCTGGCTGACAGCCTTCTGTAGTACAGGCTGTATGTGAAAATGCATGTACGTGTGTGTGTGTGTGTGTGAGGGGGGGGGGGGGCAGTTTTCATTTGGTATAAATATCGTGATTGTATTGTCTCTATGAAACGGTATCAAGTGAAAAGCAAAAATCAGATTAATAAAACAGACTTGCACTGAACCAAGGCAAAATAACATTGGAAATGACACCTGTTGCTTCCTTACCATCTTTTTAGCCTTCCATTGCCTTTCAATAAAACCACATTTGGCCTGTCAACTAGCAATACGTATCCCATAAAGTGCTATTCTGTTCTGTTTCACAGGAAGGACAAAGATGACATGTGGATCAGCAACCACGCATATTGGGAACAGCGCAGGGAGCCCGGCTTCAGCCAAACGGATTTCCCTGTGCTGTGGTGACCTTTTTAAACCAAAGTGGTTTGAGGTCAGCTTAAAACCGACCTCCCTCTATACTGCTGTATGTATGCATGCAGTGGTTGGGTGTGTAGAGCTGACCTGAGACCATCTGACATGGCTTCTACGCTTCGCCCTGTGTCAGGGTGCCCCCGGACCAAAAAAATGACTTCCCCCACTTCCTCTTTCTAGTTTGCTGGACGGGTACGATGTGCTGAAGAAGGTGGTGGGGCTTTTCACTGTATTTGCTGTTTTTAAAGACAATCTTGTACCTAGAGAGCGGGGCAGGAAGGCTCTGGTGACTTTTGCGCTTTGATGGGTGACTAAAGGCGGCCTAAACACATTATGCTGACTCTGGAGGAAGGAAGTGGGTTCCACTGGGTTTCTGAATAGTTACCCCCTCAGAATTCGTGGACAGGGTGGTACATATTTATGTTGTCATGTCTTATATTTTAGGGTACGCCACCCACTCCATGCACATGCACACACAGACTACTACTAATTCCATAGTCTCGCGTATAGCCAGACAACTATTCCACGATTTTCCGAATGCTACATATTATGTCTGGAACTACACCTCCCGAAATCCGAGTAAGGAAGCTTCCATTTCCGTTCACGGAAATATATTTTAAAATATCTTTACTTTTTTTTTTTTACTTTTCTGCTAAGCAACAAGCTATATATGCTTAGGTGATTTTTTATTTATATTAGGATACATTTACTCGTGATAGAGCTTCCTACAGTCTTGTCAACGCGAGACTACTAATTCCATGACCTTATATTTATATACAATTGCGTTTTGCTGCATTCCAGCATTGACCAATCAAAGTGCCTTGCAACAGAGCACTATGCTCAAAGAACTGCCCTAGCAGTTATGCAACATAGAAACACTCTCCAGAGAGAGCCTAAATGTGGATGCATTTACACACATCTCGCAACAATGTCTGACTTCAGTGTCATTTTTTGGGGGGGAAGGAAAGACAGATCGCAGTGATCATTTAAGAGGGAACTCTTCTAAAGGTCAAACTAACTTTTTTCGTGTTTTTTTGTTGTTTGTTGTTGATTGACCTCAAGATTGAACCGGCTGATCAGATGTAATTGTGACTCTTGAGTAAAATGCCTTCTCTTTCTCATTCATTATACTGTCATAGTAAATAATAACAAGCATAAGCAATAAGTATGTCATTATAAATCTGTCCTGTCTAAACATAGACAATAAAGTACAATGGATGAAAGCTGTGGTGTTCATTTGTATTTGTACATGCACAAATATGAGACTAGATTTGAGGCTTTTTTTTTTTTTTTTTTTTTATCCAAAATGAGTTAATGGCACAGGCAGACTCTTCACATACTAGTCTAGGGCATGTCTAAAATAAATGTCAGAGCTGAAATCGACATGTAAATATAAATGCTTAACCATGTAGGCTGTAGCTAGGTGTAATAGCCAGTTTTCTCAACTCGCTGTTTTCTGCAAGACATTACCGGTACTCTATAAGCCATATCTCCAAAACTGGTGGGTCAAACTGAACAAACATGTCAATTTGAAGCTATGATTCCCTGCTTTCCTCATATGACCTCAGTCAAATCTGGTCACATATGCTGTTCTATATGTTACATTTGTTCCCTGCAATGCGACCCTCCGAGACATAAAAAAAACACTGTGTATGACGTGAACAAGGATCATATAATTTCAAACCTCTCCATAGCTTAAACATCACCATCCCTGTATGTTCAAGATGCAGACAGAAGAGTGAAGAAAGCAGCAGCCGTGAGTTCTTTATTGGAAGGTGTCGGCCCACATCAGACAACTGTCATACCAATGGTATGGGATGGAGTTTTTTGTCGTTGGTCATAGTTTCAAACTCACTTTGGGTGTGTGTAATATCCCCTGCATCTGGGCACAGAATAGTTTATTAGTCTCATAGCAGAATTGCCTATTTTAAAGGTTTTCAGGAAAGAAGACATGAAAACTTAGGCAAATGTATGAAAATTTACTTTTTGACTTATTACCCAAAAAAAAGTACAGGTCTGCTAATGTTTATCTGCCTTTAGTTATGCCTAACTCTACTCTCCTAAACACACATTCAAAATCATGTCTGCCTAAAGTTTTAAAAAAAGTTGATATTCAGCTGAAGGAGTTGGATCGGGCAGAGAGAGCTCTGCCGCCACCTAGTGGCCGGCTCAGACTGGACCAGGGGTTAGAGCTCTGCTGCTCCGTGTGTTGTTAGTAGACTTGGGGATTCATGGTTCCTGTAGCAGTGGGTCAGGAGCACATAGAGTAGAATAACAGGAACAGACGGTTATACAAATGACTGACTCAGGAGTCAGGACTATGGTCAGGACAGGGCTTGTATGCACACACAGGGTCTAACAGGATGGAAGCAATGACTAAAGTTGGCATCATGGCTCCTTTGAGAACCGTCAGGGTCAAAACCCGCTCGGAGCCATGGATGAATTCGGACATACTGACTGCAATGAAAGCCAGAGACAACAAATGCTCTGAACTTCTTAAATGCAAGTCCAAACTAGCCAAGTGCAAGCGCTTCGACAGTGATCTCCAAACCAAACTGTGCAACCTAAAAGCCCAGTGTAACAAGCTAAGAAACGGTGTAATTGCCATGACCAAATCAGCCAAATGTAACTTTATCAATGATAAAGCCGAGGAAATCAAAAACAATCCTCGGGAGCTATGGAAGTTACTAAACAACCAACTAGGCTGTGGTCGGAAACTAAAAACCAGGTTTACTAACATAAACATCAAATCGAATAACACCCTCATCACTGACAAACTCGATGTAGCCAACCACTTGAACATCTTCTTTACAAACATTGCAACAAAGCTGGTTAGCAAACTGCCCTCCCACTCTGGGCGTTTTGGTGTAGAGCACATCACAGCCTTCTACAAAAACCTTGGTGTTTGTAAAGATGATTTTAAAATGGCAATGGTAACAACCGAGGAGGTACTTAAAAAACTGAGTGCCCTCCAACCCCACAAGGCCACTGGCCATGACAATATTCCCTCCAAATTTCTCAGAGACTCAGCCTTTTCCATAGCTCCAGTCATCACCCATATAGTTAACCTCTCCATCAAACAGGGACAGGTCCCCCAAGATTTTAAACTGGCCAAAGTAACCCCCTTGTACAAAAAAGGGAGTAAATTAGAACCCGGCAACTACCGCCCTATTTCTATTCTAAGCTCCATCTCGAAAGTGATGGAAAAAATAGTCTATGAACAGGTTGAAAAGTATCTTGCCACTAATAAATTGCTGTACGAGTTCCAATCTGGTTTCAGAACATCCCACTCCACTGACACATGCCTCCTCTATTTGAGCGACCACATCAAACACGAGGTGGATGCTGGAAAATACTGCGGCATGGTCATGCTGGACCTCCAAAAGGCTTTTGACACCGTGAACCACTCCATACTGGTTAACAAGCTTAAAGCTATTGGTTTTGATAGCACATCAGTGAGCTGGATGCAATCCTACCTGGAGGGGAGAGAACAGATGGTGGAGGTGAACGGAACACTGTCCCCTCCCCTCCCAGTGAGCTGTGGCGTCCCACAAGGAAGCATACTAGGGCCTTTACTGTTCCTAATTTATGTTAACGACATGACTTCAGCTTGTGACTGCAACTTGTTCCTGTTCGCAGATGACTCAGCACTGCTGGTCTCGGACAGGAACAAACTGCAGGTTGAAAAGACCCTCAGCTCTGAACTCGGTAGAATCTGCACCTGGCTCGCTGATAACAAACTATCCTTACACCTGGGAAAAACTGAATCCATCCTCTTCGGATCAAATAGTAAACTCAGCAAGGCAGATGGCTTCTTGGTTAGAGTGGGTGACAATATTATCACACGAAAAGATGAAATTACCTACCTAGGTTCCATCCTGGAGGCCAATCTTTCCGGTGATAAAATGGCCACCAACGTAATCAAAAAAGTCAATCAAAGAACAAGATTCCTTTACAGGATCTCCTCACTGGTCAGCAAAAACACCTTGAAGACCTTAACAGGAGCCCTCGTACAAGGTTTCTTTGACTATGCATCCACCTCTTGGTACCACAGCACCTCAAAGGCCCTTAAAACAAGGCTCCAGACCTCTCAAAACAAACTGGTCAGGCTCCTACTTGGCCTCACCCCCCGAACCCACCTCACCCCTGCCCACTTTGACAGGCTGGGATGGCTTAGGGTCGACGACAGAGTACAGCATCTTGCAATGGGTCTGGTCCACAAGATTCGATACACCACCAAGATACCCATGTACCTGTCTAAATACTTCCTTAATGTAAACGAAGTCCACACCCACAACACCAGAGGGAGTGCAACAAACCATGTACAACCCAGATTCGGCACAAACAAGGGACTAAATTCTTTTCGCTCCTATGCCACCAAAATGTGGAACGCCCTACCAACAGTCATTAAGACATGTGAATCCCTTGACTCCTTCAAAACCGCTCTCAAAGGGCACCTACGGATGGCTGCAATTCGAAACTGGCCTCTGTAAAATCTGAATCCCCCCCACCCCCCCACCCCATTTTCCCTCACTGTATATAGTATCTTTTCCCTTTTTTGCTTCCCATATGATGAATTCCTGTTCTGTTCTTTACCTACAGAGAAATGTCTATTTGTATGTCTCTAAATGTTTGTATGTCTTTAAATGTTTTGATGAATTGAACAATGTGGACCCTGTTGTAAACAAGTGTAATGCTTAATTGGGTCGTCCACTCACAGTTGACAGTCTTTGTATTGAGTTTGTGCTTAAAATGTACTGTAAATTCTACAAACTGTTAATAAAGATTTCAATCAATCAATCAATCAAAGTTGAAGCAGGGGCATCCGGGTGGTGCATGGGGTAAGGTTCCTGCCCCAGCACCACAGATAATTCATGCATGCATTCCAGTAAACACAATAGCCTATCGGCAGTGTTCCTAGGTGGTTCAGGTTGATCGGGACAGCTGCGTGCATCCCCGTTGAAACTCGTATAACAGTTTAAAAGAAGAAGCAGCGTGTCTTGTCACGTGTCTCAGAGGCGACAATTAAGTGGTTGTCTACAACAACCTCTCCAAGACCAAACCGTAAGATGACAAACGAAATGGAAAAACAAGAAGTAAAAACAGGTGAAGCAGATAAGACCAATAAGGATACTAACAGGACAAGCAGACATAGGACATAGGGAGACAGGACATGTATAGGGAGACAGGAAATACAGAAGTGAAGAATATGCAACGGTATTGAGCAATACCGTTTTAATTTGCTTGTACCTTTGACCACCAAATTGCACAATTTGTCAGATATTGAGTTAGTGATCTAATATAGGCTACAGTATGTCTTGTGATTTGATTATGATGCAGTGACAGTCTTGAGTCATTTTGTCACAATGACATACTGTACATACAGACAACCTCAGTATAATAGTACCAGTGGCTTCACGGTTCATAACTCAGTTTTGACAAAAAGAAAATGTGTGATAGAGACCTTGTTTGTTTTTTCACTCTACTGTCCCTTCTTGTCTAGTTTGTTGTTTACCCTCTAAAACAATCCTGTCTTTAAGTCTATACTTTGATTCCATCTCAGTCAGTCTATAGAGGGAATGCACATGCTTAAAGTGAGTGGCAAAGTGAGTTTAACGTCGTTTAACATAGTTAATAGGACTTTTCTGTTTGGACGTATGGGCTGTAAAGGCCAGAAAGTAGTTTTTTTGCCACTCAGTATGCGTTCCCGGATAACGTCTGGGTATGATGATGAAATCACGTGCATATATAGGCTACCCTCTTATGCAGTGCTTATAGGCCTACTTCTTAGACTTGTACTAATTCTACTTAATTCAAAAATCTCTTCCAAAGTTGGTTGTTTATGTGAACTTTTGTGAGATCATGATGTCATTCATTCATGTGACACTGCTCAGTGTTTCTCTCTCTCTCTCTCTCTCTCTCTCTCTCTCTCTCTCTCTCCTTTTGTGCAGATTGTTGGAGGTATGTGGAGGGAGCTGAGGAACAGAAACAGAGAGCAGGACAACAACTTGATGTGCAACTAATTTGCCCCTTTTTTCTGTCTCTTGAGGGTATCAATAAATGGTTATTAATGTAATTGTGTGTGTGTGTGTGTGTGTGTGTGTGTGTGTGTGTGTGTGTGTGTGTGTGTTTGTGTGCAAGCAGCAGTGCAAGACTAAGAACTTTGTTTCATATTGGAGGGTTTCCACAACTTGGGATGCCCAAAGACGAGGCAGAAAGACTGGCCATATAGTTGCGGCGAGAGTGAGGTCTAGCCAACACCAACTCGGGATTCCTGGATCGCTGCCATCCAACAAATTCCTATCCAACATCAGGTTCTTGAGCTCTGCAGTGTTGTTAAGCCAAGCTGTCGCGCCGCCCACAGCACGTCTACATAGGTAGATGTGTAGACATATTATAGCTGCCTTAGGGCCGATTCATACTCCTATTTTAGAGCCGAATAAAAGTCGGTTCGGCGCTGTAGAGCCTACAATTTGACGTCATTTGAGGTTCAGGGGGGGGGGGGGGGTGGGCGGGTACCGTCCTAAAGTCGGCTCTTCGGTGCTACTGAAAATTTCTGACGAGCCGAAATCATTTCGGCACTACATCGCCCGAAACAGCGGTAAAATAGGAGTATGAATCGGCCCCTTGAGTGAGAGAGATAAGACCTGGGTGTAACTATGCATTTGTGTGTTTGTTTCCATAAGATCATACAGCATATTATGTTGGTCACAGACACAGTCAGAGCGAGGTCAGCTGCCAGTTACTGTAGGCTCACATGTTTCTACCCAGCCAAATAAAACCAGGCTGTACGTGGCCTCATGACCTGGCTCCATAGCAGGGCTCCGAGCCGACGGGGCATTTATATTATTTTAAAGATGGAGTGCCACAATTTTTGTATTTTTCCAGCTTTTCATGTGTCTATAGGGTGACAGTACTTCATTAGACACCCTGGAGTCGTTTTTATGTGCAATGGTGTAATAACTTTGTATTTAGGGTTTCTTCCTGGAGGCTGAACACTTGACGGTCAAACGGGCCAATGAAGTAAACACGGATAGTGTGACGTAAAAAATTTGCACGCACACACGCACCTCCCCCTCTATATATATTTTTAAATACGACAACCTCTGTGGGCGGAGCTGCCTGCCACATACACACGTGTGAACTGAACGGTGCAGCCAGTTTGCTGCTCTGTGCAGCAGATTTTCAAACAGTCATTTCACACATTACCAGTTCACAGCAGAGCAGACTGTTTTTCGTTAGATTGGAAGCAAGTAAATGTTCACGTCGGGTCCTCAGGATAATCAATGAAACCACAACAAACCAGCCTCCTACCTGCTCTGCTGTATAGTTGCTGTTGTTGTTCTCAAGGAGTAGGTTGTTTCTTTTATAATCACAGTGGTCGGGCTTTGATACAGAGTGTAGTGTCACAGTGCATTATTGTTGGCTGTTGTAGTCAATATGTAGGTCCTAATACGTATACGAGGCTGTAAAGTCAAGAATTAGAATCTGTTGTGTCGCGCTGGAAGTCATGTTGCCATGTCTGGCTATTACAAGCGACTTGGGCTTGTTTTCATATAAGTAACTTTCAGGGGAGATGTGGTTGACTTGACCAATACATTGACACGAAACAAGACAGGAACGCCCAAAAACGTCACAGCCGGTTTTTTAACAAGACAGGAACGCCCAAAAACATCACATCCGGTGTTTTACCCCGGGCAGAATTTTCTATGGCTGCCAATGCAACTTTTTCCAATCCTTAATCACATACGGCAAACACCTATGCCGATAATATCTAACTTGCGGAGGTAACGTGCCTTGTCCGCGGGCAACAGATCTTTCAACGTATGGCATTGCAAATACGTTAGATAATCGCTACTCTGCGCAATATTGTTTTGAAAATGCCGCAAATTGCATTGCAGTGAACGAGAGCAAATCACAAATCACAAATCTTACCCCGGGGGGTGGGCGGAGCCGCGGAGTCGCAGCTGACGCCCCTCCCTCCGCTCTGATGACGCGTTGTTATGTCAATGTATGGTTCATGTGAAGAGACCCTCAAATTAATATGTTGTTAAAAGGATTGGTGTTGTTGAAACGTTTTCATAAATATTCAAGGCAATATCTGTGACTTATTTTTGTGGACTTGGCCGCTTGTTTATTTAAATCTGGCGACTTTTGCTCAATGCAGTCAGAAGGAACATTCATGTTGTAAATTGAGTTTGATCAGAGCAAGAGTGGAGAGTCTTTTCTGTCCAGAGCATCATGTGCCTAGGGCAGTGCAAGTGTTTTGGACAGTTTTAATGCCAGGGTGCTTAGCTGGAGGAAATCAATAGCCTACAATATATTGGGAAATTAATACAATTATTCATGCTAAATGATCTATCAAATTAATTGTTTCTGCTGTTAAACTATGATTTAATTGCATGATGAGCTGAGCTGATTGTGACAATAGGGTCAATATAATTGGAGGAAATAAATAAATGATTATAAATAATCAGAAAAAACAGATCTGATATGGTATGGATGCGTGGATTATATGCCTATACATGGATGGTGGCAGTATAAGTGCATAATGGTGCTTATACGATATCTCAGAAATATGGGAAGTGTTCACTTCTAACATTCACAAAAACATGAGTTCTTGTTACATTACAGACACCAATTTGTCATTTTGTAAACAAAAGGGCAGAGCCATGGGCTGTCCTTTTATAAGGAGGGGGAGGGACTAGGACAAGTGGGTGGTCTTAAAGGAGGAGGCGGAGGGACTGGATTAGGTGGGTGGTGCTACGGTTAAACTCACGCATACCTAATGAACTGGTGGGTGTGTCCACATAAAACCATAATTTTAACAAATACTGTACACTTTTTTGAAAAAATTATACCTCATATACACCTAAATACACCTGATGATCATGTTTAAGTGTGGAAAAAAATCACGGCACTCCATCTTTAATGTATCGTCCTGAGACAATCGTCCTTGAAACCGATTCAGTTCTCTTTTTTCCCCCGCCTAATATTGAACCAGTTCAGAGTGTTTCCACTGAAAATGAATCGGTTCCAGAACCCTAAAAGTTGGCTTGAAACTGGAACAAAAACAAATCTGCCGGTTCTGTGAAAGCACCGACGTTCCAAGAATCTAGTATGGAACCAGTGGTAGAAGTACCAAAGTTATTTTGGTGGAAAAGGGGCCTTAGTGTATACTAAAAAAATCTATTCTTCTCTATTCTTCTATGTATTTTGCAGCAAAATCTTTCTTCATTCGTGTTCTTTCGGTTCACAGCAAGTGCAAAGTGTGGCTCAGCACCCACACATGCTGGTGTGACAGGGTGGTATGAAGTAACTAAGCCAGACTACGCCATGAGGGGAGTTTCGCCCCAAGAGATATTTACTAAGATATAAACACCCAGAGCACTTAATGACTCCTCAACACAGGTTCGTTTTACATGTAATGAGGCAGGCAGAAACGTGGTTGCAAAAGGTACGAAAAGGATTTAATTAGAACTTCATTCATTAAAACATTTCACTGGCCATAATAAATGCATTCACTGGGGGATAAAATATACCGTCATTATAATAAGAGGGAGGAATAAGATACAATATATATGCACACAGGCCAATACTTCAGTCGAACAGTAAACATGTATCACTTCTCATTAACCACAGGTGTTATTCAAGGGGAATCAGTAGGATGGGCACATTGGGCAGCATGGATCAAATAAATACTCAAGTCAGAAACAACCCATAAGGAATAAAACCAGTTGCTCTCCAGTTGAGTGGAGGAGTGTGGACAGATCACTTGGATGATTTCCGTGTGTAAACTCCCAGCAAAACAGCAGGTGTGGTGCTGGCCCGCATTAAGGAGGGACGAGTGCACCGTGGTAGTGCCTCACGTAGCAGAAGCCAGGTAGGGAAGCCACTGGGTGGCGTGGTGAAGCGTCACCGCAAGCCGACCTCCCGAAGGAGTTATTGAGTCAATTGTAGCCCCGAGGCTGCACCAAGGTGCTCACTAACATGCCGTCGCCCGACGGGACAGTTTTGTTTAGCCGTCGAGTCTGTGGACACAGCAGCTCCCGGAGCGTGGTATGGCAACCACAAACAGCAGACTGAGAGACAACACAGCTCACGCAAAGCAGAAGACACACTGTCTTATAACGCTACCAATCAGCCCCCTAATAAGTGGGCGGAGGATGGCTGTGACTCTGATCCATCCACCAACAAGGATGGGAGATGGGCCGTGTCATTGCACGTCCATCCTGCCACACTGGGAACAGCGAACGGACACTGGCTGAAGCGAAATGGATTTCTCTGTGCTGTGGTGACCTTTTCTTTGGCTTAAAACCAAAGGTGTTTGAGGTCAGCTTAAACCGACCTCCTTCCAACAAATCGTATTTTCAATAGAGAGACTAGTAAGTAAAAGTAAGAGACCTTGTTAATGTCATGGCTTCCATGCTTTGCCCGGTGTCAGAGTGCCCCAGCCCAGCACAATATCGTCTTCTCACTTCTTCTTTCCACTTCTTCTTTCTTCGGCCTAAATAAGTAGGCCTACCATATATTTCCAAATAACAGCCATTACTCAAATAGCCGCCCACTACCTAATAACAGCCCAGGTTCTGACACCATTTTGCGTAATAACCGCCTCGAAACTAGGAGCAACTTGGACACTCAGGCATGAAAGAAGATCAGGCATGAGTTCAGGTCCGTTGCTCTCCCCTTGTCCCCCATATATGGGGACTAGGTTGGCGGAGGGTGCGTAGAGCCCAGGATCACATTAGATAATTGACACAGGGGGGAAAAATGGGTTACAAAATCGTGGGATAAAAGATATTAAAAGAATAATAATAATAACCGCCTCGTCCAAATAACCAGCCTCATTTATATACAGCGTGTTGAGTTTGCAGTCAGATCTCCTCATTTCTGCGCGCCACTCACCGTGGCCTCACCACCTCACAACAGCGCAATTAACACCAGTCCTCCGCATCCCCAAAATAAATCTATAGTTTAATTCGTGCCATTATACTCAGCCTATTCACAACCAATTGTTTGAATTCAAAGTGGTATATTCTGTGAAATGTTTATTGTCATTCCGTGTATATGTATCTACAAGCTCCAACTGTTGCGTGACGTCCACAGCGCATTGTGAGCTTGCAGATCTTGGAATTTTCGGTGCGCGCACTCACCATGAATCCAAGCAGAGGTCCAGGTAAAACACCCAGAAACTATAGTAAAATACGCACATCACTTCGTGGAGGTGCTGGGTTCAAAAAGTAACATAATGAAAAGAGAAGGGAGCCAGCACACTCATATGCTCCAAAAGATAAATGTATTGACGACGTTTCGAGCCAAGGCTCTTCAGAGTTTGACCAGATGAAGAGCCTTGGCTCGAAACGTCGTCAATAAATGTATCTTTTGGAGCATATGAGTGTGCGGGTTCCCTACTCTTTTCCTAGGTAAAACACCACCGCCACAAAGTCATCAGCGCAATGGCACACATTTAACTCGTGCCATATACTCAGGCAATCCTCAACCAATTTTTTATAATTCCAAGTAGTCTATACTACTTGTCTACTTTCACTGTCTAGTAGTCTATACGCCTCGCATGGAACCCATGGTGGGTCAGAAACAGGGACGGATTAACCCACACGAGGGCCCCTGGGCCGGTAATGTTTTTGGGGGCTCCATAGCGCGCGACCGCGCGACATTTTTGTGTTTTTTGTGTGTTTTTATCATCTTTTTGACCTAAATTTAACTAAATCAATGGCATTTTTCAGGGCCTCAAACCCAGTTCTGCGCAATCCAGTTTCCTTGAAGGGCCCCTGAGAGCCATGGGTCCCCTGGGCCACATCCCCACTGGCCCAATGGATAATTTGGCCCTGGTCAGAAAGGAATAAGGATACAAGATGACTCCAGAGCAGAGGCACGACGGATGTCTGCCATCTCCTGGGATTACATCCCTTTACCCTGAGTACCGTCTCATCCTTCCCTGGGTCTCACCTGTGCACCTGCACGGTGAATTCCACAACACATGTTAATAAATCATTTACATTCAGTAGAGGTGTGATCTTTCACTAGTGTTCGATCATATGTCATGTCATGTGGTTTAGTGTCCAAGATAGCTTCGCTCAACGACAGACACGTTCAACGTTCTACCTCCACAAAAGACCGGCCCGTATGGGGCTCTGTTTTCATCACTGCCTTGTCCCTAAACGTCTTTTGACAAACATTTTGGTCGTTCTCTCATATTTACATCAGTCACCCCCAGTTGTATTCACATCACTTCAGCTATACACAGGCCTGCATTACTAGGCTTGGTGGATGGTGGTGCATTAGGTTCTCAACTCATGCACAAAAACAGCGAAAAGCAGTGGTTTAAATGGATTTTCTGCATCTGATTCAAGTCACCTGTGCAAACGGTGCATGCAGACTGCAGTGTGCAGTTCAACGCGAGATGCCCTGCAGACTGCAGTGTGTGCAGTTCAACGCGAGATGCCCTTCAGACTGTCACTGCAGTGTGTGCAGTTCGGGGCACTTGGGGAACTGAACAAACAGGAAAAGTGGTCCACTATCTGTGGAACTGAGGCCACTCCCTGACCACACTGCTACAATAGCTTATCTTCAAAACACATGACAACATGCACGCATGCACACGCACGCACGCACGCACGCACGCACGCACGCACGCACGCACGCACGCACGCACACACACACACACACACACACACACACACACACACACACACACACACACACACACACACACACGCGCGCACACACACACACACACACACACACACACACACAGAGCACACCTGCACAGGGCGGCGGTGGCTCAGGGGTAGAGTGCCTGGATGGTAACCGTAAGGTTGCCAGTTCGAACCCGGGCTCCCCCAGAGTTACTGTCGAAGTGTCCTTGAGCAAGACACTGAACCCCTAATTGCTCCCGATGTGCTAGTTGGTGCCTTGCATGGTTTCCGCTGCCATCGGTGTATGAATGTGTGTGTGAATGGGTGAATGTAATGCACAATCTCTGTAAAGCGCCTTGGATAAAGGCGTGTTCTGTAAAGCACTTTGAGCTGCATTTCATGTCATGAAAGGTGCTATACAAATAAAGTAAGTAAAATTCACACGACGGTGCTCAGGACTAGGCTTAGTCACACACACACACACACAAACACACACACACACATGCACAATAGTCTGACAACGTGACCACTGAGGAGCACTTGTTTTGCTTTTGACACATCAGGGAGATATAGGTGAGAGAGTGAGTGAGTGTAAATTGCGCATTATAAAATAAACTGGAAATGAATGAGAGATTAGGCTATAGGCCTATGCTGCTATAGTGTATAGTGTCTGTATAGGAGCCAAATAGTGCTTTTAGTCTTGTCATTTTCACTTAGTTGGTGATGGGTGTGGGCACCGCATTGACGCTCCATTATTGGTGGGAGCGCCTCTGTGGGTGGCCACCAGACAGGTCACAAATACAGGTGTCTACCAGGTCACTCTTAGGATGCTTGAACTTGGAGGCAGGGTGACAGTGGCGTGCACAATCTTTGCACATATTTATTGCATAGACTACGTATTTATTATTGGAAATTGTATTGCACCGAATAACTACATATAAACATTTTAAACTTATGAGGTCGTTTGGACATGAATCATTTTATCATAGTTTGTGGCACGTCATATAGTCCTACAGTTTTTGTTTTAGCTCCCAGGTTTAGCCTGCCGGCATGAGTAATTCAAATGGAATTATTGTCGGCCATTACACCGTCTGTGTGTTCGCACACACACACACACACACACACACACACACACACACACACACACACACACACACACACACACACACACACACACACACACACACACACACACACACGCACACGCGCACGCACGCACGCACACACGCACGCACGCACGCACGCACGCGGTAGCCTGATAGTAATTAGTTACAGAAGGCGGGGCAGAAGACCCTATAGCCGATGCGTGTTCGCCTGGTGCTGCTCTGCTCATGAACTGCGCAGCTAGCAGACAATTCGGACTTCGGAGAGTTTTCACACTTCACAGCCATCTCCCACTCCCAGGGAGCCAGCAGAGCAGAGCGCCCCGTTCTGGACCGTCACGGCGTCACCTGACACTGACAGACAGTAGCCTAGTTTAGTTTTCATTTAATTTGAAAGTTTCTAGATTTGGAAGTGAGTCAATTAAGCGACTGATCTTCTGCAACTCAACTGGCGCTGATCGTTTCTCCGTTACAGTCGTGAGCAGCTATAACGGTAGGCTATTTTCTTTCAAATTACTTTGTTGTCGCGTGTAAAGCCGTGTGAGTGTGAGACAAGGATTTTCACATTTCTTCTTGTTCATAAATGGAATAGGCGTCTCCCCATCCTCAGTCAGGACTTCGACATTACAATTCCGAGTGAGGCGGAGTCGGACCGTTATAAGTAGGCTAACACTCGACTCTCTCAAATCAAATATCAAAGTTCAAGTTGCTATACATCGGGCCGGGGTAAGTACGTTTATTCCACTTTATTTAGGTCTCGATCATTTTTAGACTAAGGGACAGTTCGTAGAGAAAAGCTGACAAACAATGTCTACCGTAACCGGACAGTGTTGCCTGGGATCTGTTCCCATCTTCCCCCGATTATTAATAATCCGATTCCGTATTGATTGATTGATTGAAATATTTATTAACAGTTTGCAGCATTACAGTAGTACATTTCAAGCACAATTAACTAAATACAAAGACTTTTAACTGTGAGTGGACGACCCAATAAATCATTACACTTGTTTACAAGAGGTCCACTTTGTTCAATTCATCAAAACATTTAGAGACGTACAAATAGACACTTCTTGAAGGAGTCAAGGGATTGGCATGTCTTAATGACTGTTGGTAGGGCGTTCCACATTTTGGTGGCATAGTAGCGAAAATAATTTAGTCCCTTGTTTGTTGTTTGTGCCGAATCTGGGTTGTACATGGTTCGTTGCACTCGTATCTAGATGTAGGCCTACATGGGTATCTTGGTGGTGTATCGAATCTTGTGGAACAGACCCATTGCAAGATGCTGTAGCCTACTCTGTCGTCGACCCTAAGCCATTCCAGCCTGTCAAAGTGGGCAGGGGTGAGGTGGGTTCGGGGAGTGAGGGAGGCCAAGTATAGGATCCTGACCAGTTTGTTTTGGGAAGTCTGCCTTGAGCCTTTGAGGTGCTGTGGTACCAGGAGGTGCATGCATAGTCAAAGAAACCACGAGGGCTCCTGTCTAGGTCTTCAAGGTGTTTTTGTTGACCAGTGAGGAGATCCTGTATAGGAATCTTGTTCTTTGGTCGACTTTTTTGATTACGTTGGTGGCCATCATTTATCCCTGGAAAGATTAGCCTCCAGGTGGAACCTAGGTAATTAATTTCATCTTTACGTGTGATAATATTTGTCACTCTAACCAAGAAGCCATCTGCCTTGCTGAGATTACTATTTGATCCAAAGAGAATGGATTCAGTTTTTCCCAGGTGTAAAGATAGTTTGTTATCAGCGAGCAAGGTGCAGATTCTACCGAATTCAGAGCTTTTCAACCTGCAGTTTGTTCCTGTCCGAGACTAGCAGTGCCGAGTCATCTGCGAACAGGAACAAGTTGCAGTCACAAGCTGATGTCATATCCAGCTCACTGATATGCTATCGAAACCAATTGCTTTTAGCTTGTTAACCAGTGGTAAAGTTCTCAACGGGTCCACCTATACCCTAACTGGGTCGGCCCGAGGCTCGGCCCGACCCTAAAAATAACCATAATGTTAAGCCCGAAGCCC
Source organism: Protomyctophum parallelum (assembly GCF_964188405.1). Lineage (NCBI taxonomy): Eukaryota > Metazoa > Chordata > Actinopteri > Myctophiformes > Myctophidae > Protomyctophum > Protomyctophum parallelum. The sequence continues at coordinate 19,064,477 of NC_139697.1, read as the reverse complement.
GACAAAGGCCTGACAAAAAAAAAAAAAAACTGGGTTAACAATGAGATAGCTCAGTGCAACGTGACGAAAACCTGACGCTTCAGCTATCGTGTGATCCGATTGATCTTATAAAACATTTAAGCATGTGGCAACTTGGCAAGATAACTGGTTAGAAGCTCCTTTGGTGCGCAAACCAGAGGTAAGCCAGCGGTAGCAAGCAAGTCTCACACCGTTCACTGTTCTCTCTACTCTACTGCCTGCGCGCAGTGCGGGACTACAGGCTGCTGCTCTGGCCTCGTACACACATGCCGGACGGACATGATCCGTTCTGTCTGTGTTTCATGGCCGCCTCAGGCTCAATGCTTTTCCAATGGAAGTCACGTGGTTTGACGAAACACTTTGATTCGTCACATGTTCGTCCGACATGTGTGTACGAGGCCTCTGAGTCTGAAATGCCAGTGCGATGCGCCGCCCCCCCGCCTCCAGTCCTCCTGTCACAAGTGAATCGCCTAGCGCAGCCCTCTTCATAATAAATACATACATCATATACACATTACAATCACATTACACAAATAACATAATTGCTATTTTTATTATATTAACACTTATAAAAAAATAAAGAAAAAAAAACATGGAAAATCACCGAGCCCAAGGCTCCATACTGAGAACTTTAGTATGGAGTGGTTCACGGTGTCAAAAGCCTTTTGGAGGTCCAGCATGACCATGCCGCAGTATTTGCCAGCATCCATCTCATGTTTGATGTGGTCGCTCAAATAGAGAAGGCGGAGTGGGATGTTCTGAAGCCAGATTGAAACTCGTACATTAATTTATTTGTGGCAAGATACTTTTCAACCTGTTCATAGACTATTTTTTCCATCACTTTCGAGATGGAGCATAGAATAGAAATAGGGCGGTAGTTGCCGGGCCCTTAATTTACTCCCTTTCTTGTGCAAGGGGTTTACTTTGGCCAGTTTGAAATCTTGGGAGACCTGTTTGATGGAGAGGTTTACTATGTGGGTGATGATTGGAGCTATAGAGATGGCTGAGTCTCTGAGAAACTTGGAGGGAATATTGTCAAGGCCAGTACCTCATCAGTTGTTACCATAACTAGTTTAAAATCTTTACGTCTTTACAAACACCTCTGTAGAGGAGGTTTGTAAAGAAGATGTTCAAGTAGTTGGCCACATCAAGTTTGTCAGTGATGAGAGTGTCGTTCGATTTGATGTTTATGTTTGAAAACCTGGTTTTTAGTTTCTGACCGCAGCCTAGTTGATTGATAAAGTTACTTTTAGCTGATTTAGTCATGGTAGTTACAATGTACAGTATATAGGCATTAGGCATAGCATTAGCATGGGCGGTTTTTGGAGACATTTGATGAGACGAGATTCGACGCGCACGCACACACACACACACACGCACACACACACACACACACACACACACACACACACACACACACACACACACACACACACACACACACACACACACACACACACACACACACACACACACACACACACACATACACACACACACACACATACACACACACACATTGAAAATGTCAGAATCAATAAATAGCCACATCTACATTTTAAATCTTAGATCCGATCCAATTAAGCCTATACCCCAACCCCAACCTGAAATTTTCCTATTCTAATCTTAAAAAATATATAGATCTTTATTGTCTCCACCAGGCCGAAGGCATGTGGGGAGAGTATGTTTTCGAAGGCATGTGGGGAGAGTATGTTTTGCACTCCGTCCGTCCGCGTGTCCGTCCGTCCGTCCGTCCGTCCGTCCGTGTGTCCGTGAACAGCTAATCTCGGCCACCGTTAACCCGGTCGATGCCATATTTTGCACACACACTCCCTGGATGCCAACCATGAACCTCTGCCCCAAACTTTCCAGAACGGCCTGTTATAGCGCCACCAGGAGGCCGCTTTGTGCAAAACAAGTTTTTGCACAGTACACCTACAGATTTTGTCCAAACATCACGCAAATTGGTACACAGTCTCTCTAGAGCCATTCAACGAAACGGGTCTTTCAGATTTATCAGACTCCATCCTGATTGGTTAAGATTGGCTTCCAAAGTTCACAGGAGTGCTCAGTTTCAAACAAAATGCTGCAAATCATGAACACATCGCGTGATTTCCGTGAAATTGTGCCCCACGTTCCCACTAGGCCGAGGACGAAATGCCACATGAACAATTTCAACTCAGCCTCAAGGTGGCGCTATAACTGGCCGAAAAGTGTTTTTACCTCTAACTGCACGGATCTGTGGATAACCTGAGACCTGTGCCCGGAAGGGCACTTTTTCTAGTTTGTCTTGTCATTTGCTATCCTTGTTGGATAGGCCTGTACTCAAAATGACACTATTCATTCTCTGAATAAACCTAGCTATAGCCATTGTAGTAATTCGAAACCACAAACACAAACAGTGCAATATCTGTGAATGGAACTATTACTAGCCAATACTTGCTGACATGACAGTGGCGATGTGATGTAAACGTTATGGGAAGTGGCGGGGAGTTCCCTCTCAGTCCACAGTTAAGTGAAATGTCATATTTAGAATGTAGTCCCTCCCTCATTTCCTCTTTCTCTGCATCTCTCTTATAGAGGGTATGCACGTGTCATCATCATCATACCCGGAAGTTATGCCTACTGAGTGGCAACAAACTACTTTCTGGCCTCGACAGCCCAAACATCCAAACAGAAATGTCCTATTTGATTGCATTAAATGACTTTAAACAACATTAAATTCATTTTGTCACTCACTTTGCCACTCGATCAGCCATTCACTGTATGCATGAGCATACCCTCTCTATTCTCTCTCCTCTTTCTCCTGCCCACTGGTCTGTCCAGCATTGACTCCCTCGGGTACTTCCTATACACATGTCGCTCTGCAGGATTAAGAGCGTCCAGCTAAATAAATGGTCAAATTCCACATGCCAACATAGGTCAGATTTGTGCTTTTTTGCATCTACATCATTTCTCCACTTCACCCGATGACTCACATCCTTCCCTCAACCGGATTGCTTTAACCCATTCAGGCCGACGTTAAAAAAAAAAAAAAAAAGGTCTCCTGAAAGAACATATATTCAAAGATGCGTGCCGCATTTTTTACGATTTTTCTAAAATAGCAGACCTACAAGCTCGTAGCGCGCCACTCGGTGGCGCGCTACGAGCTTGTACATCTGCTATTTTTCAATAGTTAAAACGCCAAAAGGGGTTCCCGTACAGAATGCTTTAAATATTTAAGCTATGAAAACTGAGCCGCCTGAAGTTGGAGTGTGAAGTGTGTGCGTGTGTGTGTGTGTGTGTGTGTGTGTGTGCGTGGGTGTGTGTGTGTGTGTGTGTGTGTGTGTGTGTGTGTGTGTGTGTGTGTGAGTGAGAGAGTTAACCACTTCCCTTACTGTATTTGTGTCACCTCATTCTACAGGAGATGGGGGGGGCGTTACTACTTACCCCTGTCTAACACAGTGTGGTTTCCATCTTGCACGGCGGTATAGCTTACCAAACAGGACCCAAGGTGAATGTTTCACAGCTATACATTCAAACAAACCGTTCTCTTATATCCATCCACAGCCTCCCTGGCCTCACCCCGAACTGCAACGATGTCCACCTTCTCCAAGGCGACCGCCGACATCGTCCGTCAGATCGACCCGGATGGCAGCCTCATCCACGTCTCCCGCATCAACGACTCGCACAAGCTGGTCCTCATGAGGCTCGTCGTCAAGCAGAAGCCGGCGTTCTTCTGGCAGAGGCCCAAGTACCTGCCGTCCAACTTCACCCTCGGCGACCTGCTGCGAGGCGCACCACTAAGTTCAGGTATGTCCTAGGTTCAAGGTTCAAGGTTCAAGTTTATTTAGTGTCCCCGAAGGGCAAATGGGGTTGCAGCGTATAGACAGTACATTACACAATGAAACAGTACAAATAAACAAACAGTTCACATAGCAGAACACATAGTACAAAGGTGCACATAACCATTAAATACATGGAGATGGACTGTACTTGTGAAGGCATTCCCGAACAGTAAATCCGTGTCGTAAAAACATAGCTCTATATTTGATAAAGTACATGATTTCATCACTTCTAACGCCACTTTTTGTAGACTATAACATAATAAAATGACCAAATTACTCTGACATGGTTACATTTCTTTAATGCAGGCACATGCACACAAATACAAGGAGCTAACCAGTGCCTGAGCACCTGCCTGATTACCTTCTAATTAAAAATCACACCCGTGTGAACTGAGTGGTGCAATTCCCCCCCCCCACCCCTCTCTCTCTCTCTCTCTCTCTCTCTCATTAGCAGACAGCAGGCACAGCACTATCTCTCTCTCTCCGTTTCTGGCTCCCCCTACTGGTACTAATAAGTCATATACTTGTGCTCATGACCACTGCTACATAGATACGCACGGACACCACTGCTACATACTGTAGATACGCACAGACATTGCTGGTTGTAGGAGTGGTTGCACCACTCAAAAATCACACCCGTGTGAACTGAGTGGTGCAGTGGAGTGGTTGCACCACTCAAAAAACTTTCTTTTTCCCTTTCCTTGCGTCTGTGTGTGTGTGTGTGTGTGTGTGTGTGTGGTGTGCGTGCGTGCGTGTGTTTGGGGGCGCAGCATTTCTGCCTGAGACAGACTTACTGTCCTACCAGGGGAATTCGGGGAACATCTTCGGCGGGACGCTGGGCGCCACTGCTCATGGCATCGGCAGTGTGAAGCTGGAGGGCCAGGGCTCTTCCAAGACCCAGACACCCGTCGGCAAGCTCAAGAAAGAGGAAGTGGACATAAGGAGGCTGGTGTGTGATACCAACAACAGGTTGGAGACACTATTTCAATCATTATATTTTTGCTATATATTAATATTGATAATCGACTAAGGGTTCCTTTAAGTCCGGTGGTTCCCAAACATTTTAGCCCCGGGACGCAGACAGCAGATCTACAAGCTCACAACACGTCACGTTATGAGCTTGTATATCGTTATTTCTTCATGAAATGACTGAAAGACATCATTGAATTGAATGTCAGTGGTTCTTTGATTCTTCAAAAATAGCAGATCTACAAGCTCGTAGCACGCCACACGCACGCTATGAGCTTGTAGATCTGCTATTTTTCAATAGCTAAAGCATAACATAATGCTAACACGCTAGCACGCACGCACGCACACACACACACACACACTCACACACCGTCACACACCGTCACACACACCGCCACACCGTCACGTCATGTCACATTGTCACTTTGCGCCAGGCAGGTGGCGATGCAGCATGTGCTGGTGAAGCAGCTGAAGAGGTGTGGACACGTGCTGGCCTTGCTGACGGAGAGGATCGTCACCACCAGCACCTGCACCATCTCTGAGCAGCGCAGCAGGAAGGGCCTGGTGGGACTGATGGCCAAGACCACGCCGGTGAGCACAGGGAGGAGCTGAGTGTTGTGAATGGTTGCTCCCTCTCTCCTCTCCTTCAAAACCTCACTCAAAACCCACCTCTTCAGGATAGCCTTCCCTAGCTGAGGCCTCGTTTATCCTTTTATCTTTTTAACCCTGTACTGTTGTTGTATCTGTTATGTTTTCATTTGGTTTTTTTCTTATTATTATTATTATAAGTCTGTTCCTAGTGTTCCTATGTAAAGTGCTTTGGGTATTTAGAAAAGCGCTATATAAATTTGAGCTATTATTATTATTATTATTATTATTATTATTATTATTATTATTATTATTATTATTATTATTAATGGGGTACACTGCAGGGGTGTCCACACTTTTTTGGACTTGAGAGCTATACTTTCAAAATGAACAGCGCAAAAAGATATACCCACCCAAAAAATATGATCTTATTGCTGAAATTTCAGTCAGACAACTCAAGAAGGATGTAATATATATTTATTGACTATAGATGAGCAATGCAGTATATTTATTATGGTTTGGCGATGTATTGGATCTGCTTTTTAGGTAAACAGTAGATCCAAAACGACAGGTGGTAGCTGGGGTGGAGGTGGGTGAGCACTGAGCAGCAGGTTTGTATACAGCAGCACGCTGATACAGCAGCAGCAAGCAAGCAAGCAAGCAGGCAGAGGAATGCAAACCTCTGGTTAAAGTAGCCGGTATGAAGATGGAGTGAGTGTGTGATTGGCTGAGTGAATGAGAGCGTGATGCTGAGGCGGCCCAATTAACGGCCGGCAGCAACTGCACTGAGGTTCCCTGACTAAACTTGCTCTGCGCATGTCTACGACAGGCACAATTGCTCATTAGTTTAAAGAACATGACAAACACACTTAGAATGGGAAATATATAGAGGGGGGAAATGGAAATAGTTTTTGTTTTTGTATGTAACTTTCTAATGCTATACTGATCTTTGTGCTCAACACTCTTGAAAACAAAGTAATCTGTTGTGGGTTAACAGGCTTTTATTTTATGTCAATCAATCAAGTCACCTTAATTCAAGTGTCAGATGCCAAATTATGTATTTTCATGATTATATATGTTTTAGGGGCCCACCCTTTGTGATCTACTGGTAGATCACAAGAAAGTAAAGTCACAAGAAAGAAGAAAGTACCCCATAAGTAAAAGTACGGAATTAAAAATGAACTTAAAGTACCAAAAGTAGAAAGTAGGCTACTCACTATACAGAATGTGAAAATGTATACAAATCTTCTGAAAATAGCAGATCTCTGCTATTTTCAAATGGCCACAATATCGGGCTGAAGTGGTTAATGTGTGTTTTGTAATACACTATTTTCTGCAGTAGAATATTTGTCGTAATGGAGTAGAAGTAAAAGCGAAGGAAATTTGACATGCTCAAGTAAAGTATAGCCTACAAATACCTCAAAATTGTACCTAAGTACTGTACACTAAAATGTAGTACAAATGTAGGCCTACTTTAAAATTTACAATTTAGGCATTTAGCAGACGCTCTTAATCCAGAGCGACTTACATTAAGCAAGAAGAAAAAAGCATGGGAATACATCACATAAAAAATTTATCATGAAACATGCGTAAGCTAAGAACGTAACAGTGGAATATCTATATAATGAAACTATAAATATAAACTATACATATATAATATACTATGCTATTATGTACTATGACGTGCTATGACTACATACAATGCAATTATAGTGCTGTCTACATAACATGCTATAAGTCTGTATCAAATGCTATCTAAGTCTACAGAAATGCTATCTAAGGGGGTAGGGTAAGTTCTATGGGCCATGATGGAGTCTGAAAAGGTGAGTTTTCAGACTACGGCGGAAGATTGGGAGTGATGCTGCAGTTCTTTTTTTTTATCACTTAAAATGTTATTAATCTTTTAATGATGCTGCAGTTCTGATTGCAATGGGAAGTGCACTCCACAGTTTTGGAGCCAGAAGGGAGAATAGTTTGGGACGTGTGGAGCGTTGTCCCGGCGTTTTTAGTGAGGGTACTTCCAGCTTCCCTGCGTTGGCTGATCTGAGTGCGCGGGAGGGTTTGTAGGGTTCAATCATACTTGCAAGATATGGGGGAGCCATACCTTTGGTTGCTTTGAATGCCAGCATCAGAGTTTTGTATTCTGTGCGGGCAGCGACCGGGAGCTAGTGGAGGGAGCGGAGCAGGGGGGAGACATGTGAGAATTTTGGCTTGTTGAAAACCAAGCGAGCTGCGGCATTTTGGAGCAGTTGGAGAGGCTTAAGTGCACATACTGGTACTTTACTTTCCACCACTGTAAATGGTGGAAAGATATGTGCGTATCTTGATTTAAATTCATGACGGTGGTTGTTTTGACTGGGCCTGTGTGTGTGTGTGTGTGTGTGTGTGTGTGTGTGTGTGTGTGTGTGTGTGTGTGTGTGTGTGTGTGTGCGTGCGTGCGTGTGTGCGTGTGCGTGTGCGTGTGCGTGCGTGTTTTGGCCGTGTGTGTTTGTTCTCAGGCGTGCATCAAGAACAACGCCAATCTTCAGATGGACAGAGACGTGTCCATGGAGATTCCTCCTGGCACGGTAATCGCCTACAGGCTTGTGGAACTAGACATTGAGAAAAATGGTTTCTTTGGTAAGTGTGTGTGTGTGTGTGTGTGTGTGTGTGTGTGTGTGTGTGTGTGTGTGTGTGTGTGTGTGTGTGTGTGCGTGTGCGTGTGCGTGTGCGTGCGTGCGTGTGTGTGTGTGTCACGTACGTCTGATGATAACACAACACTGAAATATGTCACAGCAGATGTGCTATCTTCGGCATGGAAGACCATCTTTATTTTAGCTACAGTGTATTTCATTTTTTTAACTTTGTAAAACTTGAGTTGTAAAATGTGCTTTATAAATAAAGTGGATTGGATTGGATTGGATTGTAACGACGAAGTGTAAATCAAACTTTTGTCACAATCACATCTTTTGGCCTGGTACTGTATACTGTATGTATATCTGGAATTGATTTGACTTTTCAGGGTCACATTGATGACCAACCCTTTCTGCCATCTAAAGAGCAACAGGCACTTTATTCCCTAGATGGAATTGATGGCCACCTCTGTGGTTGCCGGTTGGTGGCCTTTCACAATGTGCCTACTGCTTACTGCAGAGTCCTGTCATTCATTCTAATACAAATTATTAATTTTTGAGGGGTGCTATCCGCTGCCTCCTATGTCCAGCTTTGAGTGTTTGTGTAAACACAAACATTGAATGCCATTGACAATGAATGGCCAGTTTTGAGTGTTTGTGTAAACACAAACATTGCGTATACACAATGAGATGATGTATGAGGATGTACGATGATAAGAGTGCCCCTCACTTCACACGGGTGTGATTTTTGTCTCTGTCTGTGTTCATGTCTGTGCCTGCGCGCATACCTACGTGTGTGTGTTTGTGCTTCCATGTGGCTGTTGCTGTGTGTGTGTGTGTGTGTGTGCCTGTTGCTGTGTGTGTGTGTGTGTGCGTGCGCGCGTGCGTGTATGTGCATTTGTGTGAATTATTCTCAGAGCTATGCCTGTTTAGTACCCATGGAGACATTGAGTCGGATTCGATGATGTTGGACGATGGACTGGTGCCCGGTGAGTATCTATTTACTCACTCACTCACTCACTCACTCACTCACTCACTCACTCACTCACTCACTCACTCACTCACTCACTCACTCACTCACTCACTCACTCACTCACTCACTCTCTCATTAGCAGGCAACAGTGCAGCACTATCCCTCTCTCTGTTTCTGGCACAACAGCGCCCCTACTGGTACTAATAGTCATATACTGGTGCTCATTAACCAACACATAGGTGAACAACACATAGGTGAACACGGACACACGGACATTGCTGTTCCTTGGAGTGGTTGCACCACTCAAAAATAATGTATTGCATAATTATTGTACTTGCACAACTGTTTACAAAGTTTACATTCCTTAATCTGCAGAGTTAGAGAACCTGTCTCCGCTGGCAGAGCTCCCCCAGTCGACGCGCTCGGCTCTGTTCCAGAGCTTCTGTGAAGTGATGAAGGACAGAGACGCTCTCTCAGATCTAGAGAACACGGTGAGTGACAAAGTCCCCCCCCCCCCACCCCTCTAACTGTCATTGACCTTTCAACTCATTTTGTAGTTAGTTTCTCTTTTTCATCTTCCATTACTTCCTTATTTGTTTGTTCTTTCATCTGCCCTTGTCTGTCTATTATATTTGTTGTCTCTATTATCTATTTGTCTCTACAAATAGATAATATCTTCTAGGGATGGCTTTCCCAAGTGCATACCTGTGCCAAGACAAGCACAATCTTTGTTTCATTAGTAAGCCAATCACCCAATGATCCTTTTGTTTTGAGTTTTATCAAACTCAATACGTTCCAGGATGAATTTAAATGTTGAACATTTCAAGTAAAGACTTAACTCTCGCATATATAACTTCCAACCATTCATACAAAACATCCCTATTTCTATCTGAATCCATTATGTTATTGTCACGGTCACCTGTCTCTCTGTAAATCACGTTGTCTTTCTCTTTTAGTTGCAGGAGTGGCTCACGGGTGATGCACCAGTGGAAACTGACCAAAAGGCATGTGTATATCTCAGCAACTCTGCGAGTGCCATATTGGACCTGCTCAGACCCGACCCAGACAGCCACATGGAGAGTGATGGACCCGGGACCGCCGGGAGCCCCCTGACCGCTGTTCATCTATTGGTCAGCGCCATGGAAGGTTAGGGCTAGCCTCGCGTAGCGATACTCATATCACTGCTTGGATATTAGTTTTGCAATGTCGACCCGCCCCATATTTGCATACTGGGCCCTGGTTGGTTATAGCCTAGGATCCAGACGAATCTGGTTGGCTCGTCACCACTACGGCCGTGAACTCCTCCCACAATTGAGAGGGGCCAGACTTAATCTGCCTGGTGCAATCGAAGCCTCCAGCAAGGCTGGCCAGGGTTGAAGCTGCGAGACGTAGTGGTGAAAGTTGGAACTGCAGGCGGGCCCCTGCATTTAGGACGAGGAAACCCTGTGTAGCTGGGGTTTAATGCTCGTTTGCACTGGAGATTGTTTGACGACTCACACTGCTGTTGCTCTTTGGGCTTGTAAAGGCTTTGATTGGATACTTTATTAACACGATTGTTAAAAGCAGCCGACTTCAGCCCTGCTTTGATGCGCATCAATCCGTCTCTATGTGATCTTTTTTATACTTCTGCACAATGTAGTCTAACTTCTCTATTGTGCATTTTTGTAGCGTTACCTGATGAAGCACTGAGCCTCCTCAGTGAGTGCAGTCCTGATGTTCTGAAGGCCTTCAATGACCTGGTCAGTCTAACTCTGTCTGTCTGTCTGTCTGTCTGTCTGTCTGTCTGTCTGTCTGTCTGTCTGTCTGTCTGTCTGTCTGTCTGTCTGTCTGTCTGTCTGTCTGTCTGTGTTGTTAAAGTGTTTATTAATCCGTCTTCTTGCTTGGTCTGTCACATCCTTCCCTCACAGTTGAACGTGTTAGATCTGAAGGATCAGAAGAAGAAGAACTACTCTCCCGTTCTCCTGGAGTCCCTGCCCCGCCCCCTACAGGACGACGAGGCTTTCCATTGGGCGCAACAGCTGCTCGTCACGTCCAACGTGGACCTCAGGGGAGAGGCCGGACAGCTGTGGGCGGAGGCAGGAAGTGACCCGGGAGTGCTCCCACTGGTCCTGTGTTTCACAGTGCAAGGACTGTCTGCTCTGTGTGATCAGAGAAATGAAGGACGTTTTGTGAGTGCATAGAGGGTATGCATGTGACATCCTCATCAAACCCGGAAGTTATGCAGGAATGCCTTTTTTTTTTTGCAGTTTACGCCTTTTATTGGTTTTTTTGAAGGGACAGACAGTAGGCTGACAGGAAACGGGAGAGAGATGGGGGAAGACATGCAGTAAAGGCCGTGTCGGGCTCGGGAGTCGAACCCGCGGCACACTGCGACTGGATTACCAGTCGGGTGCCCAGACGGTTACGCCACCGCCTGGGCTAGGAATGCAACCTATTGAGTGGCAAAAAACTACTTTCTGGACTTGACAACCAATGCATCCGAACAGAAAAGTCGTATCTGATTGCATTAAACCACATTAATCAATGTTAAACTCACTTTGCATGTTGCTTTGCCACTCGAATTGCCATTCACTTTAAGCATGCGCATACCCTCTATTGTGTGCTCACGCACTCATGCATCCATGGACATCTGCATGGTTGTGCTTGCATTCACACGTTTTCCTTATGGGTTGTCACGTATCACATTCACAGACGAGAGCTCCACTCTAAACATGAATCATTAATGTGGAGCAGCTCGTATCGTGTCTAGGCTGACAGATCATACAATATGCAACTGTGACTAGTGACATGCTAATTTATTAGATTAAGCCTAAATTCTAACATTGGTCCAGAAAACAGTTTTCTGTGTCTTCTTCGCCGTTGTCTCTCTGTGATGGTCGTCCTTGTCATTGGTAGGTTCGTTTTATATTGTTCACAGTGAACGGTGATCTAAAGAAACACTGTTATGGGCATCCAAAAAAACAGAGGCATCCATAAAGAGGGGTGACCTCTTTTTGATGAGTCAGGGGCAGGGGCAGCCCATAGCTGGGTGGTTAGTCAGCTCACTTGGGGAGCCAGAGCCCCTGTGGTTGTCCCAGCCAGGTACGATTCCAGTCAGCAATGTGTGTCCCTGAGCAAGACTCTTAACCCTGAATTGCTCCCTATGAGCGCTGCGAACGGCTGCTCATACTGCTCCTAGTTCTTATAGGATGGGTAAATGCAGAGGACGAATTTCACCTATGTGCATATATAATATATATATATATATATATATATATATATACTAGTTTGTAAATAATTAATAATTATACATCCTTTCATTGCTTTAATTTGAATTCATAGCAGCATGTTTTTTAAGATATGAATAAGATATTCATTGATTCATACTCAAATAAATTCCATTTTAGGTTTAGTGTTTGAATAAACTAAAATAACCAAGGTTACTGTAGCAACATTTTTCATGTAAGGTATGCCACTATAGTATCTATAACTTTATATAGGTGTACAGCGTAAGAACCTATGTCGGTCCTTTTTAATTGTATCACTGGCAAATATGGTCATATAGGCTACTCATACTGCCACCATGCTATCTCTGAGAAATACATTGTTTGCAGTTCTCGTCTTTATCCACTTGATGTCAGCAGATACACACAGAATTACACTGCTGCACTTATTTTCCTCTTCCAGACCACCTGGATGTTAGCAGTAAAGAATCACTTACACCATGGGTTTCCTACAGGTGGTCCGTGAACAACTGGTGGTCCGTGAAGGTGTTGCATGTGGTCCCTGACCATGCATTTAGTAATGTGTGAAAGTGAAGATTCCTATTTGAATTTATTGTATTGACCACAAGTTGAGAAACAATGCAGTAAATTATCTGGTGACAAAATGATGACGCGTCGATGTTGTCAGTTACTGGGAAGTCGGATGTCAAGAACCTCCACAGAAAAGTGAGTTAGAATCTCAAGGGAAACCGTACCGGATTGCCTGGTTACAATTTAGGCATTTAGCAGACGCTCTTAATCCAGAGCGATTTACATTAAGCAAGAACAAAAAAAGCATGGGAATACATCACATAAAAACATTTATCAAGAAACATGCGTAAGCTAAGAAAGTAACAGTGGCATATCTATATAATGAAGCTATACATATAAACTATACATCTATACTACTATGCTATACATATGTACTATGACGTGCTATGACTACATACAATGCAATTATAGTGCTGTCTACATAATATGCTATAAGTCTATCAAATGCTATCTAAGTCTACAGAAATGCTATCTAAGGGGGTGGGGTAAGTGCTATGGGCCATGATGGAGTCTGAAAAGGTGGGTTTTCAGACTACGGCGGAAGATTGGGATTGGTTGAGTCACCTATAAGGAAATGTGCCCATAATCAATCACAATAGAGTAAGTGTTGTTGCTGTTGTCACTGACAACAACTCATGTTGCTGTTGTCACTGACTGTTGTCACTGACAACAGCAACATGAGTTTAATAATACTAAAGTTATATTAGTAGCTTAGTATTAAAATGTTAGTTTATTTTTTTTGTCCAATGTATTTGTATTTTACTTCATGTTTCTTGTCAAAACAAGTCAATAAAACACACATGCTTTTAGATACTGTACATGTCCCCCCACCTTTTTGCTGTGTATATTTGTCATTAAATGTTTTGATGAATTGAAAATGGGGGAACCTTATGTAAACAAGTCTTTGTGCCTTTTCTGGTTAACCCTGTAACACCCAGTGTTGCAATACTACAACATATTTTAATTAATCATTATTTTTATGTTCTTTTTTCACCTAAACGTCATCATTGATGTTCATTGCAATGCCATTGGTCATGATATTTGCATATAAATACCCCCCCCCCCCCCACAGAGGCTGAAATTAACACAAATTAAAAATCTCTGGACTGAAAATAACTGTAATCTATGTTTTTTTGTGATCATTAGAATGTCTAGAACATGTTTTATTCATTATTGTGAAAGATATCCCCCAAATGTAAATTATTAATTTATTATTATAAATGTGCATACAATTTGCACAAAAAATATATAATATATTATTTTTACATAATTTACTCTGATAAATCCTAGTAGTAAAAACTAAAAAGTAGTAGTAAGGTTTAAAATTTGCAAGTATAAACTAATCCGGATTTTACAGGATTAATGGTTATATCCTCGTGTAGCAGTTTTTGTATTATATTGACCTGTAGGCCTACTTTCGTTTGAAATGTTCCCATTCTTAATTTCTGCATACTGTGATAGTGTGAACATTTTTTAATCAAGCAAACCAGTAACCAGATTAGCCAAAACGGCGACGTCAGGTGTAACAATATTAAATAGGTCACTATTTTCGGTGACACAGCGCACAGTCGAACCCTGTTGCGGCAGGTGGGTGGAGGAGGAATAGGGTCGATGACTTCTCGCCAGTTTGTCTGCTGCTACAGCTACACAGACCAGACGCACGGTGCAAACCATAGAGTATGGTGCAAAACTGCAAACAGAGTATTAACCGCGACAGACAGACACACTTTTGGACAGCAGAACTTCTCTTCTTGCTACTTTGTCTCCACCTGGCTGTGATGAAGCGCGTGTCGCCAGTTTGTGTCCTCCGCGTGCGTCACTTCAACATTCATCACCCATCCCCAAGGTGTAAAAAAGAAAAACAATTTAAGTTACACGCACACGACTACTACCCCCTTTGATATGCTTCTTCTGACATAACGAGGAGCGGAGGAGAAACCACAGAGGTATTTTTTAGGCGTCATTTATCTATTGTTTGTAGCTATAATTATTTGTAGCCAATTATGTGTTAGCCGTTTGCTACATTATCATTGCGACATTGTATCAACTTTGTATTGTTGACAAAGTCGCCTGTAGCTAGAAATCCTACCGTGTCGTTCATAAACCCATATGGGTCTGAAACGGAATAACTGCAAGTTATCAGCAAACTCTGGAAGGCGCCAATTTGGAAATTATCAGCCTAATTCATATTGCTTGCATTCTTTTGTAGAAAAATACAGCATTAATAGTAGCTAAGCATAATACTGTCGACATACGTAATATCAACTGAATTTAATATGTTACTTATGATAATCATTGTGTGACACATGAGTCTGGCCTGGGTCATTTTGGGGCGGGAACCCATTTTGGTGTTAGCATTATGCTATGCTTTAGCTATGGAAAAATAGCAGATCTACAAGCTACAGCTTGTAGGTCTGCTATTTTTGAGAATTAAGTATTGGGACTAACCGTTTTAGAACAACCTCTTTAAAACAGAAGAAGAAAACACAACTTTCCAAGAGCAAAGCCAGATTCACTATTTGAAAAGAGTTTGTGCTTGGGACCAAGAGAAGATTTTTCTCAATGTTGTTGTTGTTAGAATTACTCAGTCGTGGTTACTCTGCACTCACTGGGGAGCTAACAGTGGAGAGAGTGAAACAAGTCATTTCTACACATTACCTTTGGGTCTTCTAGCCAGTGACATAATAGTGAAAATCATCTGTTCCTCATTTAGCTGGGGACTGTCTGGAATCCCCTCAAGGACCCCTGGGGTCCTCTGACCACTGCTTTAATCCACTGGTTTATTTTTGCTCTTGACCTTAGTATTGTGCATGCAAAAAAAACAAAATACAGGCCCACCTACAGTATTAACAAAAGATCAATGATGATTTGTTCTGCTGCTGTTTCCTTGAAGAAGGCTAATTTATATTAGGCTGCACAACAGTGACAGTGACACTGTCAGAGACACATGGACCCAGGGACACAGCCAGAGACACACAAAGCTCCGTATAATGAGTGGTTGCAAAAACTCACAACCTTTCTGCTGAAAACACCATAACCTTAATATAGAGAATGAAATGGTGCTATTTTTTGTATCCCAAGTCCCAAGGAGACGGTTTTATTCTTTAACAGAAGAAAACAAGAGCAAGAGATGATTGTTGGCAGGTGTGCTAGTGCTCTGTATACTGAATGCACATGTCCACATTTATTTATATCTATCTCTCTCTCTCTCCTCCCTCCCTCTCCCCCCAACAAAAGCCAGTGCTGGGCATAAGATGCAGGTCCAAAGTGGTGTTCGGCAGTCGGAGCCCCTCCCCCCATGGGCTCCCCTCAGTCGGGGGGCCAATCAGCAGAGTGAGCCGCGGGACGGACAGACGGACGCCAACTCCAGGCCCCTCTGCTGACAGCAAGATCAAGGACACTCAGCCAGAGAAACGACAAGCAAGTAAGACACGGCCACTCAGTGGTACAAATTGGCTGCGGGGTGTTCCCGTGATTGTGTGTGTGTGTGTGTGTGTGTGTGTGCGTGTGTTGGTCCACTGATTACTTTTCTGCCTCGTCAATGAGCTGTTTGAATTCTCTGAGAATGAGGGAGATTTCCTCATTCTCTTTTCACACTGCTGCTGCGGGGGAGGCAGCGACGCTGTTTTGTGTGCGTTGCTGCGTCATTGCTGATGCGCTGTGTTTTGTTGGCACTCTATATGGCGCCGGTGTCACACATACGACATCGACAGCACGGCCTTCTAACTCACTGCCGTTCCTGGTTCCAAGCAAATGTGAAACGCGGTGGGTGCTTTTCTTACACACAAGTAAACCTCAGCTATGATCTGTACATGACTGCATATACATGTATATATTGGCTATAAACACAACCAGGGATGGCCACAGTCTTAGGAATTTAATTAGATTTAAATAGGACATGCTTTAGAAAGGTTCCCTCCTTTCCAAATGACCCACCCCACGACCAGATGGCCTGGCCCTCAGCCACGCTGTAAAAACCAAGACTTCCTTATTGCTACTACATCTGTATTCAGTCCGTCCGCTCTCCGTGCCCTTCTCCCACTCCCGGAGTGACAGTAAGGCCCTTACTGGCTCTCTTCCATCTCCCAAATGTCAATCACGCTTTCAGACAGCAGCCCCGAGTCTCTGCCCGTCAATCACCCCCAGAGTGTCTATACTGCAGGCCTTGGAGAACAGTGTCAATGTAAACACAAAAAGATAGAGGGGAAAAAAAGCATGATGCCTGTAGCCGAGAGGAGGGGGGGACTCATGTCATGGCACGTTGCATCGATTGGCACAACATGACTTTGGAGTAGACATTAATCAAAATCGACATCGTCACGTTTGTCTTCAAATATAATTTATCTTTGCAAAGGTGTAACCGGCGCTGAGACAGCATTCAGACCGTGTTGATACTTAAATTATCTGCGGGAAAAAAAAAACCTTTACTAATGAGATTGTACAAGCGACAGTGTTCGGTTCAATGTTAAGGGGACAATATTGATGCTGGAACACCGGCGCAATATATGCCTTCATCGTTGCAGTAAATCAGGATGGTTTTGATTTACTAAAGTATGTCTGGAACGATATAAGTCAGCAATGATGCGTCTTTTCAGAGAAGCCTACTATAGCTGTACGCAGTGCGGTAACCATTACCACAGAACTAATAACTTTACATGTTTCAATCAATTGGTTATAGTAAACGGGCACTGGCCTACCGGGAAATGATTAAACTCTGGAAGGTTTCAAGATAGGAATGCATGCCCCACCCGTTTAAATGCAATAGGCTGTACTGCAGGCCTACTTGTTTAGTGCAGGGGCCAACACTGATATTTTCACAAATTTGTACAACCTACGTTGATTGATTGTAACATTTTTATATTCCTACATGTCTCTAGTTTATATTGTGGTATGATACATCTTCCAATTCAGTAGCTTAATGGCAGTTGTATATATGGGACCATACCATTAACATTTAAAATGTCATTATGCTTTAAGTAGCATGTGACGTGTCAAACTCCTTGGCCTAAATTCAGCCATAGTCACTTGCCCAAATATGATTACCTCATCACATTTGTGATGACGGCTATGGCCGTTTTTATAATGCTTGCAATGGATTCAGAATCATGAAAATCCCCTAGTCACATGCTACTTAAAGTATAATGAAATTTAGAACATTTTGCCTTTTTATATACAGTAGGTTATTAATGGTATGGTCACATACAACTGGCATTAACTACTGAATTGGAAGATGTATCATAGCAAAATATAAACTAGAGACATGTAGGAAATTCATTAGGAATACAGAAATGTCACCTTAAGTGGTACCAAAATCTGGCTCGGCCCCTGGACTTGTTGTCAGAGTACCTGTTGTACCCGGTATGCCAATAATCAATATTCATTCAATCATTCATTGTCTATCAGTTTAGTCTAAATCAAAACTATTACTACGATTCCAGAAATACTTGGCAATGACAATGAAAATGCCATCTGTAGTTTGACTTCCCATTACCATGCAGTCCAGTCTGATGAATATCAACTAGACTTTTGACATACGGATAGTACTTGCACGCTTGCTTATATGTGGCTGCTCAGATTTTCTCTTTACCAACACAAAGTACTGTATAACGGCCTCTTAAACAGATGCACGCTAAATGGCGTTATGACGACGACGTCCTCCGGTGACTCCGGTGACGTTCGGGACTATAGGCCAGATCACAGCCCATATATGGGGATGATCTTTACGTAATTTCCAGGACGTCTTCACCAGTTAAAATAATATTGCTGGGCTAGATCTGACTAGTTATGATATGACTTAAGTTGATCATCCAGGGACGTCCGTCTTAGTGGGCGGAATTTATGTTGGTTGAAATCAGGTGATATTCTGTGCCAGATCAGACTAGTCTTGGTTTGCCTTGATTTGGCCCCAATCGAGACGTCACTAATTTGTCCAGGTCCTGACCGTGCTTGCTGGGGAGTCTCCAGTGATTTGGCTTCTGTGATTTGTAGCACAATGAATTCCCCATCTAATATGGGCTACTGCTAACTGAACTAAAACCTTCTTATACTCGTCTGCTTTGAATGCAAATTTGGACAGCATGCTAATTGAAGACTGTGTGGTCACTTACTATTTCGTTTAACTCCTATGATTCTTATACCAAACCAAAGGCATGGTTATTTTATTTTATTTTTTTATTTTTATTTTTTATTTTGTTGTGGCTGCTATTGGAAGCACTTGAGGCAAGCACTGAGGCATAACTCTGTTGCGTGTCTGTTTGACACTCAGAACAGAGATTTAGTAACTGTCTCACAGTAGCTTCATCAAACACTTATATTCTGGCTTCACATGTGGCTGAACGCAAGGTCAACGCTTGGCATTGGACAGTATTGTGTGTGCGTGCGTGCGTGTGTGTGCTCGCGTGTGCGTGCAGAGAGAGATAGTCTGTCTCCTGGCTTAGATGGGGACGGTCGATAAGGCCTAAAAGACAATTTAAATCTCCAGACTATAATACACACGGACTAGTGAATATCTGTCCAATGGTCCAATAGTCTAATAGTCCTACGAAACTATAATAGGTACTCAGATACCGGCCTCCTTTCATGTGAAAATGCTACTGCATAATGTGCAACAAAAGATTACAGTACCATAGATTTATACATTTTCAAGAAAATAATCTGTAGCTTTTTTCCCCCACGAAAAGAACATTGTATTAGTTTTACAGTATTGTATGTATTTTATGTAATGTTTCAAATTCAGAAAGATTACCCCCCATAGTAGGCCTAAGCATACTGTAGTTGAATGTTCAGAATGGAAAAGGATGAATCATGACAAATATTATTATTTAATAATTAAAATGTGTTAAATACTGTGACGTAACCTTTAGTACTCTAAACAAACATTTTAAAGTCCATATAGACTTGGCTGCCACTCTGTGTGTTTAAAGTGCTCTGAACAATATCATTGTGTAATATAATATATCTTGATTAAGAATATTATAATATTATTACTTTTTAAGGAGTAATATGTAATAAGTGTGTTTGAAGTTGGTCGGTCCCATATAGTACGGTAGCTTAGCAAAATAATGTGGACACGGCTTACAAAAGCGCCAAATTTTTTCCACATGTTCTCCATAACCATACATTTCATTTTGGAAGGGGGGCCACGTCATCAAGATGTCAGAAGGCGGCCATCTTGGCGTTCAAAGATGGCCGCCACCTTTTGTGGTGGTTCTGGACAACCGTGGGTCCGACCGACTCGACACCGGGCACTGCACTCCCTGTGGGGGTGTGGAATGTGTGTGTCGAATTTGAAGTCGGTGGGGCAAACGGTTCTCGAGTTACGTGGATTACAGATGTACAGACACACACAGACTTGAATATATGTCAATGGGCAATGCCCATTGGGTTTTCTTTAGATGATGGGTAAGAAGAGAGAGATGTGATGTCAGGTGGTGTACTGTGGGCTAAGAAGTGGTCAGGGCTAAGATAAAGTATATGAGATGTACAGTAAGTGCAAAGAGAGATGGTGAGGGAGGGAGAAAATGATTTGTACCAATTAACCAGACAGTAGACAGTAGTGTAACAGGTTACGGTGAGTATAGAGATGGAAATGTTCTAGCAAGCGAAGCCAGTGTATTGAGAATATGGGACATATGTGTCAGGAGTTATTTGTGAGAGGGAAGATGTATACGATGGTAGTGAGACCAGCCATGCTGTACGGTTGGAAACGGTGGCACAGCTGGAGGTGGCAGAATTAAGGATGCTATGGTTGTGAAAAGGAGTGAAAAGGAAGGACATTATCAGAAATGACTAAATTAGAGGATCAGCCCAGGTTAGAAGGTTTGGGGATAAAGCAAGAGAGGTGAGGTTGAGATGGTTTAGACATGTGAAAAGGAGGGATGAGGGTACATTGGGAGAAGGATGCTGAAGATGTAGCTGCCAGGTAAGAGGATGGCCAAAGACGAGGTTTAAGGATGCTGTGAGAGATGACATGAAGGTGGCAGGTCACAGAGGAAGATGCAGAAAACAAAACCAAATGGAGTCCATGTGTGGTCCAGCCCTATGGAATGTAAAATTCAAGCATGTGCTAATGAAAAGTATTTAAAATATATAGTTTTGATGCTCATCCTAGATCCTACTACTATAGGGGATGCAAAGCAATATGTCTGTTTATCCGTCCGACTTCTCCTACCAAATCACTCCGTTAGCACACATCTCTCTATGCACAAAAAATGATGCATGCCACAGAAAACCATCTGCACTACATTGCATCCATGTCATATTTACTGTACAAATATTGCTTTTGTATGACATACTGTTATTGCGCAACATTTCACTGTGACGCAAATTACATTACAATTTCCACATTAACCGACCCCTCCCTTTTCCCTGCGTGTGCACACACACACACACACGGTACTGTACAGTACACTACAGTATGGTAAAGTACAGCACAGTATGGTACAGTAACGTGCGGTACGGCACTGTACAGTACAGTAGAGTATGGTACAGTATGATACCATAAAGTATGGTACAGTACGATGCAGTACAGTACGGTACAGTGCAGTACAGTGTGGTACAGTACGGTACAGTATGGTACTGTGCAGTACGGTACGGTACGGTACAGTACGGTACAGTATGGTACAGTATGATACCGTACAGTACAGTACAGTACAGTACAGTACAGTACAGTACAGTACAGTATGATACCGTACAGTACAGTACAGTACAGTATGATACCATACAGTAAGGTACAGTACAGTACAGTACAGTACAGTATGGTACAGTATGATACAGTACAGTACAGTATAGTACAGTATGATACAGTACAGTACAGTACGATACCGTACAGTACAGTACAGTACGATACCGTACAGTAAGGTACAGTACAGTACAGTACAGTACAGTACAGTACAGTACAGAACAGTATGATACCATACAGTAAGGTACAGTATGGTACAGTATGATGCCCTGCAGTGCTGTACAGTATTATACAGTATGGTACAGTACATCACAAAGGTATAGCCAAATATATGCTGAAATGCAAAATCAGTCTAATATTGGTGGCCATCTTGAAATTAATGGCCGCCATCTTCTCTCACAATATGGCTGTTAGCCACTGTAGTAATATGAGTATTGTGAGACAGAAGGAAGCTTCTTAGAAATTACAAAGTTCCTAATTCAAATTCTGCACAAGAATACTGTATAATTCTGAAAAATGGCGGCCATTTTGAATTTTCATTGAAAATGTTATATTATCCAAAAGAAACATTTACCAAGTACTATGCATGGAAATATGTCCAAATATGTCTCGAATATCATATTATATCCATCACTCATAAGAAAACGGTTGTTGCTGGTGGCCATTTTGAAAAATGGCTGCTATGGGCGCCATGTTGAAAATTCAAGTTGGGTCCACATCCAAATCTTTTTAGAATGCCTTTGGCTATAAGTGTACCAAATTTCATGCTTTTATCACAAACTGAACGATTCATTGATATAGTGGAGCTAAGCTGCTGTACTAATAGTGTTATACCGATGAAGTCTAGACTGTGTCGGAGTTAACATGCTCTTCTCCTGGTTGATTTGAGACCCGAGAGAGGTTGGTGGCAGACGCGGGTCCCTCTTTAATCTGTCCACCATCACTTACATGAGCACCAAAACCAAACAGAATAGGAATACATCAAAGTAAAGTCCAAAAACGAACCATAATTGTGTACATATATTGCCAGAATGAACGAAATTATCTATTATTGGCAGATTTAGTCACTTATTGATATTCCCTATAGTTATATTGCATTCCTTGACAAGGAAAATGTATATATTGACACCAAGTTTGACCTTTTAGGTGGCTTAGAAGCTGAGATAGCTGCACTTATAGATATTACATGGCGGCCATCTTTGAACGCCAAGATGGCCGCCTTCTGACATCTTGATGACGTGGCCCCCCTTCCAAAATGAAACGTATGGTTATGGAGAACATGTGGAAAAAATTTGGCGCTTTTGTAAGCCGTGTCCACATTTCTCTAAAATATGGCCCTAAGCTACCGTACTAATATATGCACATGACCATATGGGCATAGCAGTCGATTCTGTGGCTCTGGACAAACGGATCTCCATAATATGCCTATTGCCTATATATGGGCGTATCGGGTTTGTTTACGGGGTAAACTTTATGCCTTTATGGTCTTGAGTAGTCATAGTGACATGACTATATATGGGCATATTGGGTTTTGTATGGTTATGCAAGAGTCATAGTGACATGACTATATGGGCGTATCGTGTTTGTTTATGGTTATGTCTGAGTCGGCACATGTACTGTACTGTACTGTACTGTACTGTACAAGCCCTCCTCCCTGGCCTCTGTGTGTTAGGCTGTGCAATATATTGGTGGTGAACAAACGTGCTCGGTCACAGCCAGGGACAGACCCAGGGACCCAGCCACACACATGGCCGTCTTTAGGAGTGGTTGCACCACTCAGAAAGTAATCAATAGAATAATCGCTAAGGCAATAACAGATGCATAATAACTGACGTCTTAATGAGCACAGCCATCATATCCCAGCTCCCATTAAGATCCAAATTGTTGCTTATTATTCACTTTGCCGTCGGTTAAAGTTTTCCCTCCGGGGGGTCAAGTCAAATGGCCACATGTTAAGTGAACCCAAGCCCTAACCTTTAACCCCCTCGCCACAACGTCCATCACTCAAGAAGCGCTAACGGCATTAATTGAGGTACATGAACTCTAAATCCACCCCCCACGGGGAGCTACTGTATTATGTATATTATATTCAGGTGCGTCCTTCAGCTTCCAAATGCATATAGTTTGTATTCATTATCATTCCGGGGGCTTTGTTGTGTGTGCACTCACCGTATAGCGCTGGCTGACCACTGTTGTGTGCTGCTGGGCTGTAGTGCTGATTTGAGGTATTACTCTAATTGGTGTCATAACAACCTATACTGACCTTAATCCATTTGGGCCCGACGTCGAAATAAAATCTAAATCTAAATCTAAATCATGACAATTTTCGGAAAGATTTGAGGCACATTTTAACGAATTTTCAAAAATAGCAGACCTACAAGCTCATAGCGAGCCACCGAGTGGCGCGCTATGAGCTTGTAGATCTGCTATTTTTCAATAGCTAAATTATAACATAATGTATGTATAACCACAAATGGGTTCCCGCTCAAAATTGGTTAAACTCATTAACAGCACTGGAAGCGGAAAGGACCCTGCAAGCACAAAAAGCTTCAATCCACGTGTAGGAGCCAGCTATGCTGACTCTGCAGGCTTTATAATTATCCTGCCTTTCAGGTGTGAATGTGTGTGTGCGCGCGCATGTGCGCGTGTGTGTCTTTGCTTGCCATGAGTGTTTCCACCAGCATTTTTATTCGGTTTCTAATATGTATGTAAAACAGAGCGATCCGTTCAGAGCATTGGTAATTCGTGGTCTCTTTCCATTAGGGATGGCGCATTGTGGGGTGGAATTGTTGCACTAGTGATTATTTATGTTGTATTTGATTACACAGATGAGAATCACAATTCAGGGGATGTGAATTATATAAAATTGCTGAGAACAAAGAACTGTGCGCACTTGGAAAATGAGCAATGTGAAAATTAAAAAGTCACGCTTTGCAGATGTCATTAAGGAAAAGATGCTTGATTGAATTTGCAGCTCTGCGTGTTCTGATAACTCACAAAAAATGACTCCTTTTAGCGTGGAGTTAAACAAGTGGAAGTTGGGTGACCTTGAACTCGTTGCCTCCAACAAGTTTGGGAGATTCCTCCTGCTAATGCCTTCTGCAGACATTATAAATGTATTTTAAGACATTTAAGGTGACTTGAAAAGCACAAAAGGCCAATTTGGCATCAATGATGTTAAGAAATATGTTGTCGTCGTTCACTCTTAATAACTGGTTGTCTTGACATATTACCTCTATACCCAATACTGTCTTTATAATTGGTGGAAGAATGTTGTAACGTTGGAACATGTCACTGATGTCAGGTCACAAATGTGCATTAATAAGCACTGAAGGAAAATGCTTCGCAATAAAAGCGTTGAAGGGAAGGGTTGGTTTGTGGTTCAGTTAATTCAGTGGTTTTCAAAGTTCGGTGCGCCAGGGCAGGGGGCCCCCAGGGGTGAAATGGGAAAAACTAAAAGTTATGTTTTAAAGTTGGGTATTATTTCTCTATTGTAACAATGCGTCTTGGCACAACCATTGGGAGACCCTGTTTACTTGCCTTTCATGATGCCCCATTTGTAAGGAACGTGGCGGGCATTTGTGGGATGAGCAGGGCACCTATAAGGCTTCACTCACACCTGCACAACAGATTGTTGTATAGCTGATGCATGAGACTTGTTGACTGTTCGCAAGCTCGCAATGCATTTCCAATGGAAGTCACATGGTTTGACACATTTTTGTTGTATGAGGGGGAGGGGGGCAGTCGAAACGCAGCCGAAAGCCGTACAACAAAAATGTTGTCAAACCATGTGACTTCCATTGGAAATGCATTGGGGCGGCCATGACACTTACCATTTATTTACATCTACCATGCAACATTGTTGCATGCTACGTAGATGTATAGGTGTGAGTGAGGCCTAAGTATGTGGGACATTGTAGATTGCGCACATGCACGAAAAACAACCAAACAGCATTGACTCTTGTTTTGGCTTCCTACCCCAGGTGCCCCCAGTAGAGGGCAGCACCGGTCCATCCGGAACCAAACACCCGAGAGCCGAACCGAGAACCGAGCCGGTTTCGGGCCCAAGATATTGACTTGTCCCTCGGGCAGGGTCTGATCCATTCCAAGCGAGTGAGGTGAAACGCAAAGCAACGAGCAGTGTGGGACTAACCTCGTGTCACCAGGCTTTCCACCTCGGAGAAAAAAGCGGGACAGTTTTGTTGTGATTGTCAACAGCTCTGGTAAGAATGTCGCTGCGCTAATAATATTAGCCTATGCAAGTTTAAAACCCTCCGCTGCGCTGTCTCGAGAGGCAGGGTGCACGCCGCTCATAGAGAGCAGTCTCATGTCATGTTAAAGCATATAATTTTGCAGAGAACACACTATGGGTCCGGATCTACATCGGATCGGACCGGTTCCAAACAGTCAAATCCTTCTCGGCTCCGTTTCGGACCGGATCCAAAACTTTCGGGTACGGTTCCGGGCGGTTGCGGCCAATTAGAATGTTTCTCGGATCCGTAGCGGTTCGGTTCAGATATCACTGGTCCCAATTTTATGGACATGTATCCCTCTAGCCCCCAGCTACCTATGGAGTATCTTTGGTTACATGGGGCATCAAAATAACATATTATTTTTGAAAACTGGGACAAAAATTGGTAGTGAACGTGGGACTAGGGACACCCAGCATGAAACCGTCCGGCCAAACCCGGACGCCCATGGTCACTGTGTAGCTTTAGCTTCATCTCCAAAACCTCCGCCGGGCAGGCTTCCCTCCGTGTCCAGATTACCTGGCTATATCATATAGCTCTGGGATAATTACCTTCTGTTGTTTCTCCTCCTGCAGTACGTACAATATGGCTTCTTGAAGTCCAGCCTGCCTGGCAGTCGGCTGTAATAGCATCCCTGTGTGCCATCGATTCCCCCCCCTCCGCTACACCCCCACGACTGCTTCCCCAGTTGCAGCACAGGTTTAATCAATACTCCCCTATATGCCCAGTCACACAGCGCCAGTGCTAATTTTGTTGACTAAGACCAAGACTAAAAGACTAACGTTTTTCAGACGACTAAATGGGACTAAGACTAAATTTGTTATTCAAAAGACTAAATCAAAAATATTCTGAAAAACATAACACTGTGCACAGCCCAAATGACTATTTTATGCATGTTACGGTACGTTTTATTTTTTATTTTTGCTCCTATTGCAAGGGTAAGAGTCAACTTCTGACAATTATTACGATTGCATTTATTTCACTTATTATTATTATTCACTTCTCAATTACTCAATTACGCATTTCTACAAATAATTGAACTAGTATTTGTAACACAATAACAGCCAAAATTAAAATATCATGTATACCGATATGTCCTCTTTGTTTGCTTATCGGAACAATGAGGACATTATGCAGTACATGATATCTTTTGGGATAAGCCTTTTTCCAAGCTTTCTAAGCAAACGTGAGTACCTTGTGTTCAATAAGCCATTTGAGGCTTCCTGTAACCACTAGCCTGGGGTCTACCTATGCTTTCTTTGGCAGTTCCCGGCAGGATCCACCGGGAGAATCTAGACATAGCTGCGCGGCATGAGACTAATTAATTAGAGTGAGAGAGAGGAGTGTGTGTACGTGTGCGTGACAATTTAACAAAGGTGCAGACGATCAGAAATCAGCAGAGAGTGATCTACGTTTGCGCTACTGTATGCCGTATTGAAGTGGACTCGGACCCAGACTTTTTTCTCTCCCTGGAAACAAAAATGTCTGTGTTTTTACGTGGCTACTATGATTTTTGGACACAGATTATGATAGGGGACAACTGCATGTGAACTAAAATTTAACAACCTTAAACCACATGGTATGCAGTCTGGCATACTCTTATTATCTGATTGGACATTCTCGCTGTGTCTTATTGCATTCATTTGACGACCAGAACGTATGGCCACTGCATTCAGCTGAACAGCATGAGAAAGGGAAGTGGAGCAGGAGAGAACAATAGCTTCCATTTGTTCATATTATATGCTCTGATATCTTGACTCTCTGACGACACGATATTCACTGCCTATATACGCTGGCTGGCACAATTGTCTCAAGGGGAACCCGTGGTGACTTTGCAGGGAAGGGGAAATTGTAACATGAGAATGAAGGGAGAAGAGGCAGTGGGCAGGACAGAGACACATCTATGTCTTCATAGTCTGCGATCCATCCTATTTTGGTGTTTTTAAGAAAGTTTAGTTTTTAAAAGAATACATAGGGTGCATTTTATACAGCCCTTTTCTCCAAAGTGCTTTACAATGTGCACTAGACAATTAAGGTGCTCCATTTTCGTCACTGATAAACCCCTTATCCCTACACTTCTTTGCCTTTTTTTACTATTTTGCTAAACATTTTTGAATAGTCAAAATGGCCAGTCTACAAGCTCTCAACGTGTCAATGTAGATTGGTTAGTTGAACTATTCAAAAATGTTTTTAAAAATGGTAAAACAAAAAAGAAAAGCAAAGAAGTTTAGGGATATGCGGTTTAGCTGTGATGAAAGTGGAGCCCAAGATGCATTCACTATTGAGACGGCTCACTCTCTGCTGGAATTAATTTCGCTTTGTCTATTAGCTTTGAGCACCCACCATCCACTTTTTTGATTGATTGATTTATTAACAGTTTGCAGAATTACAGTACATTTCAAGCACAAACTCAATACAAAGACTGTTAACTGTGAGTGGACGACCCAATTAAGCATTACACTTGTTTACAAGAGGATCCACCATGTTCAATTCATCAAAACATTTAGAGACGTACAAATAGACACTTCCATAATATAGTCAAAGAACAGGAATTCATCATAAAGGAAGCAAAAAGGGAAAAGAGACATATACAGTGAGGGGAAAAGGGGTGGGGGGGGGGGATTCAGATTTTACGGGGCCAGTTTCGAATTGCAGCCGTCCGTAGGTGCGGTTTTGAATGAGTCAAGGGATTCACCGCCACTACACATCCTGTGGTGAAAATGCTAATAAACGGCATGCATTTTGGAAAAGTGAAAAAAAAAATACGTTATTCACTCCCTGCATATATGCCAATGGTCAATGCCCATGTGCAAGCTAAAGGGATATTTCACTTTCAATTTAAAAAAATAACTTCTAAACTACTCAGTAGCGCTGCAACTAACGATTATTTTCATAACCGCTTAATCGGATTATGTGACTTATTTAGCTGTCACCTTATACATTTGATTTTAGATATGTTCCAACTAACAAAAAGCATTACATTAAAGAATAAATAATTCAAAAACACATTTATTTTTTATTTTGCTCACCTGCTCATTAGGCTGCTATTCAAATAAGAGACAAATCTAAATAGATTTTAAGATTAATTGCAAGATAAGATTAATTGCACAGAAAAAAAACGTTTTTTTTTTTTATATATAATTTTTATCCCACGATTTTGTAACCCATTTTTCACCCCTGTGTCAATCATCTAATGTGATCCTGGGCTCTACACACCCTCCGCCAACCTGGGGAGAGCAACGGACTTAACTCATGCTTCCTTCATGCTTGAGTGTCCAAGTTGCTCCTTTACACCTGACAGGGGGGAGTTTCCCTGGTTGGACGTAGCGCGTGGAAGGAACACGTTATTCCAACCAGTTCCTTTCCCCTCCATCAGGCGCCCCGGCTGGCCAGGGGGAGGCAGTTTAGAGACCAGGATTACTGCATGTTTTTGTGAGGGTACCTACCCTAGGGGACACGGGGAGAACATGCAAACTCCACACAGAAAGGCCCTTTCGCCAACCCCACCTTCGGGTATGGGCACTGATGACGTGGAGGAGGAAACACGCCGCCAGCACCCACAGCGCCCCGAGCGGGAATCGAACCCAGGACCTTCTAGCTGTGAGGCGACAGCACTACCAACTGTGCCACCGTGCCCCACTCCAGCGATTTGTTGCCGATTCGATTACGATTACTAAATTAGTTGGCGACTAATTGAATAATCGATTCGATTACAGGCTAATGAATTAATTATTGCAGTATTATTCCCTTTATCTTACTTTCTATTACTATTGCCTTGTAGTATTGTGGTAGCACCGTTTTGTGGAATAGGTCCGACCAACATCTTGCTGCCTGTACAGTACTATAACTTATTGGTTCATTTTATGGTAGGCTTATAGATCCACCCATTCACACTGACCACAGAGGGAATCAACCTGCTCAATGGGGGCAGTTAGGGGTTAAGTGTTGCTCAACAACACTTTGACACAACCGCCCCCCACCCACCCACCCTTTCTGCACCCATTTTCACCTTTAGATACAAGGTGAGTCGACTCATTAACCCATTTTGACCAAGACTAAATCTTCTCTAAATCACGACAGTTTTCTGAGAAACCCTATGTTTCTATGTCAGTGGTTCTCAAACAATTTCATGTCAAGGACCCCCGAAAATATAATTTTATGTAATTTGCTGCCGATCCCCCATCTGAAAATATGTTATTCCATGGACCCCCCTGGGACCCCCCCAGAAGCAAACATTTGAGTTGAAAATGTTCGCTCTGAAAGCATATATATAAAAAAAAAAAAATCTCCAAAAATAGCAGAACTACAAGCTCGTAGCGCGGCACTCGATCTGCTATTTTTCAAATACTAATTGCTAAAACACCCAAAAGTGGTTCCCGCCCAGAATGGGTTAAGACGATACAAGGTGAGGTGACTCATTAGAAACCCATTATGGAGTGGAACAAACAATTGATCGGGATGTCGGACATCTTCTCGACAGCCCTGATCTGTCCTGATGGAACTTGCCCTTCTCCAGTCACACCTCGGGGTACCCATGGCAGGCATGATCGTGGTCCAGGAGCTGGCCTCCATCCTCGCAGTGTCCCAGGCAAAAAGGGTAATTGAGTTAGCCTCTGGTAGGCTGACCGCGGTCACGGCTCAGTTCATGATCGCCTGCATTAAGGGCGGATGATCATTAGCGGGGAGTTAAAAGGGCATGGCCAATTACCTTTTTACAAAGCCTTTGCTTTGCTGAGTGGATGCCTTTAGCCACATTAACCCTGGCCTGTCATTATAGGCAAAATCTTTCAAAGGTGTTCGAAAATGTTCAGAACTATTCAAGACATTTCAAAATGTTACGTTTTTTTAGTGAAACGAGTAGATCTATCTACAGATGTAGTAAGTAAAGTATCATGGAGTATTGTAGTACAATTAAGTTTGTGTGAGTTGATGGTGTATAGCGACAGACCAGTGAATGCAAATTAGTTATTTTAACCAATCTGTATGCATGGTAGAGTATATGTTAATACATCTGCTGTGGTTAGAAGATGTGGTCTTCCATGGAGAATGTTCGACCCCGGTCTCAGGCTTGACACATATTGGTTGTCTATAGTTATTTGAAGCAGACAGACATAGACTGACAATAGACGGACAATAGATCCTTAATCCTCCACGTTGCTGCATTTCGGACATTGCTGCAATTTTCCATCAGGAGAGAAGGGAGAGACAACATAAAACTCATGGATTGTATAAGCTTTAATAATGCCACTGTTGGCGATAGTGATCGGAGCTTTTAGATCTATTTTCACAATTTTTGGAGGAAAAAAGGCCTTGGGTTAATGTGGTTAAACAAATCATGAATGTTTTGATTTCATGCAACTGTGAATAATTAGTGAGTCTGATTCTGACTTGCCTGCTAAATGTTATTTCAGCTCTGACCATTGTGATCTCTCACTCTTCTAGCGTGAGAGATCACAGACGAAAAAAACAAACGAGCAGTAATAGATTGACAGCCGGATGTTTTTTCCCCACTGTATTTGGAGATGTGGCTTTTATTTGTAGAGAATGTATTTCTGTTCCAACCTTCTATTTTTAGCGTCTCTCTCTTTTAACTGACATGCAAGTGTAAGATTTGATGATCAAGCTTGCCAAATGTTTAGTGCCAAACGAGTTGATTTGCAGTCTAGAATAAAGACAACCTCTCTCCGCCCGGAGCTGCCTTTCATCTCTCATCACTGCTTTGTCTCTTCTTAAAGGCAAACTGTGGAGGAAAGAGCATAGTAAAACAGTGAATGTTATTTTTAACTCGGCGAGAATGAAACACGGATCGATCTCTACACCCAGAGTTGAATCGAATTGAAGCTATACAATCTGTGACTTTTATGTCCCACCTGGGATGTGATCCTGGGTCTCCCACGCGAGGAACCACATCTTTCTACCACTCTGCAAGACAGAATCTCCGCTTGTCCCGGAGAAATGTTATACTTGTGAGCTTGAGGCAGTTCTACTTGTCAGCCACTAGGTGTCCTCATCGACACCTGTCTATATATTCCTCAAAGGAAGAGCAGTGTTGAGTTTGTCAACTAAAACTGACGGAAAAATGTCCGTCGACTACCTTCTTTCACTTATGAAAAAGAAATGGAAACTAAGCTATGTTGACCAAAACTAAGACTAAATATATTGACAATTTCGTAAACTAATGAAAACTAGACTAAAATGACACGGAGATCGGCTATTTTCAGCAAATGTATAATCAGCCATTACGACGGCACCAATTAAGGCCCGCAAAAGTACATTTTTGTCGTCAAAAAACAACCATAGATTTAGTCGACTAAAAAGGCATTTCAGATGACTAAAATATGACTAAATCTAAATGACATTTTATTCAAAAGACTACGACTAAACTAAAATCAACCAAAATCAACACAGAGGAAGAGTATAGGGAGACCACCACCAACCACAGCAGATGTAACGATAAATATTGCGTAATAATATTGTACCATAAAACTTGATTAAAATAACAATTTTGGAAAGCATGCATGCGCATGAACGCAAGCGTGTGCACACACACACACACACACACACACACACACACACACACACACACACACACACACACACACACACACACACACACACTGCATCATTCCGCTGTCACAACGGATTCGTCCCTCATCTGTTTGTGTGCGCTGTTCCGGTCAAAAGGTAGCTCTCGGCTTCAGATTGAGCAAAGCGGGACACATATTCTCTCAGTGTGCCTTTCATTTCTTTCTTTCTAACAGAGAGAGAGAGATGGCACGTGGGGACACAGACACCGTTATACGTCACCCTCCCAATCAGGAGGGTGATTTCTGCCCCTAAAATAGCCACGCTGTTTGGCCGGTCCTACAGGCCCTCTCGTTTCCAGTTAACCCATTTTTGGTGGGTACCCCTTTTGGTGTTAGCATTATGCTATGCTTTAGCTATTGAAAAATATCAGATCTACAAGCTCGTAGCGCTACGAGATTGTAGGTCTGCTATTTTTTTGAAAAATCGAAGAACGACTGACACGGAAACATGGCTTTTTCAGAAAACCATCAGGATGTATAGAAGACATTTTTTTAAAGAATCTGATCTCAGGTCAGAATGAGTTAAGGGATCAGAGCTCGCTGGAGTGTGCTGCTCACGGATAAGAGTGCGCGTTGCCGGTAACACGTGGCTTTGATGCGGTCACAGAGCCGCTCCTAATCCCCCCACCGACACAGCCGAGCGAGGGGGGGGGGGGGGGGGGGTTCGCCGGCGGGTTCAGCCACCTTACCGGTGGCCGCTCGATCCTCCTTGTTCAGCCTGGGGGGGCTCAACTGCTCACTCTGCTGCTGCTCCCCAGGGCAAGCTGAACTCCTGTCAGTTGTTTAGTCGGGCACGGTCGAGCGGCTTTGGTAACGGCATTTTTAAAACCTGCGTGCGTGCGTGCGTGCATGCGTGCGTGGCGGTGCTTTTGCATGGTTCAGTCAGTGTCAGTGCTGCGCCGTACATACAGGAAAAAAAAACAAAACAGATGGCATTCTTTTCCTGTAGAACACGTACTGTGATTACAGTACGTGTGTGTGTGTGTGAAGATGTACAAGAGAGAGCCCCCTTCCTCGCATAAATCCTTGTAAGCAATTAAAAACACTGCACAGCACAAAGTTTAATAATATGCCAAAGCTTAGGATTTGTGCTACTTGTATATGATGTAGTGTAGTGTTGTGTGTGTGTGTGTGTGTGTGTGTGTGTGTGTAATTTGATTTGTATGCCAGCATGGACTCTGCCCAGCTTCACAACACCCTGTTAAAATATTCCATCTGGGAAAGGAAAAGATGTTCCCTTTGATAACAAACCAAAAATGGGTCCCCTGCTTTTCTTTAATTTAATTGTGCATGCATCTTGGGTGTGTGTGTGTGTGTGTGTGCTCGTGCATGTGCGAGTGTGTGCCTGTGGACACATGCGTGTTTCGCTGTCCAGATCTGCTCTTTGTCTTTAGATTGTGATGACTTGGCAACAATGGGGGAAAAGGTCATGGAAGACTTGGTGTGAATACCAGTGGGAACGTCATGCGTTCTACATTAGAAACATTTGGTCTGCATATACGGAGACGTGGTAGGAAGCCCTCGTTTTAATTCAGAGAGAGCACTCTAAAGGCTGCCAGGTCACATGTTAAACATGTTCTTGTTTCTGTCTGTAAGAAGCATATCGTGCTGAGCGATTTGACTTTGGAAGTCGTACAATGGCTCCGCCATGTAGTGTTGGGTGAAATCAGCCCTCAGCGCCTTCTGTTAACCCATTCTGACCTGAGATCAGATTCTAAAAATGTCTTCTACATCCTGACAGATTTCTGAAAAAGCTATGTTTCTATGTCAGTCGTTCTTCGATTTTTCAAAAATAGCAGACCTACAAGCTCGTAGCGCGCCACTCGGTGGCACGCTATGAGCTTGTAGATCTGCTATTTTTCAATAGCTAAAGCATAACATAATGCTAGCACCAAAATGGGTTCAATGCAAAATGCTGTGTTCAAGTTCAGGAGATTTCGGGGGGGAAAAAGCTATTCTCCTGAATGCTGCCTTCCGGCATGGCATGGAAAGGAGTGGCATTTGCGTCTCTTTCACCATAGTACATGCTGCATTCGTGGTCTGGAGAGGGCAGTTGTATTATATTAGACGGGTAGGTAAAAGGGCAGGGGCTGAAGCGTCTGTGTCTATGTGTGCACGTCCCTGGTTTGTAATGTCCGACATACAGCACACGTTCACCCGTGGCTTTGTGCGGCGCCACTCAAAGTGACTATACTGGCGGATGCACGGGTCAACCCCTTGTTTTTCTGTCGGAAAGCAGCCGAGGGCTGATTCCACCCGCGTGCCAATACTGTATATACATGTATTGGATCATTGGTTCCCCGAAACGGAGTATAGCACACTGGTGTTCCGTGAGACAAGTCCGATTCTGCCTTGGGATTCTTTTTTTAGTGTTCATATTTATATCACTATACTTTGAGTGCGTTCATTATGAATACATTTGCATACATTTCTGTACGGATTTGTCTACAGCCTAAAGGAGGCAGCTCATTCCTTTCAAAACACAAATGCAAACTTCTGTCCTTTGAGGAGCTTCCTTTTTTCTTTTTTTCTTTTTTACCTCAGAAATATTCCTGCACACCTCCGTTCAACAAAACAAGATGGTGTGTGTGTGTATATATATATATATATATATATATATATATATATATATATATATATATATATATATATATATATGCCTACTCTGGAAACTAAATAAATCAAGTCTAATTTGTTCTCTAAAGTACATATTTAGGAGTCAAACACGCACCTTAATTTACATGAAACCACATTCAGGTGAAATCCCAAGGTTTTCATATTCTGAATAGTAAACGGAATTCAGGAAGGTAAAAATCCTCTCCTAAGGTGTCTTTGTGTAGAGGAAGAAATCATATTATGTTATTATAATTGGTTATATGTAACCTTATTCTTGTTCATCTTATGCCCTTCATCTCTGTACCCTATGATACATTATATTTTACATGACGTAACGTATCAGAGTAAGATGTCTCTCCTAGGCCCACAGCTTGTCCTTTTTTTCCGTGAAATTCCACCACAGTGCCATTCTCCTCATCCGGGCTTAACCTTTAATCCTAGACATTTAATCGAACATTGTTTTTAGACATTTCGTTTCGTTGGAGGCATGTTCGGGGTCTAATGATAGTCTATTCCATGCTATATATAGTCTGTAACTACACCTCCCGAAATCCGAGTAAGGAAGCTGCTATTTCCGTTCCCGAAAATATATTTTACAATATCTTTAGAACTTATTTCCTTTTTTAAAGCAATATGCTTAGATGATTTCTATTTATATTAGGATAAATGTGCGCAACTGTAAAGACGAAACGGAAGTGGGGAGGAGTTTGTATTTACATTGTATTTATTGTCGTTGTATAGGTTAATGCTCCATCCATATGAATCCATACATGCAATTAACAGTCCTCCGTGTGTCTCTGAGATGCAGCCAAAGATGAGCTGAAATGTTTTGTGATATCAACGCCAGTGATGTCACTGGCGTTGCAGTCTGTGACGGTGACAATTACAGGCCTTACTTCCTGTTTTTTAGCCGCTGTGACATTGACATTGGTTTGCTGTGTTTGCGGCAACATATTAATCTTGACTTCACGCACGCACGCACAAACACACACATGTGCGCTACATACGCTCCCTTCTTGCCTCCGTCTCCACATTTTGAAGCAATAATAACGTTTTAATTTAGTGTGTGACAATGGCCACCCTGCCTGCATTAGAGGGAATTAGTTACACTTTGACTCAGCCCAATGAGTGCACAATGGAGAGTGTGCCTCCCTATTTAATACTTAATGCCCATGAAATTGGTGTGCATAAGTGTGTCCATTAGTGCGTGTGTTCGTGTGTGACTGTGTGTGCGTGTGCGTGTGCGCGCGGTAAAAAGACGTATGCACTTACACACAGATGTGAGAGTCACTCCAGAGGAAACCCCAGGCGAGATGGAGCTGTCACTGTGGGACTTTTCCATGACAAACTGGGAGACGCTCTCACGGGACCTCACTTCGGTCTCCATTTTGGATGGGCAGATGCTACATAATTTAGCAGTGGTATACATTCGCTCAGATCGGCTCCGTTTTTGAGGACAATGTGGTTCCATTCAGTGAAGGTCCTATGATTACTTCTAATGAAGTGCCGTTTGTATCTATATTTTCCAGCGTTTGACAGGGACCTGGCGCTCAGACTCTGTGACATATTGAGGAAACAATAAGAGCAACATGAGTGAGGTTTATGAGGGAGTCTGAAAAAAAAAACTCCAACTGCTTAGTTTCAAACAAATCAAAAAAAAAATCTAAAATGTAACCCAGAGACTGCTAAACATGCTTCTCGTTAAATCTGTTGTGTAATATCCCTTGCGCAGTTAAAAATTGCACGTCTGGCTTTGTGTACACAATAATTATGAAATAGTTTACCGTGTGTGTAATCGTCGGAAACACATTGGGGATTTGAGTTCCTCTCAGGTGACGGTAGCATGTGAAAACCAATCACTGAACTTGAGCGCAGCAGACCTAACTTGCTACTTAAAGCTGCAATTCCTGAACGTTATTTTTTAATCAATATGATACAGTATGTGTTAATACAATAATACTCGCACATCTGCAGTGGTTGGAGGGGGTCTCTGGACAGACATGTAGACCCTTTACTTAAGTACTGTATTTTCTTTACTTGAGTAATACTTTTACTTCTACTACACTACATTTCAGAGCCAACATTTTCACTTTTAGTCCATTACAATAATTTGAGAACTTTTAGTTACTAGTTACTTTAAAGATTTAAAATTTGATTAGAAAACATACATTAACACTATACATTTCGGGCCATTTGAAAATATACAAGCTCACAATGCGCCGCTATGCGACGCATTGAGTAAATGTTGATTACACCGTACTTTTACTTGTAACGGAGTAGTTCTACATTGCAGTATTGATACTTTTACTTAAGTAACAAATGTGAGTACTTTTTCCACCACTGCAGTAACAAATGCGAGTACTTTTTCCACCACTGCAGATTTCAAGTCCTAGATAGGACTAGGATATATATATATAAACTAGAAAAAAAATAAAAAAATAAACCTTTATATACATTTTAATTAATTTTAATTAGGAATCAAGATAGTACGGCATGAATAATGTGAAGAACTTTGCCTACATTATACCGTGTGTTTCCCCAGCGTGTTTTTGAAATGTTTTTCTTCTTATCCTCAAAATCCAGTCAGTTGTTTTATTCGGCACTGCATGCCTGAGGTAAAGCCCATCTTATTATGCTAAATACAAAAAAAGAAAAGAAAAGATTTCCACAACCCTTAACGCATTCTGAACGGGAACCCATTTTGGTGTTAGCATCATGGTATGCTTTAGCTATTGAAAAAATAGCTACAGCTCATACGAGCTTGTAGGTCTGCTATTTTTGAAAAATCGAAAACTGTCAGGATGAAGAAGACATTTTTAGAATCTGATCTCAGGTCAGAATGGAAAACTGTCAGGATGTAGAAGACATTTATAGAATCTGATCTCGGATCAGAATGGGTTAAGTGGAGGTGTCACGGTGGGAAAGCCCTGTAGTTTTTGATCCCACACGAAACCAAACTTCAAAGTTCCGTCCGAGGTCAGTTGGTACATCTGGAACGGCTGTGCTCTGCTATAGCTATAGCATGGTTAGCTCACCAGGGCGTCATTATAGGACACCCCACTGGCTCTGCGATACGGAAACAAAACTCCCCGACACCTCAGTTATATCTTTAAAAATCACACCCGTTTGAAGTGAGGGGCGCTCTCATCATATACATCATCATACATCATCTCATAGAACAACTGAATTCATGTGATCGGTTAGCCGATTTGCTCGTCCACATATAGGAAGTGAATTGCTTTATGGCATTTAATGTTTGTGTTGCCACAAATTTACGTCGTATTTGAGGGACATATGGACCTATATTTCTCCTTTCATTGTCAATGGCAAATATGAGACAAAGTGGGGACAAAAGCTGTATATAGAAAAAAATATAACCTGTGTTCCAATACTCACGAGCAACTTTTCATTGGCTTAATATTTATAAAATCCACAGACTGACTCAGTGATAAATAGGTAAATAGGTTTTCAATGTAATGGGTTCTGGGATCCAGGGGTGGTCTTTTAAATGGGACCCGACTCCCAGGGACATTTTATCAGTCATTGGTCCTACATGCTGAAAACGACCGGGTTAAGGTTGGCGAACATGCGTTAAGGTTGGCGACCGGAATAAGGTTGTGGTCTCTTGTCCACTAGTCCCTTCCTAACATTTTAGTCATTTTAGTTTGTATTCGTTGACGTAATTGTCGAATATATTTAGTCTCAGTTTGAGTCATCATAGCTTACTTTTCATGTAGTTTCCGTTTAGTTTTCGTCAGTGAAAAAAGGTAAGTCCATGAACATTTTTCGTCATGGTATTAGTCGACGAAAGCAACACTGCTGGTTCTCTTGTGTCCTGCTATTTAATGTTGTTGTTGCCTTTTACACTGCTGGCTGTGCACGCACACACGCACACATGTACACACTTTGGTCAGCTACAGTAGCTCTACCATGTGGTAGCTTGTTGAAAATTAAACAATAATTACATTTTCCATGACTAATTACTGAATGGCAGTCATGTTACTGCGTTATGTGGGCGTGCGTGCGCTCACACTGGTATATGTGTGTGCATGCAGTGCATGTTACATCTGTGACTGTGTGTGTGAGATAGGCCTAATTAGGTAAACTACCATTCTACTTAAAAGTGCATTACGGCTGCTCTTTGGTGAAAGACTATAATTAGAGAGCCGCAGAGTGTGAATAGTAATTAACTTATTCCTCAAGTGTTATTAGTCAGCTTGTTATGAAGCCATTGTATCACACGACATTAGAATACATATTTGACTTGGTGGTGCCAGTGCTTTGTTAACATTATAGACATGAGCAAAGGGCCATTAGAGTGCACATTATTGTTTAGAGTGTGCTGTATGACAATGTGCCATTAATCCTCTTCTCGATGGATTCTTTATCGGATCAAATTAAAATATCACACTCAGTCACTCACACACACTCTGCCTGCAAAGTTGCGAACGGCAGCTCTAGCTGTGCGTGTTGCGTGCGTGCGTGCGTGCGAACTGTGAGCTCCATATGCGAGTGTGTGTGCGCTATCTTCGATATGATAGAGCTGCCGTTGGCAACTTTGCAGTGTGTGTGTGTGTGTGTGTGTGTGTGCTTGTGTGTGTGGGTGTGTGTGCGTACCCATGCGGCGTGCCATCAGATGCCTGCATTAAGCACCAGAGGCTCTACATTCTCTCACTAATCCAGATTGCCTTCTAATCCCAAACATGCCCTCTCCTGTCCCTTATTGACTCTATTGCCCTGCCACGCTGTAGATAGACATGCATTCGATACGCACTGATTCGCTGATGCCAAGCCTCTTTGGCCTCTTGTCACACAGCCGAGTGATGCTGTGTATATAGAAATAATATTGATATTGTGATATGAAAC
Organism: Protomyctophum parallelum; assembly: GCF_964188405.1. Classification (NCBI taxonomy): domain Eukaryota; kingdom Metazoa; phylum Chordata; class Actinopteri; order Myctophiformes; family Myctophidae; genus Protomyctophum; species Protomyctophum parallelum. The sequence continues at coordinate 19,024,697 of NC_139697.1, read as the reverse complement.
TAGATACTATTACTATATCATGGACAGGGATTTTGTGAAATGGCTTAAATGTTTTTTCTCCTGGCCTTTAATGAACCCTATACTGTCATGATAGGCGAACATATCAATCGAAAATGTCCGATCTGCAAGCTCGGAACACCATACGACATATATGGTGAGCTGGTAGATCAGCTGTTTTCTACGAGATTTAGGTGTAGATGGACAGTGGAATAGGAAGAGAGTCTAACCCCTGGGAGACGTTAAGGGTTGACACAAGTGGTGGAAAAGGTACTCGCATGTTTTATTTAAGTAAAAGTATCAATACCGCAATGTAGAACTACTCCATTACAAGTAAAAGTCCACTCTACTAATTGTGCAGAATTGTCCCTTTTCAAGTTTTCAAACTGTGTAAAAATCTTTTGAAATTAGCAGATCTACAAGCTCACAATGCGTCACGCGACTCACGATGCGACGCATTATGAGCTTGTAGATCTGCTATTTTCAAATGGCCCGAAACTTATATAGGGCTGAAGTGGTCCATGCATGTTTTGTAATAATGATCAAATTCTATAAAGTAACTAGTAACTAACGTTTTCAAATAAATGTAGTGGAGTAAAAGTAATTTTTTTCTTTCTGAGATGTAGGGGAGTAGAAGTAACCGTATTGGAAATTGGAATTGCTCAAAGTAAAGTATACAAATATCTCAAAATTATACTTATTATAAGTACAGTACTTATGTGAATGTACTTACTTTCCACCACTGGCTTATTATTATTATTATTGATTGAGTGTTAAAATGAACGGTAATTCAAATTTATTTTATTTTAAAATGGATGATTTACTTTTCGGGCAAGTGGGCATGCCCTTTGGGCAAGTAGAACATGACCTCTACTTTTGCCCAACGGACAGGTGCCTCTAAGACCCTCGTATATAGGTGTAAATTAAACGAGTGAACAATGAATACATCGACCTGTTAGTCATCATATCCACATCATATGCTCCTACTACTTGTGGCACTGGTGCTAGCAACATTTTCATCTTTGCATAATGTGGTCACACATCAGTTGTTGGAAATTGCAATTGCAACATTAACCTGATGATGCCGTCAGCTTACAGAGGTAGACCAAACGATCATTCTGGAGTTTTTGTCCGTCCGCCAAAACGACTTCAATGATTACTGCACAGAGCACATGAACCACTTTTATTCCACACCTTTTTTAAAGTTCTACAGAATGAAATGAACAGTGAGGATTCTACTGTGACTATATCAGCACTGTCCTACACATATTGTGTTGTATTGGATACCGCTTGTTGTGCTGGAGCTTATTCACTAGACATACAGTCAAAGAGAAATAACTGGCTTTTCTCTGAGATGCAGGACTCAGAGAATAGATGGTCGTGTCCAGGTTTAGCACATCTTATTTACACGTTTCAGGCTTGCAAATATCCTTCCCTCATGATTCATTCTACGGTCTCTCTCTCTCTTTCTCCCTCTCTCTCTGCCACCTCGACTGGCCTACATCCCCAGGCCTGAGGATTTTAATCAATTCAAACCCGTAAAGGATTGTAATCATTGGACTTGGGAGACCTTAACGGGCCTTGAAGGAGAGGGAGGGGTGTAGGGGGTCAAGTCCCATCAGAGGAGGTGTGGAGGATTGAGGGCAAGGACTTGCGCCCTGCCCTCGGGGTAGTTAACAGTATATAGAGCGTCTACGAGTACAGTGTTCTGAAGGAATGGGCCTATTTTTAGTATTATTTGTACTAGATGGATGAATGGTTCTGAAGCTGATTCGTGTTGTTGCATGGAGCTTAACCCATTCTGACCTGAGATCAGATTCTAAAAATGTCTTCTACATCCTGACAGTTTTCTGAAAAAGCTATGTTTCTATGTCAGTGGTTGTTGAATTTTTGTAAAATGGCAGACCTACAAGCTCTTAGAGCACCACTCGGTGGCGCGCTATGGGCTTGTAGATCTGCTATTTTTCAATAGCTAAAGCATAACATAATGCTAACACCAAAATGGGTTAAAGATTCCCATCATGGACCTTATTCCAAAACTCTATTTTAACCAGTCTTTATGGTAGAGTATGTTAATCAGATGGACAAAACAGGAAAGGGCTGGCCTAAGGCATGTAAATAAGTAAAAAAAAAAGAGAGAAAAAGGCCGCACACTCGTAGCCACGATGCTGTATATTAATAATTATCCAACATTTCGGCCTTTCAGCCTTCTTCAGGGAATACACAAGCCATAGGACAAACACACATTTACAGGGGAGCAACAACAGGTGGACTCCATGGCATAGGGGGTGTGGTCGTCATCAGGAAAAAAAACAATCAAGTGATTGGGAAGCCATTTTGAGGCAAGTAACAATGCACAAATGCCAAATATAACCAGAATAGATAAACATTCAATGCACGAGAAGTGTTTACCGTTTAGTCATGTGCAATAATAAATACATTTTGAGTCATTGGTTAAATATTTGCAATGTATGTTAGAGTATGTTAACTATGAACAACAGGGGTGGTCTCCCTATACTACTGTTGAATTGAGAAATGTAGACCCTGGTGTCTGGTAGGACACCTTTAAGTAGTCCTGACTGAAGATCATTAATGCAGGCCGTGTGCTTATAATTATTGTATCACCGCTGAGGGAAGCCGTTTTCTTTTCATATGCGTGGTTAGAAAACAGGAACTAAGGGATGCTGTATAGCGTGTGGCAGAAATGCATGGTAGCATAGTAATGATACAAGTGTGTTGACTTAATATGAATCACTAAGCTGCTTCCTTTAAAGGCTAGATGACCTACAGCTGCTGCACAGTAACGTGGTGATTTATGTCTACAGAACACACATCTGTTGCATCTGAAAGACATAAATCATGTCCTTTGCTAAATTATGTGGTGACTTCACTACTCCAAAATAGTACTGTACCAAACAAACATAATGGGGGGGCTTACAGAGGTAAATAAAAAGGTTTGTCGGGCCGGCAATAGTCCTTATTATTTGATTTATTTCATGATCATCATTATCTGCGGTGAAAAGCAATACAGTACTTTTATTTATTTTTTAATATATTTTACATTATCTATCAATTAAATTAAAACTCCTTTACAGCCAAGATCGCCTTTTCACGCCTTTTTTTTTTTGAGTGGTGCAACCACTCCAAGGAACAGCATGCAATGTCCGTCCTAACCTATGTGACTATGAGTAACAGTAGGGGCAAAAGTGGCGCTGTTGTGCCAGAAACAGAGAGAGAGAGAGAGAGAGAGAGTTAGTGCTGCACTTTTGCCTGCTAATGAGAGAGAGAGAGAGGGGCAGGGGGAGAGGGGAGTTGCACCACTCAGTTCACACCGCGTGTGATCTTTTTCAATATTTTTTATATATGGATTTTGTTTCACAACTGTGTTCTGTACGAGATGTGGGACTCGGAAAGGAAGTCATGTCCAGGATTTCTGGCTTAGACAATTTTATTTACAAATTTCAGGCATGCAAATAACTTTCCCCCCCATCTCATACATTCTTCTCTCGCGCTCTCTCTCTCTCTCTCTCTGCTCAACAAAAATAAAATAAGCCCTATCATTCAGCAGAGCTTCTGGCCCAGATTCTGTCAACGCACGCACGCACGCACGCACGCACGCACGCACGCACGCACGCACGCACGCACGCACGCACGCACGCACGCACGCACGCACGCACGCACGCACGCATAAACCTAATCCACTCAGTTATGTCAGGTCATGCTCAATGAAGTGTTTAAAATGCCCCAAATTAAACTAGTTTAATTTTATCGTTAATCTCTTAAGGCCATACAGTACAGTATGTGTATACATGCGGGAGTTACAGTACTACAGTACTTAGCGATGGGGGGGGGTTATTGCAAATCCCATTTGAACTCGGCTACAGTCCCTTTTTTACTGCGGCTAAGAAGCAATGCAACATCATAAGGCAGTGGTTCCCAACTTTTTCATGTCAAGGACCCCCAAATTGACACTCATTGGCCCGCGGACCCCCATTTGAAAAGCCAAGGAAGCCCCATAAGAGAAGACTTTTACGGCTCTGTCTGGCTGTGATGATTTTCACCGCAAAGACCCCCAGGTTTGACCTGCATTTTGCTATGAGTCCCCATTTGATGGCATTTCTATCTCTGGGACCCCAATGTATATTGTAAAATCAAAGTTAATTTAACTCTGAGAGTGTACACTCTGAGTTACAGACCCATAAGGGTCCATTTGGTTCCTAATTATCATTTAGCTGGGGACCCCCTGGAACTCCCTCAAGGACCCCTGGGGGTCCCCGGACCCCACGTTGGGAACCACTGTCATAAGGAATCATAGTGTCTGCATGGTTTCATCCTTGTGCGTGCACAGCCACACGTGCACGGCCACACATGCACGGCCACACGTGCACGGCCACACATGCACGGCCACACGTGCATGGCCACACGTGCGTTCTCTTATCCTGCTCAGCGCATTTATTCCATTCTCAGAACCAAAGCGCGGTTACTTCCAACATGGTACTGGTGTCGGCTTCCTTCCCCAAAGTCATTTTGGCCCAGTTCCAAGTACAGCATCCCCATGCACTTCTTTTCCCTCTGCTCCATTTCTTGAAGCCACATGTTTGTTTCATTTAGAGACGGATGATCACTGAAGTCTTCCGCTGGAGAAACATCAACCAGAGAGTGCGTGTGTGTGTGTGTGTGTGTGTGTGTGTGTGTGTGTGTGTGCGTGCATAGAGAGAATCTCATAATGAGTCACATGGAAGCAGTGTTGATTTTGACAGCAAATTTTGATTTTAGTTTTAGTCATATAGTCACATTTTAGTCACCTGGAATGTTTTAGTGTTGGTCTAGTTTTAGTCGACTAAATATCATAAGATTTTGGTCGACACAATCTACAGTTGATTTAGTCGACTAAAATTGGCAGGCCTTGATGCTGTCGTAATGAATTTTACACAACGATTTTCAGCATGCAACCAAGTGTAAAATTACTTATACCGGATCTCCACTAGTCCCTTCCTAACATTTTAGAATAGTTTTATTTTGTTGACGAAATTGTCAGTATATTTAGTCTTAGTTTTAGTCATCATAGCTTAGTTTTAATTTAGTTTCCATTTGGTTTTCGCCTGTGAAAAAAGGTAGTCAATGTACATTTAGTGTCATAGCATTAGTCGACGAAAAAACACAGCCGTGGAAGCGAGACACTTTGAGCGATGTCTGTCGGACGCCGTTCCGAGGCAGCTGTCTGCTGTCATGACGACGCTAAGCCAAATGTAATGGAACCCACACACCGATGGACATGGGAATGAACTCTGTGTGTGTGCGCGTGTGTGTGCTTCAAGGGCTCTTGAGCTACACAATCATTATTTATTGATGACATGTAACCAAGTGCACGTCCAGTTGGTCACATTTGTACACGCGTAGAGTTGAATTTACACACATACTGGCAGTGCATGGATACTTGCTTCCATAATCAATAGCCACCCCCCCCCCCCCCCAACACACACACACACACACTTGCATGTGGACATGTCTGCCTACTGTGTTACTACAGCATCTCGTGTGTCTGTGTGTGTGTGTATAATACCATAGACATATATAAAGGCTAGATGGCTCAAGGCGGAGTCTCTGACTTAGTTCAACCGGCGGCGGCCATCTTGCTGAGGGGCTACAATACAGTATGTTCTGTGGCAGCTTAAACTAAAACAGTCATAACTCGGATTTACAAACGGGTTGGTTTATTACAAACGGTGTCAACGTGGCTCATATAGTCATATAGATCATAGATCCATCTATGATTTGTTTTTTATATGAACGACGTTGTATAAAAGGATATAAGTATGCGGACGTCTCTGACACTTATAACAAACCAAAGTTATGGTTATTTTAAAGTACATGCCCCATAGACACAATGTTATGTGGCCCCGAGGTAAGATGGTCGCCACGTAGCAACGTCGCTCTCCATTGGCAAGAGCGCGGGAAAGTCATCTAGCTTTCTTATATATACCGCTCTTATCTATGTATAATACTGCCCAGTGCCCACTCGGCTAATCTCAGTCATGACTGTTTGTGTATATGCATGCTTGTGGATCTGTTGTATTCTCAGCGCGCACACACACACACACACACACACACACACACACACACACACACACACACACACACACACACACACACACACACACACACACACACACACACACACACAGGTGGTCTATCTATCTGAGAGAGAGTGATTGTGAGTGTGTCTGGCTCAGCTAACATCAGCAGGTACTGCACACGCATGCACGCACGCACGCACGCACGCACACACGTGCGCCCCTCCCTGCTGGTGTGTGTGGCTGCCAGAGGGCATTTGTGTGACCTGAGAGTCAGTGACAGACAGCGGGTGAGCAGAGAGATGCTGAGCTGACAGTATTGGGTGGAGATATATATATATATATATATAGGGCTGTCAAATGAATACACATTTTAATCAGATTAATCACAGCTTCAAATTTAATTAATCATGATTAATCACCACATTCGAATTATGTCCAAAATATGCTATGTTTTATTGTTGTGGAAATAGAAATATAAATGACAAAGCGGATATATACATTTGTTTTTTAATGTTTTTTGTTTTCTAATGCATGATGTGATGTGAGCATTTGTAGGCCTATAGTCTACACTTTGAGTTAGATGAACACTGGCTTTTGCATGTAGACTGGGGAGTCCAGAGACAAAAATCATAATGAAATGGCCTATAGGCTAATTTCGCAATTTAATTTGTATTTGGGTGTCCTTGAAGTTAAAATGGCTGAGGATCATTGGGTTATTAAACTGTAGACTATAGTTAATTCACAAAATACAATAACATGGCACATAACCATTTTTGAAACGGGGCTTGGTTTAGAAAAGCCTATATATTTTGCGCTAAAGTAATACATTGAATAACATAATTTTAGGTTTTAGGGCTAGAATGGCATTGTAGAGAAGTGGTATAGAGAGACGAGATTGTCTCTCCTTCATTGCTGGACTACAGGACTCCGGAGATAGTCGTGAATGATCAGCTTCAGTCAGTGTTTTAGTTCGTCACTGGGGTTGTGCATTATCTCCGCTGCACAGCAACACAGGGGGAGTGTCTTTATATCCATGGTCGTTTTCAGTCGCTTTCCATGTGCGTACCATGCGTTTGTTTTTGTAATAGCCTACTGCAGGCGCAGCCATGCTGATTCACGTAATCGCGCGTTGGACAAAACGAAACAGCCGGACCAACGTTAAGGGCTTTATGTACGTAGGACACGCATTTTCAAACTGTCCACAAGTTGCGACGGAACTGTGTGTGTGTGTGTGTGTGTGTGTGTGTGTGTGTGTGTGTGTGTGTGTGTGTGTGTGTGTGTGTGTGTGTGTGTGTGTGTGTGTGTGTGTGTGTGTGTGTGTGTGTGTGTGTGTGTGTGTGTGTGTGTGTGTGTGTGTGTGTGTGTGTGTGTGTGTGTGTGTGTGTGTGTGTGTGTGTGTGTGTGTGTGTGTGTGCAGGAGGAAGACTGGAGGAGGCGTGTTTGTGTATATATATACTACTTCAACAACGCTCAACATCAACGGTATAACATCAGATCAATTGATTGACTGGCAGAGCTGTCTTAACTGCAGGTTGGACGCCACGGACGATTAGCCAAGTTTTATTTAATAATGGACAGGTTACCTAAGACGAGGTATGATAAATTAGGCTAAATCTAGATTTTTTAAACATATTTTTTCCCTTGATTTCGCCATGCGTACATGTTAGAAACGGCCAAAATCCCAACGTACAGACATTCCGAGCCGTGGTCCATTTATTGTACGATATTTGCAATATTTATTTCACGTGTTCGATACTTATCTTACCCTGTAACTGTATCTTAAATGCTAGTCCCATCTTATCTAGTTCAACTAGGGCCGGAACTAATTAAGTTCCGGCCCTAATTAATTACGATCAATTAATTATAGAAACATTATCTCAGGGGCACGGTGGCACAGTTGGTAGTGCTGTCGCCTCACAGCTAGAAGGTCCTGGGTTCGATTCCCGCTCGGGACGCTGTGGGTGCTGGCGGCGTGTTTCCTCCTCCGCGTCATCAGTGCTCATACCTGAGGCGGGGTTGGCGAAAGGGCCTTTCTGTGTGGATTTTGCATGTTCTCCCCGTGTCCCCTAGGGTAGGTACGAGTAGGTACCCTCACAAAAAACATGCAGTAATCCTGGTCACTAAACTGCCTCCCCCTGGCCAGCCGGGGTGCCTGATGGAGGGGAAAGGAACTGGTTGGAATAACGTGTTCCTTCCACGCGCTACATCCAACCAGGGAAACTCCCCCCTGTCAGGTGTAAAGGATCAAATTGGACACTCAAGCATGAAGGAAGCATGAGTTCAAGTCCGTTGCTCTCCCCATGTCCCCCATATATGGGGACTAGGTTGGCGGAGGGTGTGTAGAGCCCAGGATCACATTAGATAATTGACACGGGTGAAAAAATGGGTTACAAAATCTTGGGATAAAAAAAATATATATATATAAAATAAATAAAAAAACATTATCTCGTTAAAATAATTAATTCATAATAATGAAGTAATCCCTTTTTGTATTAATTAATTATTTACAAAGCCTCTAATGAATTAGATTAACATTTTTTAATCGTGTCCCAGCCCTAAGTTCAACACATCCCCACACATTCTGACGCTATACTTTATCAGTCCGAAACTCAGTTGAAAGCGCATTTACAGCTGCTCTCCATATTGTTTAGATCAAGAATTGTAGCCTAATTAAATGTAACAATGGGGCTTTTGTACTGTACTGTATTGAGAACCTTGGCCTATACAAGGTGAGAAGTATACTGTAACTGCTTTGTTTCAGCCCCGGAGGCAGTCAAAGTCTCCATTATAGCGCCTCCTTCCTGGACACGGAGTTGTAACTATTATGGTTTATAAAACTGGGATAATCTTTGCCATAGGAGTAGAGTATTTGTCCACCACCGCAGTGTTGTTTTCGTCAACTAAAAACTAAGACGAAAAATGTTCGTCGACTACCTTTTTCCAGTGACGAAAACTAAATGGAAACTAAGCTATGATGACTAAAACTAAGACTAAATATACGGACGATTTCGTCAACGCATAAAAACTAGACTAAAATGTTAGGAAGGGACTAGTCGACAAGTGTAAGTCACACTCTGTTGCATGCTGAAAATAGCCGATCTAGCGCGACGCGGTGTGAACTTGTAGATCTGCTATTTTCAGCAAGTGTAAAACTAGGCCTTTTTCGACGGCATCAAGGCCCGCCAAATTACATTTTAGTCGACTAAAATCTCACGATATTTAGTCTACTAAAACTAAGACTAAATATACGGACGATTTCGTCAACGCATAAAAACTAGACTAAAATGTTAGGAAGGGACTAGTCGACAAGTGTAAGTCATTTTACACTCGGTTGCATGCTGAAAATAGCCGATCTAGCGCGACGCGGTGTGAACTGGTAGATCTATTTTCAGCAAGTGTAAAACTAGGCCTTTTTCGACGGCATCAAGGCCCGCCAAATTACATTTTAGTCGACTAAAATCTCACGATATTTAGTCGACTAAAACTAGACTAACACCAAAACATTCCGGGGTGACTAAAATGTGACTAAAGCTAAATGAAAACTATTCAAGAGACTATGACTAAAACTAAAATCTAAATCTGCTGCCAAAAAGAAACACTGCACCACCGTAGAGTGCAGGGCTTCAAATCCACTGTGGTGCAACTGGTTTGGGGGAGCAAAGCCAGCTGGGGAGGGAGGGGGACTTTTGTCAAAACTATAGGATCATTTTAACTTCATATTTGCTCTTGAAATGACAGGAAACACAGGATAATTTTTTTATAACGTTAACTCTTGGACTGTTAATCTAATTGACGTAGTAAATAAATTGATTCTTGCTGTTGGCGTAATAGCTCTAGGTTTTATTGAGTCACAACATGTTTTTTCCGGATTTCTCTGCCGTCCCAATCACCTCACGTTTTCAATATTAACGCTTCTGAAGAAAGAAAATGTTCGCTAGACAGATTTGTTTAGACGATTTTGCTTCCTCATTTTGGAGGGAAGTGAAATAAAAAGCTCCTTGTTTCTCTGTTTCCAATCTGTGAACTGCGCCGGATGTTTTGGTGTGCAGCGAGCATGAGTGTCTGGGGACACATTTTTGACTGTGGAGTCATATTTTGACAGCAGAAACCGCCCGTCATAATTTCACCCCCCTCCCTATCATGTTATTGGACAGCAATATCAGCAATCATTTTTCTATTCTTCCTAAGGGCCGATTCATACTCCTATTTTACCGCTGTTTCGGCGCTGTAGTGCCGAAATGATTTCGGCTCGTGAGACATTTTCAGTTGCACCGAAGAGCACCCACCCCCCCCCCCCCCCGAACCTCAAATGACGTCACGTTGTAGGCTCTACAGCACCGAACCGACTTTTATTCGGCTCTAAAATAGGAGTATGAATCGGCCCTTAGGGCCCCAAATCACACCTTAGAAAGCAGTGTCTATTTCAAACACTGTTTTTTGTATTCATCCTTACGGCCCCAACTCACACCTTAGAAAGCATGAGTGTGTATTTCATAGATAGACCCTTTGACTGTTGTTGGTGTAATTGACGTAGTAAATAAATCACAATATTGATTCTTGCTGCTGGCGTAATAGTTCTAGGTTTTATTGAGTCACAACGACAGCCCTTGCTTAGCAAAGCCTGCATCCGCCCCTCTCTGTGTTTTCCCGATTTCTCTCCCCGTTTGAACGCGATCTTTAAACCCTTTTTCAGGCACTAATCACATCCTTAGGGCCCCAAATCACACCTTAGAAAGCATGAGTGTCTATTTCAAGTGTTTTTTTGGCTGGGGGGGGGGTCATATTATATTATATAATTTCACCCCCCTCCCTATCATATTATTGGACAGTATTAGGATGTTGATTTTCATTTTGTATTCATCCTCAGGGCCCCAAATCACACCTTAGAAAGCATTAGTGTCTATTTCACACATATTTCCCATCTATTTTGCTGTGTTTGATCACATGCTGCATGCGGTCCACGAAGAACAACACTTTAAGATTGGCCTTATTTTTTAGAAATAAGACTATACGGGGATAGATTTTAACGGGGTGTTTAATTTGAAGTGAAAATCCCTTTGGTATTCTTGGCATTCTCGAGTGTATATAGTTGACCCCTGTGTTGTTGTCCTCACATTGATAAACTGCATGATTTAACACCACATCTGCCCTCATCTGCCCTGTGATCCATTCAGGGCCAACATGTTGCTGTGTTGCTGACTGCCGCGTCTCCGGGCCTCTCTTAGATTTAGTAGATAGAAACAGCAGCCCCTCTGACCCCCCCTGGTCAGGTACCGCTGGTCTGTTAAACGCTGGTCAATAGCCGGGGTAGCCCCAACAAGGCCGAAGGTTAGCTCTGCCGCAGGCTAAATGGGAGAGAGAGAGAGATAGAGACACACAGAGAGAGAGGGAGAGAGAGAGATGTGCAACTGTGTAGGTGGTCACACGTCATGTGTGATAAATGTGTGTGTGTGTGTTCACACATGCATAATGCAGTGTGTGTGCGTGTGTCTGTGAGATGAATTGGTGGTTTTGTTTAGACTCCCAAATGCCATGTTGTTTTGTTTGACGGTTTGCTGAAATAAAGCCTGCACGTGATTTCATTGCCTGAAGTATACACGTACATGTTTTCTCTCTCTCTCGCCAGTGTTGTTTTTGGCAGCGAGTTTCTATTTTAGTTTTAGTCATATAGTCTTTGGAATAGTGTTAATTTAGTTTTTGTCACATTTTAGTCACCCGGAATGTTTTAGTGCTAGTCTAGTTTCAGTCGGCTAAATGTCATAAGATTTTCGACTAAATCTACAGTTGATTTTGTCGACTGAAATGCATTTTGGCGGGGCCTTGATGCCGTCGTAATGGCAGATTTTACATATGCTGAAAATAGCAGATATACAAGCTGTCAGCTTGTAGATCTGCTATTTTCAGCATGCAAACAAGTGTAAAATGACTTACACTTGATCTCTTGTCCACTAGTCTCTTCCTAACATTTTAGCCTAGTTTTTATTTGTTGACGAAATTGTCAGTATATTTAGTCTTAGTTTAAGTCATCATAGTTTCATTTAGTTTCCATTTAGTTTTCGTTAGACGAAAAAAGATCGTCGACTAGCTTTTTTCACTTAGTTTTAGTAGACAAAAACAACTCTCTCTCTCACTCACTCACTCACTCACACACGAACTACTGGTGCTTGTGCCAGCAGAACGCCTCCTCCCGTCGGCCTGCACATGTGCTGACCTCCATCTGTTATTGGAGACTCTGATGATCTGTGTCTGCTAAATGGAAGAGTAAAGTCTATCTGACAGCGGTGGGTGGTGAGTGGGTGAGTGGTGACACTCTGTAGAGCACCGAGTCCCAAACGTTGACCCATATGTGTGTGTGTCACGGCTACATGTGTATATGGGCTGTGAGTGAATACCCCTTTTATTTTTCATGTCACTTTTCACGATTCTTCAAAAATAGCACATCTACAAGCTCGTAGATCTGCTATTTTTCAATAGCTATAAAATCATAACGTAAATGCATTATACCAGTAAGACGCCAGTGAGGGCGAGAAGTGAATGTATATAGTTGCATGGCCGGCTCCAATTATGCAGATCTATACAGTAGGTGATGTATGGCTATATCCAGGGTTTATATTGAGACGATTGGTGTTGACGTGTCATGAGGTGTGATGTCATGCAGGCGTGACCATATTATGGAGGCGTGATGTCACGAGCGACTGACTCGGAAATGCAGGTTTTCATAGTAAACTGCGACCTACCGTCGCAATGATTACTTTATTTGAGTTTTACCTTCAGCAGAACAGATAATGAGACAAATATACAAGTAGACATGTATTATTTCAAAAGGTTTTCATAGAATTTTCCAAAATAATCAGTTAAAAACATATTCGAAAGGGTTTTTCAAAACAATTCCATAATTTCGATGCCTGACGAAGGAAAGCTTGCTGTAAAAAAAATCTGATTTTGCACAGATCTGAGTCTACAGAGCCTCACTTTATTTATTCATTTGTTTATAGCAAAAAATAGGAAGTCTTGTAGATCGGCTATTTTCACTAGTTTGGGTCCCAGGGAGAATTCAAATTCCAGTTTTGGGTCTCGTGCTAAAACGTTTGAGGATGTTCATGGAGGCCTCTGCTTAAGTGCATTTACCCAAATCTAAATTTTGTAAATTTGTGTGTGCATGTGCGTGTGCACCGTGCATGTGTGTGCGCGTGCATGTGTGTTTGTGTGTGTGTCAACAGGCCTTATATCCCTGTTGAACTACTTAAAGGATTCTATTTAACGGGTCAGCCGAGCAATTAATCAAGGGTTTAATTGGAATCCCGAGTGGAGTGACATGATTTATGCAAATGAGGTCATTAACATGCAGGCCTGCGTCCGACGTTCAAATTAAAAAGGCTCATCCGCCAGTGCCAGGCCAGCGCTTTCATTACACTAAATTAGAAAGCGATAATAACTCCAAATACACATATTTATTTTCGAGGGGCTTTCAGAGCTAGTGCGTGCCCATAGGAGACAAAATAATAAAGAGGCAACGAGGAGGAAGCGTTGTTTATGTGGCGTTAAGTGAGGAACAGTCAACGCTACGCAAGTTTAACTCGCGATTTTTACCTCATTAGAAGCAGGCTGCTATCTGCAGGGCTTCACTTTTAATTGGATCACCGAGCAATTTAAACCACATTTGGGTCTTAATTGCGTTTTTAACCCCCCCATCGCAGTTTTACAATAAAAATGCAGCAAAGCAAGTGGGTTTTTTCTGCTACAAACATTCTCCAAACTCCCTGCACGTCTTGGCTATGTAACGCCTGAGACTTGACCTATAAGCATGTTGCCCTTGGTAACTGTCCCCATGGGGATACGGTGTCTGATCCCTTGTACCAAGGTGTCCAGTGGACTCAGCCCCTTCAGTGTGTCGCTGATGCTTGAAGGGATGGAGCACACACAGTCCCAGTCAGAATGGAGACGCACTCCCCTGTGGAATGCAGGGACGGCAGAGCCTTTCTGTGGCCGTCACAGGTGGTGTCACACTGTCACCGTGACTGAGTCTGTTTTGGTGACATTTCTTTTTAATCCATTTAGGTCTGAAAAAAAAAATATATATATATATATATCTTCTAAATCCTCTGAAATAAATTTTTTCACGATTTCACTCGGTGGCGCGCTATGAGCTTGTAGATCTGCTATTTTTCAATAGCTAAAGTATAACATAATGCTTAGTTAAAACACCAAAAGGGGGTTCCCGTCCAGAATGGGTTAAATGACACAAAACGATGCTAAACTAATCTAATTTGACTGGAGCAAGATTTCACTCACTTAAGAACTGCCTTCTTTTCCACTGACAGTATAAAGGAAACAAAAATAAATGTAATAGATTACGGAGTTAAATGAAGCGTCGTGCTTACGGCAACTCAATTTACTGTATAATTGCAATTTAGCATTCAGGATTTTCCCTGAATCCCTAAAGATCAGTAGCAAATAACGTGAACCCGTATAGTCTAAGAACAACGACAACATAAGCAAAGTAGCACTCGTTTTTTCCCTGGACCAGTTGCTTATTTCTCTTATGCAGATGTATGTTGGTTTCTTGTTCACATACAGTATGTTATGTATGTTATGTAGATTAATGCTAAGCATGCTATTTAACCCATTCTGCGCGGGAACCCCTTTTGCTGTTTAGCTATTGAAAGATAGCAGATCTACAAGCTCATAGCGCGCCACCGTGTGGCGCGCTACGAGCTTGTAGGTCTGCTATTTTAGAAAAATTGACATGGATTTTTCAGAAAACTGTCAGGATGAACATTAGAAGACATTTTTAGATCTGATCTCAGGTCAGAATGGGTTAAAAGTGTTATTCAGACAGATGCCCAGTTTGACGTAGAAGTATTCCAGCAGCCGTCTGGACACCCATTCCTGTCGGACTATACTGTAATCTATCAAAAAGGCAAAAAAAATGTCTGAAGAAAAAGAAGTCCAATGAACAGTCCAATGTCCGTTATTGTGCCAACATTCAATATTTTATTACATAATTTTTTCCTCCAAAATGTATTTTTTTGTGTGCGTCTTTTGTTTATTTATTTATTCCAATGTCAAAAGCACTAATATTATATAAATAATTGCGATGAATGATTTTAGTCGTATACCAACAATTGTAATAGGTAACAAGCATGGAGTCTGCATTCAATCATCTGATCACATTTTAACCCATTTTAGGCGGCCAACCCCTTTTGGTGTTAGCATTACGTTATGCTTTAGCTATTTAAAAATAGCAGATCTACAAGCTCGTAGCGCGCCACCGAGTGGCGCTCTACGAGCTTGTAGGTCTGCTATTTTTTGAAAAATCGAAGAGCGACTGACATAGAAGACATTTTTAGAATCTGATCTCGGGTCAGAATGAAAACTGTCAGGATGTAGACGACATTTTTAGAATCTGATCTCAGGTCAGAATGGGTTAAATCACTAGGTCTCTCTAAACCGTCAGCTCCGTCATGTCCGTTTTGTATTGGCATCGTCTCCGCCACCATCCCCAACCTCTAGGGGGTGCACACGCAGATCCGACACACCAAAGGTCCGAAGCGTGGGGACAATGCGATGCAATGTCATGGTTCCGACATGCGCTGTGCTCCCGCGTGCTTGCGGTTATGGTTATAGGTTTGGGGATTGAGGTTTCGGATCAATAGTATGTCGGAACTAAAGCCTGTACACCCAACCTCTTGCCTGCTGTTATATCCTTACAGAGTATGCATGTATCGACCGGTTTATGCCACGGTTTTTACATTGTATTATTTATCATGCGTGCATAGGGTCATAGATAGTGCTCCCAGCTGCACACATACTGTAAGAGCAGAGTCTTTCCACCCGGTGTAAAAAAATGGTGAATGGTGCATTTCTACTGTATAGCACCATTATCCAAAGCTCTTTATACAATGTGCGTTATACATTCACCCGTTGGCACACTGACGGCGGCGAGGCACCAACTTGACAAACCCGTTCTGACCCGGGAACGATTAAAAAAATGTCTTCTACATCCTGACTGTTTTCTTGAAGTCGTCAGTCGTTCTCAAACACTCTCATGTCACTTTTCTTCGATTCTTCAAAAATAGCAGACCTACAAGCTCGTAGCGCGCCACTCGGTGGCGCGCTATGAGCTTGTAGATCTGCTATTTTTCAATTGCTAAAAGCGTGTGCCCTGTTGCACAAAATCGCATCGGGAACGTGCAGGCGAGTGGTTATACAAAGTGGATGTAAAAGAGCTTTGGATAATATGTCTTCAATTCAGGGCTTAATTTTGAGCTCGTCTCCGCTATATACCTGCATTCTGTGCTTCGGGGGAAATCTAGGAGGCGTTCTTGTCACCTCAGATGCACATTATAGATTTTCATTGCCATTACGAAACGTATACATTAAACCGCTTCAGCCCCTATCTACGTGTTGGCCATTTGGAACAGATTTGTATACGTTTGAAAACTTGAAATGGAATGTATTTCTGCATAATGAGTACTTTCAACCTTTGCTATACTTTATAAACTGTACATTCTGACGCTGATACTTTTGTACATTAAATCAAGGAATGTGGAATTCCAGAGTATTCCTACATTGCAATAGAGGGTACTGTATATGCGCATGACATCATCTTTCCCGGAAGTTATGTGGGAATGCCTATACTGAGTGGCAAAAAAACTACTTCCTGGCCTTGACAGACCATATACATCCAAACAGAGAATTTGATTGCATTAAATGATTTTAAACAATGTTAAATACACTATAAAGCCACTCAATCTGCTATTCACTTTATAAATGCGCATACCTAATTGATATTGAACGTACGCCCGATGGCGTGAAATGATGACTTACTTTTTCTTTACCACATTATATCATTGATCTCCTCACTTTGAAAATGTGCCAAAGTTGTCTTTTTACACCCAGGAGTCGACAGTGTTTTTCCAAAGTCAGCAGGCTTCAGTGTGTCGATGTCTGTACCGTATACTGTAAATAAAGCCTGTGTGTGTGTGTGTGTGTGTGTGTGTGTGTGTGTGTGTGTGTGTGTGTGTGTGTGTGTGTGTGCGCGCGGAGGACACTGCTGTAATAATTGGGTCAGCCGAGGCGTGTGCCGTGTGTACAAGAATGTGGAATGTGCACCTCTGTGTTTGAGGTCACACGCTGACTTCTGTCTCACCTGCTGTTGACGTATCTGTTGGTCAGCAGAAAGGACACGCACACACACACACACACACAGCTGACTCCCAGTGAGGTGTAATTACAGCAGTGAGAGGAGATGTCTTTTTGCATGGCCAGATGGTCGCTTGCCACCCATCAGAGGTAACCGTGACAACCGTCCTCTCTAACCGTGGGACCACAGGGAGATGGAGAGTGTCAGAGAGAGAGAGAGAGAGAGAGAGAAGAGTTTCCCGAGGTTGTAAGCACGCTGTTGTTATCGAAGGCGAGCAGGCATAGGGCCACAGAGAATGCCCAAACGATGTGGCCATTGTTGTATGGATCACTCCGCATAATGCTATATGCTATTTTAAGGATTTGTTGTTCCTTTTAGACCTCTATTCAAACAACCCCCCCCCCCCCCCCGTGCGTGGGAATCATGCTCCTAGCCATTAACGCTTTTCCGGTGAAGCACCGTTTACCTCATTGATTATGTTGAGGGATCGGAGAGGGTATATCCCTGACGCGCCCAGAAATTGCACATTGATCATCGGAGCAAATGTGTTCTCGGAAGCGCGTGGTTTTCTCTCTCTCTCTCTCAGCCTGTTTGTTCTATGCGGTGCCACTGTCTGTCACGTATGAAATGAACACGTGTCCTCGCCATTTCTACACGAACTTTTGAGGACTATAAGGCATAGGGATGCACGATGTAATCGGTAGCATAGTGGAATAGGCCATATCGGCTATAAAAACACAGAATAATGCAGATTATTTTCACCGATATTGATGACGGCTAAATTCTACATTTAATTTGTGTACTGACCATCTCATTGAGTAGTCATTCAGTATAGTGAAAACAGACTTTTGGAAAAAGAGTATATTTGTTGTTTGATTGAATACTTTATTAACAGGCCCTATAGGGCCTGGGCTTGTTTCCATTGTTTTCCTCTGTATACTATCGGGAATCGGTCAGAATCGGTATCGGCAGGATGGGGTATTGGTCATAATTTCCTATAGTGAAGCAGATAAGGTTCCTGTGGTGGTGTAGGGACACCCCGCAGGTGTCCTTGAAGGAGTCCCAGGGGCTCATGGCTAACAGGCTGATACAGGGACATGCGGAGAGTGTTAACAGAGGCAGGGGATGAAGTTCCGTAAAAAAGGCCACTTTTTGGACTAAAATAGCGGATCTACAAGCTTGTAGATCCGCAATTTTTGCAGTCAGGGGCCGATATTCCATAAGAGGGCACTTTTGGACGAAAATAGCCGATCTACAAGATCTCGATGCGGCGATGACATGGATTTCTAAACAAAATCTTTCAACGCAAAATTCTGCGTTCAAGTTCAGAAGAAAAGCAATTCTCGGGTATACGGCATGGAAAGGAGAGGAGGGGCATTTGCATTTCTTTCACCATAGTAATGTAAATGCTGCGTTCATGCTCTGGAGAGGGCAGTTGTTTCACAGACGGGTTAAAGGGCATGGGCTGAAGCGCCCTTTGATGTATAGTGGTATTCTGGTACTGGTACCAAATGGATGGAGATCAGGACCCCATGGGGTTTAAGGGCACTTAAACCCCAGCATCTGTATTCTTAAATACTGATCATCATCATCATTTTTCGACCGCGGTCGAGATCATGGATTTCACAATGCCACGCCAGATTTTCCGGTCCTTCATTGCCATCCCAGTTCCTGCTTATTGGAGCAACTCCATGTGGGGGTCCCCGGAGGGGGGGGGGGGGGGGGGGGGGGGGTTCCAGACCCACAGGAACGCACCCAGTGCCGGCCCGAGTCCAGTGAGCTGCCCCGTGTCCGAAACGTTTGAGAAATGACAGAGTTACCATGTGGGGGTCCCTGTACTGTACTGTACTGTACACCCGAAATCACATATACAATTAATATGCGTGTTTGTGTGTGTGTTAGGTTGCGCACAGGTGGTGAAAAACAACCATGCTGTTTTCGTGCTCAGACACACCCAGCCAGCCACCCAGCCACCCACACACCCACCCACATAGTCACTTAAGGAAGTGGTTGCACCACTTTAAAACATCGTATCAAATTTCATGGGTCTGTGGCCTCATTATGCACATTAAACTGGGAGTCCTTGAAATTAAACTTTTGGAGAATCACTTCCTTAAGGTTACTATGGGTGATTTACTGGTACGCATTAAATGGGGGAAACGTTGCTGTCTTCCGAAGGAATCTGTTAATATACTGAAGCGGGGAGGTCTTTCACACTGTGTGTGTGTGTGTGTGTGTGTGTGTGTGTTTCCCTGCAGTGCCAGAGGGAGGCAGTGCCATACCTTGCTACCTTGGCTTGCACAGGCAGGAAAGCTAATAGGCGCTCTCTCTCTCTCTCTCTCTCTCTCTCTCTCTCTCTCTCTCTCTCTCTCTCTCTCTCTCTCTCTCTGCAGTATTGAATCGTTTATTCTCTCATTAATCACTCATTCACCCGTTCACTCGGTTAATGAACAGAATGGGTCTACCTTGTGTTGTGTGAAACATCATTGTGTTCATCACATCATATCAGTCTCCGCTATAGAGACAGAGGCAGGTACGATATAGCAAAGATGCTGTCCAGTGTACTACTGCGACGCATTGGAATAAAAGCACACATTATATTTATGAACCAGATGTCTCGAGAGATACATTAAAACTGAGGATTTAATGGTGTGTAGATGGGGGGTGGCCAGAGATAACATTTAAAAAGGTGAAAATCACTGAAGGATGTGGTCTGGACCTGTTACTGTGCTGCCATTAATGTGAAACTGAGCGTGTAAGTTTTAACCCATTCTGAACGGGCGCCCATTTTGGTGTCAGCATCATGTTATGCTTTAGCTATTGAAAAATAGCAGATCTACAAGCTCATATCGCGCCACCGAGTGGCGCGATATGAGCTTGTAGGTCTGCTATTTTTTGAAAAATCGAAGAACGACTGACATTTTTAGAATCTGATCTCAGGTCAGAATGGGTTCGTCAGACCAGTGTGTGTCCGGCGGAAACCTCGTATGAATCTGATCTCAGGTCAGAATGGGTTAAGAGCCAGTGGCAGATGGGCAATCTTGTCTTGCATTTTAGATCAGTGGTTTTAAACCAGCGGTCCGGGGACCACCAGCGTTTACAAGAAGCTTACAAGAAGTCTACACACAATTATCTCTCCTACTATACCGCATCAATACGGTTATCCGATAACAAAATATTCTTTAGTTTAGTGTCTTGAGAGGCTAATTCTCATCAAACGGTGGTCCGTGCATGCCTCCGTGGCTCAAACACAGAATAAATTATGGGCCTCGATATTAAAAGGGTTGAAAACTTCTGATTTTAGATCAGTGGTTTTCAACCCCATAATGTATTGGGTATTTCAGCCACGGGCCACCATAGGTATATGGTATAGCCTCGCAGACACAGAATTTTTATATTTTTGTATGTACGCTATTTATATGTTTGTAACCATTAGGAGAGATAACAGGCACACGTAGAATTGTGTAGACTTCCTATAAATTAAGTAATGCAGATGTTTAACGGCAGCGCAAATTCTTCCAAGACACTTTCAACACACCGACGCTGACGGAGAGCGCATCCACGTTCAATAAATATGCTCCCAGGTTCATCAGTGAGTGCATGTCTTTCTGGCTCCCAACATTTTCAACCCCTGCCTCAAATCTACTTTTCCCCCCACAGAACTGCAAAATAGAAATACACTGTAAACGGGTTATTTTATCATCATACAGCCATATATACAAGCTGTGCAACTTCCGTGCAAGGGTTCCACGGTGTGAGCTGTCATTAATCACACATGGAGTTATACTGCATACCGTATATCCAAGTATATTCATTTAGTAAATGTCAGGGTTGTGGCTTGGTGAAAATGCTGGATTTGACAGAAAATACTATATTAACCCATTCTGACCTGAAATGTCTTCTATGTCAGTCGCTCTTCGATTTTTCAAAAAATAGCAGACCTACGTACAAGCTCGTAGCGTGCCACTCTGTGGCGCGCTATGAGGTTGTAGATCTGCTATTTTTCAATAGCTAAAGCACGACATGATAACACCAAAATGGGTTCCCGCCCCAAAATGGGTTGAATCATAAAATTACTGTAGAGACCATGCATGCACGTCAAGAATATTAGACTTGTATTCAACATGATTCATATACTGTACATAATATAGTCTTATATATCCCAGGCCGATTCTAATAAAATTGCTTCTAAATCCTAAAAAACAGTTTTCTGAAAAACCAACGTTTCTGTGTCAGTGGTGCTCAACCTTTTTCATGTCAAGGACCCCCAGAATCATCTGTATTTGGCTGCGGACCCCCATCTGAAAAAATGCTGTTCCACGGACCCCCCCCCCCCCCTAGAAGCAAATATTTGAGTTAAAAACGTTCCCTCTGAAATAATATATATTCAAAGATTTGCGCCACATTTTTGAAAAATAGCAGATCGGTGCCGCGCTATGAGCTTGTATAGATCTGCTATTTTCCAATAGCGAAAGTATAACATAATGCTTAAAACACCAAAAAGGGCTTCCCGTCCTGAATGGGATACCGTAATTTCCGGACTATAAGCCGCAGCGTTTTACCCATGATTTGAACCCTGCGGCTTATACAACGGTGCGGCTAATCTATGGATTTTTACAGCTAACGCAGAGCCATCTCAGGCTCTGAGCTAACGTAGCTGCGGCTTATAGTCTGGTGCGGCTTATAGTCCGGTGCGGCTTGTATATGGGATTTTCCCTACATTTGGCTGGTGCGGCTTATATTCAGGTGTGGCTTATAGTCCGGAAATTACGGTATATATAGTTGCATGCACACCCGTGTGTCCGACGCTGGAATATAGCTGATCTACAATCTCACACGATGTGTCCCGCGCGGCGATGCGGCCTGGCGTATATGGTACGAGCTTGCGATGCGTTGCACTGTCTCAGTTATATAGCTGACATTCCCGCGTCCTACCCATAACCTCACCGAGGGCAACTTGATTTTTGCTGACTACGTTGACAGCTTTTCACCGCCATGGTGCACGCCGTCGATGTGAAACAGTGTGTCATGCTGGTATACGTGAAAGCTTATACTGTACATAGGCACATGGTCACAACAATTGAGCTTTGCACACTTTGTGTGTTGTGCGTGTGTGTGTGCGCATAATATACGGTATACCTGTAATGTACAGTATGCGTTATAATACACCTTTGATCTGGTTTCTTCCACAGTGCGCACTCTCTCTCTCTCTCTCTCTCTCTCTCCCATCTCTATTTACAGTATCTCGCTCAATCTCTCTTTATCTCGTCTTTTATCTCTCTCTCTGCTTCTCTCTATCCCGCTCCATCTTTGTGATATACCCTTTGTGTGTGCTGCAGTTTTCCAGCAGCACTTCCCTGTGTGTGTGTGTGTGTGTGTGTGTGTGTGTGCGCGTGCGTGTGCGTGAATTTATTCCTCCACACAGACTTATTTACATTTAAGTCAAATGGCCTGCATTTCTCACATAGCGGTTTCACTCTTCCATTTCCATATGAGCCGCTAGGCTCCATACCGGCAATCTTTACTGCCGAGAGAGGAAATGTCACCTCGCTTGTTGACGCACAGAGCTGAGTGTGTGTGTGTGTGTGTGTGTGTGTGATACAGTACATCTATATGCTGCATCTGGGCTCTAATTCACTTTAATGGACAGGATTGAGCTGCCTGGCTGCAGGTTAATGGCTGACGGTTGTACCGCGCCGTGTAGTACTCCTTACTCTGTCCTGTCCTATCTACTCTGGCAGAGAGAGACAGGGAGAGGAGAGCGGGGAGGGGAGGGAGGGAGGGGGGGAGAAGGGGGGAGAGGGGGAGAAGGGGGGGAGAGAGGGAGAGGGGGGTTGAGAAGGGAGGGAGAGGGGGAGAGAGAGGAGAGGGGTAGAGAGAGAGTGGAGGGGGAGAGAGAGGGGAGAGGGGGAGAGAGAGAGGGGGAGAGAGAGAGGGGGACTTGATGTTCCTTAATTAAACATTTCACAATGACACAGCAGGAAATGCAACTTAACTCTTAAAAACACCTTAAAATGGCTACTTATTGACATACACAACACACACAAACACACTTGCGTGTGCACACACACACACACACACACACACACACACAAACAAGCTAAAATCACACCTGTGTGAACTGAGCGGTGCAACTATACATTTATGGTTACTGTACTGTGCTCTGTACAGTATTGTAGTGTACTGTGCGCTGCCCAGGGGGCTGGCACGGTTCCGGCGAGCCGCCCCGTGTCCGAAATCGTCGAGAAATAACAGATTTACCGTGCAGGGGTCCCCGGCTCTCGGGGGGGGGGGGGGGGGGGGGGGGTCCCCGGAACATCCAGACCCCCCAGGAACGTCCCCAAGGGGGGGGCGACTCAGTTCCCGCGTCTGAAACAGTGACAGAGTTACCATGTTGGAGCTTTCCGTGCTCACGTACACGTACGGACACACATAGCTGCGTAATGGAGCGGAGGCACCGCTCAAAAAGAAAATCCACTGCAGCAATAGTAACAGAGAGAGAGAGAGGTGGGGAGTTTGGGCCTGCACACACAATGGTGGGCTACTTAACAGTTCTCAGCGCCCCCGTGCCAATCAATAGAGGGTTTTTAGGCATTGCTATCGTATAATTTCTTGCACCCCGCACGTTCATAAATGTTCCTTTGATCTGCCCCTGCAGGGCAGAATCGATAGCCGTTTGGCAGGGCCAGCTGTTGAGGTTTCATAACATCTTGTTGTGCTCAGAGCCCTCACCGCAGAGTCGCTTTGAGTGGCGTGGAATCTGCAGGGGTATAACGGGCTCCAGCCTTTTTATATTTTCAGAAAGGCAACATGTTTCTGAAACCTAGAAAATGAAGGATTTATGGGTCGTTGACTGTAAAAGATTCATGTGTCCTGAAGCGTATCTGTAGTAGATGTACTGTACAGTACAGTTCCCAGAGCAGTTGTGGTCAGCTAACTCTGGCTATGTCTGGTTACGGTACATTGAAGGTCAATAAGTGTGATTTCTGCACTGTTGCAATGTGAGCAGTAAAGAGCAGTGATTCACAACCTCGTTTTGATATGATTTCTCCCCCCCCCCCCCCATCTCCCAATCTACACAGAGCGTACAGAACCGAATGGACGGAGGTTCAATTTGTTTCCATTTACACTCTAGTCTACACGGCCCGGGCTAACACTGGGGATGGAATTGGCACAGAGCGGAGCGGAGTCACGCGGGACTCGGGAGTCCGCAACGCTTCCACTATATAAATCAATGGAACCCCGGCTACACCGAGTGGCGCGGCAGGGTGCTGGCAGGGTACTGCGTAAGCTCTGCGAGTTAATCTTTTTTTTTTCGTCCCTTTGTGCTCTATTTTTCCGCAGGGGTTACGCAGCGCCACACTAAATACGGATGTCCCCGCGGGACGGACAAAGTGTCGGTGCAGCCACCTAGCTGCGTCTGTTCTCTGCCCACGCTAATATGGGATTCGCTTCGCATTCGGGTTCTTGGAAACGCCCCCCCCCCCCCCCCCCCAGCCACTGCGTTAGTTTTACTGAGGTTAGGTTTAGGTATAGTTTACTGAGGTTAGGTTTAGGTATAGTTTTACTGAGGTTAAGGTTAGGGTTAGGTTTAGTTTTACTGAGGTTAGGGTTAGGTTTAGGTATAGTTTTACTGAGGTTAGGGTTAGGTTTAGGTATAGTTTTACTGAGGTTAAGGTTAGGGTTAGGTTTAGGTATAGTTTTACTGAGGTTAGGGTTAGGTTTAGGTATAGTTTTACTGAGGTTAAGGTTAGGGTTAGGTTTAGGTGTAGACTGGCCAGTCACAGCGCACCATTTACTCAGGGGGGGGGGGGGCGTCACCATTTACTCAAACGCGAAGCGAATCCCATATTAGCTCTGCCCACGGTATACGGTTCCGTTCCATCCCCAGTGTAGCCCATCTCTGAGTTACAGACCTGTACGCTTCTATATGTTTCTGTGTTGCAACTCATTGTGAGCTTGTAGATTGGCGGAGTTGCACCACTCGGTAGAGAGAGAGAGAAGGGGAGTTGCACCACTCGGTTCTCACGGGTGTGACTTTTGGTGAATAGATTTGTGTAGAGTGAAATAAAAGCATACCAAATACACTCATTTGTTCCATTGTATAGTACTGAATTTGCAGCTCAAACAAAGGTTAATGGTTGGAATAACGTGTTCCTTCCACGCGCTACGTCCAACCAGGGAAACTCCCCCCCCTGTCAGGTGTAAAGGAGCAACTTGGACACTCAGGCATGAAGGTAGCATGAGTTCAAGTCCGTTGCTCTCCCTTGTCCCCCATATATGGGGACTAGGTTGGTGGAGGGTGTGTAGAGCCCAGGATCACATTAGATGATTGACACTGGGGTGAAAAATGGGTTACAAAATCGTGGGATAAAAAATATATTTAGAAACAAACAAAGGTTAATCTTCTAACCTCCTGGAACCTCCTCAAGGACCCTGGAGGCCCCCACGAACAGGCCCCCGGATTAGCGACTGAAGTTATAGTGGCAGCCTAGCTGCAGTGCCCAGCTGTGGGAGACCATTTCAAATTGGTATACAGCTTTTGCTTCCGTCGAAAACCGTATCCATATAGGTCACCGGCACCGCTGTAGTGTTTTTGGACGTCCCAACAGTTTCTTAACCCATTTTAGGTGTTAGCATTATGCTATGCTTTAGCTATTTAAAAATAGCATATCTACAAGCTCATAGCGCGGCAAGCTTGTAGGTCTGCTATTTTGAGCCGTCACTGCCCAGGAACCCAACATGAGAACTAGTTTTTCCGTAATAAAAACAAGCCAGGATATATTGTCCCGGTATACTGTACGTGAACGTGGCTGAAGGTTGAGTTACTTTTGTTTCGACCTCGACAATTCCTCCTTTTAAACCTGTTCAAAGTCAGACCTTACATTTTTTTACAACTGAGGCATTTAGCAGATGCTCTTATCCAGAGTGACGTACAATGTGCAAGGTCATGAACGCGAGACGTGAACCATTGTGAACCGACAACGGGGTGAGTCAGTCGAGGAAATGGAGCGCTAAGAAAACAATTACAGTGGCCTATATGTTGCTACAAAGAAAACAAGCGGAGCAGGGAGACGATTGCATTCACACACTGTGAACGGATCACTGGCGCACTTGGAAGCAAACCGTGTTTTAGTTTGGTTTATTTCTGTTGCTTTTTTCAACCTATGAAACTCAAAATACACTTAATTTATTTAGTTGCAATCGCAATGAATTAATGCGTATATCACAAGACTGAAAAGGTGTCGCAATAATGATCTCGATATTACAAAATTGTCAATATTCCAATATTCCGATTTTCACAGAATCGATTACCAGCTCTTGTGTCTTAACTTAAGTCATTCCCCGCCAGGTTTAAGGTCAAGTTTAGTCGCTTCTCTGCCACCATATAGAGCTTTTCAGCCATAAGCCTGTATCTTGAAGAGCCACCAGCTGATGTGGTGAACCGGAAGTAACGCTCAATCATTTCCGGGGCAGCCGTTAGACACTTTCGCTTCCATCAGACGCGCTGTTGCAGTACCGCGAGGTTGCAGGTTTTTGTTTTATTGAGCTCCTATGATCACCTCAAGCTGAGGTTCAATTCCGAGAAAAACACGGCTAAAGATCGTCGCGAAGCGTTGCCGTGAGGTGACGGAGACACCAAGAACCGGTAAAAATAATACTAGCGATATGCTGGATGCATTTTAAACTAATAACTTGGACGGTATTGTCACACCATGGCACCATGATGGGAGCTTACCACTATTGTACTTTAGAGTCCTCAAAATGGTGAAACATTTCCCTCTCTCTCTCTATCTCTCTATCTCTCTCTCTATCTCTCTCGCACTATCTATCCCTCTGTTTGCCACAACAGCGCCCCTACTGGTACTAATAGTCATACTCGTGCTCGTACATAGGTGAACAACACGGACATTGCTGTTCTTTGGAGTGGTTGCACCACTCAAAAAATACATTACAAAACAACAGTGCAGTAGTATGTTTGAGTAAGGAGATGACATGGAGACTAATGCCTGATGTGTGCTTAATTCAACACCGCAATGTCGTGCAACAGACAAGCTCACAAGTCAACCGTCTGTCTTCGTGTGCATTTGCCGCAAATACAAAAGCAGCTGCATTGTATTAATATGACTCATCATTTCAGAAACATATACACGTTACTAAAAACATAATAATAAAGTGCCCGTTTCACCTGACATGTATGACCATGTCATAACTTCTTCGTTTTGTTGTTGGTCATAGTTTCAAACTCGCTTTGGGTGTGTGTAATCTGTGGGGAAGTATGTGTCTCATGATGTCTTGGTATATAGTGGGCAGGTGGTTAGGAAGTGTAGCTCTGTTTCCGCCACATTTTGTGTGCAGTGGGTGGATAGTCTGTCTTCCTTTGGGAAGACAGACTGTCTGTAAGACTCAATTATACCTTTTTCTCCCTGCGATGTCATTGGCTATACTGTCTCCAGAAGTTTTCCCCCTGTGGGATGAAATGGGTCTAATTATTATTATTTCCGGTTCGAGGCACTGCCGTGTAACTTAAGTATGAATGAGGCTCGCTCGAAGACGAGGAGTGACTTGAATAATGAATGCAGGGTCTGACAATGACACAGGACAGCAGGACACGTCATGGCTGCCAGGACTGTCACTTGTTAGTCTCCTGTGAGAGCCTGTCTCGTCCGACCAGACCACCTCGCTGTGCCGAGGTTTTGGAGATGAAAGCCCCCTCTCTCTCTCCCCTCTGCTGGCTGCTCCGTTTTCCGTCCATGTCGCTTGTGTCGTTCGTGGCAGGAGGAAAGGCAGAGGGCCTTAGTGCGAAATGTCAGTGCCTTTCCCGTGAAGCCGGAGTCATCAAAGAGGGATTAAGTGATGCACTGGTGGCCTGGATGCTCTGAAGGGGAAATCTGCAGCATCAAACATGTCGAGTATTGAGTATGGCTCAATTTGGTTTAATTTGCACAATTTTCAGAGGAAAATATCCGAGGGGTTCCAAAACTTTTCAGGCCACGGACGTCGCAAAAACAATCACATTAGTGTCTTTTTCCTCATCGGCTGATTCTAATATATTTTAGTTCGCCACCTGCTGAATTCTTTCAAAATGTGCTTTTGAATGGCTATTCCTTTACTTCTTTCAGTCTGCCAGCCAGACCACTAAAAGTCCTTTTTTAACAATACAAAATGTTTCACAAAATCAAAGGAAAAAAAAAACATTCATCTAATAATCAGTTTTAGACGACAGTTTCGATGATGACATTGCTATACATGCCACGCAGGCTGTGCTGTTAGTGTAATATAAAATGTCTTTGCTTGTAAGAAAACACAAACTTCACTGAGATATTTGAGTCATTGATCGTGAGTGCAGGGGGGGTGGGGGGGGGGGGGGGGGGGGGGGCTGCACCACTCAGTTCACACGGGTGTGATTTTCTTCTTGGTGGCACTTTTCTAAAATGCACACAATAAGTAAATTGCCCCAACAATGTAATTTCCATAGGAGATTTGAAAGTATAGCCTTAAAAAGGCATGCTACACTAGAGCACCTTTTAATTTAATAATTTATGCATTATCTTGTGACCAGCATTTAACCCATTTTGCGCGGGAACCCCTTTTGGTGTTAGCATTATGTTATGCTTTAGCTATTGAAAAATAGCAGATCTACAAGCTCATAGCGCGCCACCGAGTGTCGCGCTACGAGCTTGTAGGTCTGCTATTTTTTGAAAAACCGAAGAACGACTGACATAGAAACATGGCTTTTTCAGAAAACTGTCAGGATGTAGAAGACATTTTTAGAATCTGATCTCAGGTCAGAATGGAAAACTGTCAGGATGTAGAAGACATTTTTAGAATCTGATCTCAGGTCAGAATGGGTTAAAATGTACTGTAGTCTGGCTTCCTCTTTGAACGTGTCCGGAGGAGGACACCTGTCTCGTTTCTTAACTTGAAAATACTTGGGATGAAAAAAAAATGCATTTTGTGACACGCAGGCAAGACCGCACGTTCAAGTTCAGCCCTCGGCAGAACGTCTACGACGCTCCGTCATGCCCTCGGGCATCTCCACGGTACATGGCACCCAAGCGCCTACACTTGTCAGCTCACAAGGCAACGCTTTTTTCCGGATGGCAGAGCAAGAGAGCAGCATTCCTCTCGGTTCACTCGGCAGTCCTATTCATTTTTTTTTCGCACCAGAAGAATCAGTTGCACTTCAGTCAAACTTCACCCAATAATATTTTCGGGATACACACACACAGATTACATTTCGGGAACATATGAACACATTTGAGCCCATGGGTTTTATAAGACGCAATCGAAGCGTTTTATAATATTTATGAACACACACACCCACACACACACACACACTCTCCCCTGTCAACTTTACCAGGACCTGAGGATTTCTCCAGTGGGTTGGTCTTTACTCCCTCCTTCACTCAGGAGGGAGTGAGTCTATCATGATAATCGTCTTTGTGGCCTACATGCTGCTTGGATAGAAATAATTGATAGCTTCACATGTGAACGATGCACTGTAGTATACGTTCGTGACCCGTTGCACGGTATACAGCAGCTGGAAGCCTGCCATGTTTATTGTTTACAGTACGGACATGTAAACATGCATGTACTGTAGTAGTGTGCATCGACTATCTCACACACACACACACACACAGTGCTATATCACTGGCTCACTTTATACAATTTTAGCCCCACTAGGTGCGACTGACCGCGGGGCTCTGACGATGGATGGTGACGTCGCTCTTTCCGTGCTAGAACGTTCGTCCAACCAAACGACGATATTGTGGAACTAAACTGGTGTTGTCAAATGTCTTCTATGTCAGTCGCTCTTCGATTTTTAGAAAATAGCAGACCTACAAGCTCGTAGCACGCCACTCGGTGGCGCGCTACGGTTATGGTTATATACACCGTGTCGTCATGACACAAACGCCACTGCATTGCCATCATCACATGATCAATCAAGACAGATTGACAGCACCTTTACTTAATTGTGTTAATTGTATGCCCTTCGGATGACAGGCATGACCAAAGATGTTGACCAAAGACTGTTGGGGACGGCCCGATATTATGACTTCAAATCCAATATGAGTATTCATTTTTTTGTGAAAGCTCCATTGTTTGCTTTGTTTTCAGAAAGAATCAAAGAAAAAGAGGGAAGAGAAAAAAACTGTTTGATAGGTGTGTTGACAGTTTTTTTTCTTCCCTGTCTGTGTTTCATTAGTTGACTTGCACAACAACATGGCATACTGTTGCACCGACGCTGACGGTTTTGCTGCAAGGTTAAATGAATAAACGCCCACGTTATAGATGCAGCAAAAGGTGCTGATGACTAATCGGCCTCAAATGCCGAACGTTTTTTAATTAAGTGAAATGATGAGGGAAGAAAAGCACGTTTTGCCTTGAAGGAGTTCTAAGTGGTGGAACTCTGTGATACGGGTCTCATTGTGGAAGATAAAACTGTACCATTTGGACCACCATGTATATACTGTAATTATTTGTTTAGCAAGAAAGCAAGAAAACAGCTGGTATCAGTCTTGCATTTTGTTTAGATTTGGGTTAGATAGATACTGTTTTCTAGTTGGCAGTTAGGTACGGTAGGTAAATTACTTTGGCCGTTCGGTTTTCATTTCTTTGCTTTGGCACCTGCTAGGACCTGTTCACCACTTCTTTGCGTCATACCACCGCTGTATCGTCGCATCCCTTTACCCACAGACCCAGAAGGTTGTATATATTAAGCCACCAGTATTTGTTATTTTATCGATAATACTACAGTAGGTCTATTGGCCTCTTCTTAATTGCACGCAGGACAAAAAACATGGACTCACTCTGCTGCAAATTGGCTCGCTATAAGCAATGATCTCAGTGCGGCTGTATAACAGACGAATTATGGTTACATCACCTGGCGAGGGATATATCAAAGTGTTTGGAGTACTGTTTCAAAGCCTTAGAAAGAAGGTCGCCTGCCAGCCGACCAGTCATCCAGAGACATGCCTGTAATTATACAGAGAGCTATAGAGGGGATGATTCACGAGCTTTATGCATTTGCACTGTTCACTTTTTTTTCCTTTTTTCTCGGTCCAAGCCAGGGTGATTATACGAGAGTATTGCAGGATAATTGTCTCCTCTAATGGGTGATAAATGTGGGTTACAGAGGGCCTCTGCAGCTTGTGAACTAGCGCTCTAGAACAGTGGAGTTCAACCCTTTTCATATCCATAGCCCATTATTCATTCAGCGTTTGAGCCACGTACGGGCCACCGTTTGAAGACATCTTGGCGTCTCAGACCCCAAAACTTTAGAATACGATTTTGTCCACAATTCCATGCTGTGTTGATGTGGTGCCATAGGAGAGATAACAGGCAAATGTTGTTCAAAATAACAATTATTTTGTTTTCTAATATGTAGACTTCTTGTAAATCAAGTAATGCAGGTGTTTAACAATAATTTTACTCTTGAGAGCGTAACATTAATTGTACGCTAATTTTAACGAATTTTGCGTGCGTGCGTGCAAACGTTACACTTTACGGCATAGAGATTTAGTTTAGAGCGATGACTCTATTTTCAACCTTTTCAGGCCGTGACCCCACCAAAGTTTTAACTGGTAATGCCTCAACCCTTTGAGTTGAGGCATTACATTTTTGGTTGCAGTATTGTGTAAAATAGCAGATCTACGCTTTTGACGCAGCTAATGCTCTCTTTCTTTTTTGAGGTATTATAAGGTCACTGGACACTGTGTGAGGCACCCTGAACTTGAGGCAAGTAAATTGACCCTATATGGGAGCCAATCCAGGGCAAAGCCAGGAGGGGAAAGAAGCGTACCACCTATGTAGACGTGCTGCGGCGTGCAAGCTTATAGCTAACAACACTGCAGAGCTCAAGAACCTGATGTTGGATATAGGAAATTGTGGAGGCTAGCGATCCAGGAATCCAGAGTTGGTGATGGCTATAGACCTCTCTCTCGCAGTAACCAGCAGTAAAGTAGTTCAATTTTATGTCCCCCCCCCCCTCCCCCCGTCCCCCCTCACCTCCAGAATCATGTGGGGACCCCCTTAGGGATCCAAGACATATTATGACTCCAAATCTTGGCAAAGGTTTCTGCATGATCACATGCAGCCACATTGACTTCCATAATGAAATAAAGGGAAAATATTTCAAGAAGTCCACTTGGGGGCTTTTGTGGCCTACGGCCAGCATGCATAAGAACTTTGCTGAAGAGTCAAGCGGTTTGCATGATTAGCTCCAGAATGAAAGGTACTGCAGACAGACAGACAGACACCTAGCCTCTTGCAGATCCACGTTGTGAGAAAAGTATAGGGGACCAAGTATAGAGCCCTGGGTGGGCGACCTCGGTCAACTAAGTGTACAGTATATGGGTTTAAGTAGCTCTGGTCCATATAGCCTTCTACTGCTTCTACGATTCTGCCCTGCGCAGTAAGGCTATGGGACTTTCAGTTTTAAATCTCAAATCGAAATCAGACCAGCCTCTCCTCTTTGGCGTAAATAAAAAGAACGTTTTAGCTACTCGCCAAAACAAAGGCGGGTTGTGTCATTAGAAAGCCTGCTTTCCTTAGTGGACGCACTCTGAGCCCCCCCCCCCCACACACACGTATAAACGGTACTTTTTGTCCAGAAAGGGATTTTTTTTCACCGGAGGAAAAATATTCTCTATGAAGCAGTTCTCTGGGCAATATCAGTAGAGGGCGCAGCGGAGTAACTATTTTTTTTTTTTCCGGTGGAAACAAAATCGCCTTTTGGCCAAAAAGTACAGTTTATACGTGTGGTGGGGGGCTCAGAGTGCGTCCACTAAGGAAAGTAGGCTTTCTAATGACACAACTCGCCTTTGTTTTGGTGAGTAGCAAAAACGTTCTTTTTATTTACGCCAAAGAGTAGAGGCTGGTCTGCATTCATGCGAGCGGCGGAAGTTGAGAGTAACATAGCTCTAAATGAAACGCATTAGAGCTATGGACCAGAGCTAGTGTTTAAGTATAGTTAATTTATCCAAGCTAAAACCCTCTGACTTGTCTCTAAATACGTACATACGTATACGTTTAGTTAGCAAGTAATGGGAGGAGCCGGGTGCCACGTTGCTTTGCAGCTAAATCAACCATTCTGCTATACGAACAAACGGCAAATAAGGAACATCATTCTTCATTTGCGGAGCCGGCAGTGCAAGAAATGAGTGCAGCTCTATAAGACCCGCTACGGCACTCTTCATTAGACGCCTTGTCCCACACTCCACAACAAAACACATTTGTGAGTGTTGGCCCGACACACCGCGGGACAATTACAAGCGACATATTTATGGATTTTTAATGTGATCCAGTCTCGTGGAAGTGCATCTCCTACTTATTAAACTACTACTAAAAAAGTGGTCTGTTCATTTCAGTGTGATCCTGAGAACTCGTCTCCTTAATTCACACCATATTATACGGAAACATGTCGTCTTGCAGGATTTCAGCTGTTGGTTCTGTTACGTTACTGTTATGTTACTGTTTACTGTTTACGTTTACTGTTTTCACTACCCCGTCTGATTGCTTCTATCGGTATCCTTTTTCTATCATTCTTGACCCATTTAGACCTGATTTAAAAACATTAACTTTGGAAGAATATATATTCAAAGATTTGCGCCACATTTACATTTACGATTTTTCAAAAATAGCAGACCTACAAGCTCGTAGCGCGCCACTCGGTGGCGTGCTACGAGCTTGTAGATCTGCAATTTTTTCAATAGCTAAATTACATTTTTCTGAAGCATGGTCTGTAGATTTATTGACAACGTGAATATTTCGCAGGTTTTCTTGATTGTCGCCGAAACTAATGACTAAGGACTGAGTACCATATTGCATGTGCAATACTCTAGTTTAGGGTAGTGTTAATATTTTCACAAATTCAATGGCAGCGTACGAGGTTCACATGCGCAAAAATAACAGATGTACAAGTTATTGACAAGGAATGGTATGTACGGTATGGTACACGATGTACGCTTGTAGATCGGTTTATTATGCGCCGCCGCCACCACGCAAAGTTATGGCGAAGCCTGCGATGCGGCCTCTTTTCTTTTTTTCACTATTTGGTTCGCTTAACATGTCCATTTGTTTACATATTTGGCACGCTTTACAAAGTCCAGTGTGAACACCAAACGGACCAAAATGCAAATATTTGGTCCTTGGGCCTTGATCCGGACCTTCTAAGCGAACCTTGGGTGTGAAAACGGCCTTAGTCTTTTGAATAACACCATGTCTTAGTCCTTTAGTCTTCTGAAAAACCTTAGTCGAACACTAGTTGAATTCCTAAAAAGAGAACAAATGCACGTGTCATGCGTGCACCAAGACAAAGGAGGACCAGCTATAAGCGCAGGGCAGAGTTGAGTTATGAATAATACACATTCCTTGAAGTCCGCCTCTCAGAGTGCACTCTTTCCAAACAAACCACTGAACGTGCATTGTAAATACATAATTTATGCTTTAATGGTCTGTGAGCTGTCCCCTCACAGATACGTGCAAAACCCCCGGACATTTGAAGGAATGTATTTAAAAAGAAAAATATATATAGTTCCAAACATTGTTCCTATGGCTGGAACTATCCCATTGAGATAGAATGAGCACTTCCGCATTCCATTGTTACAATGGGGGTCAACGCTAGTGTCGCCACTCTCTTACTATTATTACTCTGTGTGAAGGAACACTCTCAGAACAGTGCGCTGTGTACAATGGCCAATATTGTCAGGCCTCAACACCACTGCACTGCATGTGTTGTCTCTTCATTGTGATTGCCAAGTGGTGAGTGTGTAGGAGCCAGATTTGAGTTGGTGTCATGCCAAGTTGCCAACTTAGTTCCGGTGTTATGAAATAATGTCTTTTGTCAAGAGGCAGAATGGCTTTTGCCGGGTTTGATTACAGCAGACTCCTCATAGGCAGCTTCTGTGATCTCATTTAAACATTAAATGGTGGATCTTGCTTCGTTCCAATCTCATAACATTTGGGAGTTATCAGACTCATCTCGAGTTTCGTGACTTCCTAAACTTGTTTTTCTCAATAAGGCAAGGCAGAAGGGACTGTCTGTGCACAATTTATATTGAGAAAACAACTTCAAGTAGCACCGCGACACACATCCATCTATCCAGGATGAGGGCACCGCCGCCACCGCCAATGCAGGGATTGAGGACTGTTGGAGATCTGTCGCGTCAGACGTTACAGAATGTCTGAGCGACGAGCGAGCATGCCCGCAGAGTCACACGGAATGTAAATGGTCGAGTTGACGGGAGGATATTTTTCCTTCATCCCTATATCTGCATCAAGGTCGACACAGCAATTACTGTGCCCCCTCCCCTCCCCCCAAGCCAGCTGTTGAATATACAACAAATCACCTGAGCCGCTCAGGGGCGGGAGGATATAGTAAAATGGCTGTAGCTCTAAGGAAGCAGAGAGAGAGAGGGGGGCAAATGTTTTATTACCTCAGGTCCGCTCCGTGAAGGCTAACCCACTGCCTTTTATGTCTCTTCAGCCTCTTGTGGGCATGCTTAACAGGACAATGAAATAGGGGGACGCGGTCCCGTTCCTATGCTGGAACAACAACAGTGCCGGCGGTGGCTTTAGTCAGACAGGTCGCTTTCCAAAGCCCCCCCCCCCCCCCTTCCCCAGCCCGTACTGCAGCTGTGCCCGGGCCTGTGCATTGTCTCTCTCAGCGCAGCAGACGCCATCCGATCATCAAACGGAAGCAATTAAGCAAAAGAAGAGCCTCTCTTTACCGGCTTCATTAAGCCATTCTGACCTGAGATCAGATTCTAAAAATGTCTTCTACATCCTGACAGTTTTCTGAAAAAGCTATGTTTCTATGTCAGTCGTTTTTTTGTCAGTTCTATGTCAGTCGATTTTTCCAAAATAGCAGACCTACAAGCTCGTAGCGCGCCACTCGGTGGCGCGCTACGAGCTTGTAGATCTGCATAACGTAATGCTAACACCAAAATGGGTTCCCGCATAAAATGGGTTAATATGAGAAGTGCAAGATCGTCTCACCGGGACGTCACATACACCCGTGACCTCTCTCTCACCCCTCCTCTGCCTCTGACCTCAACATCTCATCCCCACGGCAGACACCAGGGATGATGGTTTGAAGAGGATTGTATTCAGTGTTGAATGTTTATGCGGCGTGGCTCTGTAGGAGGTGAGCCGTCTACCAGAGGGTCTGTGTGTGTGTGTGTGTGTGTGTGTGTGTGTGTGTGCGTGTGATTGTCCCATAGACTGTAAAGAAATATGGACAAAAGCGTTCTGATATGGACGTATAAGATGAAGCCCTTGTCAGTCCTTGAATCCCCCCCCCCCCCCCCCCCCCCCCCCCCCATCTTCTTCGTTGGTTCCCCCCGCTCAAGTCAAAATAATAGACTGTAAAGGTAGTCACGCCCCTCAGAACATACTCTACTTTTTGGTCATTTATTTTATAAATGGGACCATAATTTGAAATGAGAAATGAGACTTTAAACTATGTGACTGAAGCAGAACGTATTCATGACCATGTTTAATAAGGTAATACAGTCTAGGTGAAGTTGGGCCCAAATACATGGACCTCTATGGAGCTATGGGGTTTTTTTGGGCCCAAAGACAGCGCCACAACAGGCCATTATATGAACTTTCAGGAAGTCAGGATTCCCTACTGGCTTCAGACACTATAGAGCGTCGCAGTCCCGCCCCCTACCATGGCCCAGGAAATTATTTTCCGTTCATTTTCCTCATAGACATTTCAGAAAGTATTTATTTAAAGACGTTTACGCTGCGGACAAAGCCAACTCTTGTCGTGACAAATCATGACAACAAACACAATTTTTCGGGCCAAACAAAGAATTAGAAAGTAGAAAGAAACGGCAGGTTACAACACTTTTTGCTGTTTTTCTTCTATGTAATTATTTGTTTTGTCCAAAATATTGTGTGTTGTCTTGATTTGTCACGACTCGAGTTGGCTTTGTACGACGCTTAAAATGTCTTTAAATAAATACTTTTTGAAATGTCTATGGGGAAAAATGCATTGTGATTCATTTCCTGGGCCAGGCGTCGTTCTGAAAGGGGGAGGGACTGCGACGCTCTATTGGCTTCACTGCCCCCCCTGGATTGTCCAGAGCAAATTCAACAAACCGGAGATACATTCCTCACTAGCGACTCCTACAGGTTGGCAGGGAGCAGCATACTCTCCTGGTGAAACTCTGCACTCTGTCAGGTGAAAGGAAGCGGCTGGCTGTGTATCAGAGCGGAGATATGTGGTTGTCTAACAACCTCCCAGAGATCAATCATTGGGGCTTGGCAGAGACAGACGGGTACTATACGCATGGGGATCTGGGGCATAATGACTCAAATTGAGTAGAAAAATTACCGTGTCTGTGTCTGTGCTATAGAGTTAGCAGTGTCTGTGCTAGAGTTAGCAGTGACGACAACCAGTGTTGTTTTCGTCGACTAAAATTAAGACGAAAAATGTTCGTTGACTACCTTTTTTTCACTGGCGAAAACTAAATGGTAACAATGAAAACTAAGCTATGATGACTAAAACTAAGACTAAATATATTGACAATTTCGTCAACATAAAAACTAGACTAACATTTGGACTAGTGGACAAGAGTATAAGACACAAGTCATTTTACACTTGGTTTCATGCTGAAAATAGCCGATCTACAAGCTCACAACGCGTCGCAGCGCGACGCATTGTGAGCTTGTAGATCAGCTATTTGCTAAGTGTGAAATATGTGATTACGACAGCATCAAGTCCCGCCAAAATACATTTTAGTCGACTAAATCAACCGTAGATTTAGTCAACTAAAATCTTATGATGTTTAGTCGACTAAAACTAGACTAACACTAAGACATTCCAGGTGACTAAAATGTGACTAAAACTAAATGAAAACTATTGAAAAGACTGACTAAAACTAAAATCTAAATTTGCTGCCAAAAACAAAACTGACGACAACAAGGGAATGTCCTAGAATTGGCATATTCAGACAGAATTAGGAAAAACGAAGAAAAGCATAATTTTGTGTAGCATATACCAACCACTATCCTTGACCCCCTCTTCCTCCTCCTCATCGTCATAGTCATCATCATCTTCTTCCTCCACCTCTCTGCTGCATGGCTGGTGGCTGGTCAGGATGCAGGCTGCTGTGCCGGCCGGCCATTGGTTTAGAGCGGTATTGGCATGCGCAGCAGTGTTCGCAGCAGGCTGACCTGCCTGCCTGCGTCGCTCTCCTATTAAAATTCCTGTGCCAGATCCCCGGTGTGGAGAGAGAGAGAGAGAGAGAGAGAGAGAGAGGCAGGGTCAGCCTGGCATCCTCTCCGCTGCTTCCCTAATGAAGAGGACGCCCGTTGGGTTCATTATTAAAGCACGGTTAATAACGAAGGTAGGGAGCGGAGGGATAGAGAGAGAGAGAGAGAGAGAGAGGGAGAGGAAAAAGTGAGGAAGAGCCGGGCTATATGCACTGTAGAAGATCCTCAGCGTTTAATCTATCCACTTGTAAGTCCCAACAGTGTACTAATGTAACCAAAGGGTAACGTTGGGTTACATTTGTATACACTCTCTGAGAAAGGTACTAATCTAGTGGTTTTCAACCTTTTTTCATTTTGAGACCCATTATTTACCCACAATTCCATGATGTATAGTATCTCCTACTGTATGTTGGCACCATAGGAGCGATAACAGGTTAAAAAAATATATATATATATATATATATATATATATATATATATATATATATATATATATTCTATGCTCTAATTATGTAGACGTGTAGAAGTAATGCAGATGTTTAACAATATTTTAACTCTTGAGAGTGTAAAATGAAATTAGGATCCGGGTGAGTCTGACCACCTGTGATTCTGTGAATTTCTTTGTAATTAAAAACGCTAAACAAAGGGTATTTATTAACACTTTGCCCTGCAGGGTCATTTGGAACCATTAAATCAGTATGCCCAGCGATTTGCACTTCAGAGCTCTTTTCAAGGTGACACAGACTCCATCTTGTTTGAGCTAGATAGCATAGCAGCTTTCCAAAACACCCCCCCCCCCCCCCCCCCCCCCCGGGAGGATCGCTGACTACCCAAGCTATGGTTACTTCTAACGCGACTAGCGACGGGATTATAATTAGGATAGAATTAGAATCATTGAGATTCAGGGTTATTTGCGTTTTTAGATTTTTTTTATTATCACATCCATTAAAATGGAGGAGGAACAACCCTATATGACCTTTTAGTTAACAGTTTTACTGCTTGGATTAAATAATCGTGAGCTCCATACTGCCTTGATTTCATCGTTCCTTTTCATTTAAAATGGTGTAATCGCTTGTCGTAGTGTTGAAAAATAACCTAAAGTGGCGATCACAACAACAGAGTGGAGGAGGAACGCGCCCGCTGCGGCTATTGAAATGCATTGGGCCTCAATTTCCCAGAACCCTTTGCATGCCAGTGCGGTGACAAAACGCGTCACCTACCCCACTCTGTCCGATGGAAACCCTGTCTTAAAACTGGGAATCGGGGGGGGGGGGGGGGGGAGGGGGGGGGGCAAGTGTTCCATGCACGTTTAACGTTTAGGCCCCCATACACACAGAGCACAGCCATCAAACAAAAATGTTTGGTCAAACCATGTGACTCCCATTTCTTTTTTTAAAGCATTGTGGCGGCCATAAAACACGGACGAGACACAGCACATGTGTTTGATATGTGTGCATGGGGCCTTAGAATGTCCCATAGCGTTACATTCTTTGCGCCATATCGTTCTCTTATTAATATCCTTCGTGTTACAACATTGACAAAACGTTGAGCGATCTCTGCACCTTACCTGGTCCACCAAACCAGATGCTTCATTAAACCGCTCCAGCTGCAAAGCTATTACTGCAATATAGAAACGGCATCAAAAAATTAAAACGAGTTACTTTTTTACCATTAAAGATTATGCTCCGAAAGTCCCTCTAGTAATTATATAGCCTTATGTGTTGCTGCTGCGATCTTCAGATATTTCCCATGTGTTTGGGCCCATAGGACCACGAGGCATGTTTACCTAAATGTACATTAAATATTCCAATGGTGAGCAGTAAAAAATCCATATGTGGTCAATGCCTGGTCTTGCATTAACCCTCTAAGACCCAGCGTTGCTTTATAGCAACAAGTTATATTTTAATTAATTACTGAATTATTATTTTTTTGTTCTTTTTTCACCTAAACGTCATCAGTGATGTTCATTGCAATGCCATTGGTCATGATATTTGCATATAAATACCCCCCACAGAGGCTGAAATTCACACAAATTAAAAGTTTCAGAATTTGAAGAATTTTGCCATTTTGCGCGGGAACCCCTTTTGGTGTTGGCATTATGTAATGCTTTAGCTATTACGAGCTTGTAGGTCTGCTATTTTTGAAAAGTCGAAGAGCGACTGACATAGAAGACATTTTTGGAATCTGATCTCAGGTCAGAATGGAAAACTGTCAGGATGTAGAAGACATTTTTAGAATCTGATCTCAGGTCAGAATGGGTTAATCAGCCCCTCAGCCAGAGAAGCTGTTAATTACACGGGGATTATCAGGTATCTCTTTCAGCACACGCGCACGCACGTGCACACGCACACACGCACACGCACACTCGCGTATACCTGTGTTACGGAAGGGGGCAGAATTTCCATATATATACTTGCTTTTTGAGAGCGATAATATAATTCCTTATAGTTGCCTGAAGCACATCCATTCTAAATGAGGCTCCGGAGCACATTATGCTTTTACCGTGCTCTGTGTGTGTGTGTGTGTGTGTGTGTGTGTTATATGGGGAATTACCAAAGCTCTCCGAGGGCCCGACCGCCAGTGTGTCTCAGCGGTGAGGTGTGTTTACTTGTATTCATATGTTCGTTTTTTTTTTTTTTACGATATACAATCCCATGTGCCCCCACTCAGGCCTACTGTATGTGCTGATATGCATGCCTCCACAAACTCAAAAACAATCTTCGACATGCGGTATTTTTTTTTTTTTCATGCAAATTATTACCAAAGCACTAAAACAGCTCAGCATATAACCACATAAATATATCTATTATTCTGATCACCAATGTGCTATACCAATCGCTTAAAGCAGAGAGGGAGCGCCCTGCACTTTGTGATGAGAGAGAGAGGGAGAGAGAGAGAGAGAGAGAGAGGAATGTGAGATGGAAACTGAACCCAGAGATGTTTATATGGTCTTCATGCAACGCGAGCAGGTCATTAGGTTCTGGTGGCGGACCGCAAGGCTCGTTAGAAAGGGAATGTGTGTGTGTGTGTGTGTGTGTGTGTGTGTGTGTGCGCTTATTCAGCATGAAAAGGCGAGGCTGCGTATAGTTTAGCATAATTGAGCTTCCTGTCGGATGTTATCAGCCTCTGATGTTTACAGTCAATCACCGATAGAATGACAACAAGAACACGGGGAACGCTGCAACCCCCTTCCCCCCGCCCCGCTCTCTCCCCCAACCCCTTTGCCAGGACGGGAAGTATTTAATATTCTCATCCCCGCCAACGCAACGCAAGAGGAGAAAACTGTTGTTGCAGGCGGGACGATATCAATGCCGAGCTAACAAGATTTTTTTTCCCCCCCTTCGCCCAGCCACTGTGCACTTCTTCTCGCTCTCGTAGATGGCCGGGGGTCTTTTGTTGTTTACATCGGGGACACCCCCCCCCCCCCCCCCCCCCCACACACACACACACACCCCCACCCCCCTCCCCCGATCGATGCACACATGGCCGTGAAGCAGCACAAAATAAACCATAAAAAATAAAAATAAACGCCAGCGGCCTCTTGCTGCCGTGGCCCTCGGGAGATTCAACGCAGCTGTAACGATGATTAATTTTAACAACCTGAGCTAATTGTCTCCGAAACTTTACTTAACAGCCAATATGATGGAGCCCCCGGGCGTTTTTTTCCCCTCCTCTGTAATGAAGAGTAATGAGTGACAGAATTACTGTTGGCACTGTTTTTTTATTTATTTTATTTTAATCTGAAATGTTTATTTTTGGCACGCGCACCACTGCCGTACAGTGAAGTATAAATCATATATACGGGAGATTTGGAATGAGAGTATAGTCCGTCCATCAGGATGGATAGGTATGGGCGATAAGGCTTTGATCTTTCTTTAAAGGGAAAAATAAAATAAGTTTGGCAGTTTGAACGCGTGGCTCCATTGTCCCCCTCCTCTCTTTCCCCCCGTGGTTGAACCTCAATGCTGATTCAGGCCGTTTGTCAAAACGCTCTCTCTGTTGTTGTTTTTGTCCTAGAGATAAAGATATCGCCTCTCCTCCTCCCTTTCTATAAACTATCACCCCACCCCAGGCCCCCTTTTTGCCTCTCGCTGCGTTTTCTGTTCTTCCTATCTATAAATTCTCTTTCACTCTCTCTCTGTGTGTGTGTGTGTGTGTGTGTGTGTGTGTGCTGTTAGTAAAAGGCTTGCCCTGAAGCAGTGTGTGTGATCTGCCTCCCTCCCTAGCCGCGCTGCGCAGCAACACCTGCAACTGCAGATGAGACCTTTCTACAAGTAGCTTAAACAGCCCCCTTTTAAGAGAGGGAGAGAATAGCCTTTTTATGTTTTTTGAGTGGTGCAACCAGCAATGTCCACGTTCACCTACCGTATGTATGTATGTATGTGACGTTCACCTATGAGCACCAGTATGAGTACCAGTAGGGGCGCTGTTGTGCCATGCAGAAACAGAGAGAGAGAGAGAGACAGTGCTGACAGACTGTTGCCTGCTAATGTGAGAGAGAGAGAGAGAGAGAGAGAGAGATTGAAATGTCATTAATATTGTTGTTGTTCATGTTATCACATCCCTCCCACATCAAACTGTACTGCAGATGCTGCCCTTTACAGATATCGTATACTAAGGCACTGCACAATATCTAACGCACAACACAGGCATACAACCCTCTCTCTCTCTCTCTCTCTACCCCTCACTCCAGCAGCGTGGGAGAGTCGGGAGATGTAATGAAGGCTGTTAAGGGGCGTCGGATTGAATATGTACGTTACACTTGAGACGCTGTACAGCGGTTAAGAGTCCCCCCCCCATGCACCCTCTCCACAACCCTCTCGACCACCTCCATCTCTCAGCTTGTGCATCAGGCAACTCCATTACTGGGAAAGGTTGCCGTTTTTTCTCTTGCAGAGAGGAAATTGGCGGCTTTCTGTGTGAGCCACATTTCGTGGAGAAGCGATGTGTTGTGTGTGTGTGTGTGTGTGTGTGTGTGTGCGCGCCATCGGTGTACCGTTTTCAAATGCCCCTATAAAGCGTCAGCGTGGAACTTCATTTAACTTATAAAAGTACATTTTTGGGAGGTGGTATCCCTACTCTTGAATTGAAATTGAACTTAAACTTGAAATGAGACCCTTTGGTGTTGGGTCGGACCTTTACTACTGGTTGTCGTGAGGCTCAAAAGCATGACAACTCCCCAGGCCAAGCAGGGATGCCTTCTTGACTGAGGGCGCTACTGTAGATGTTTGGTCTCTTAGCTCATTTGGCGCCTAGATCGCCTTTTGACACCTCCTTTCCAAACGCCCTCTGCTTTTTTAATATCAATTGATTACGGTTCACAACTGCGCTCATAAGTTAGGGCGTGGTAAAAAAATAAAAAATAATAATAATGTATGTCCTGGATTGGTACAGGACATACAACTTAACGCAGGGCGGGGACCCCTTTTGGGTGTTTTAAGCATTGTGTTATACTTTAGCTATTGGAAAATAGCAGATCTACAAGCTCATAGCTACGAGCTTGTAGATCTGCTATTTTTTTATCTTAAAAAAAACGTGTCGCAAATCTTTGAATATATATTCTTTCACAGTGGACTTTTTTTTTTTTTTTAATTAAATTTTTATCCCACGATTTTGTAAACCAGTTTTCTTTTCACCCAGTGCCAATTATCTAATGTAATCCTGGGCGCTACACTTCCTCTGCCAACCTGGGGGGGCAGCGGGCTGACC
Source organism: Protomyctophum parallelum (assembly GCF_964188405.1). Lineage (NCBI taxonomy): Eukaryota > Metazoa > Chordata > Actinopteri > Myctophiformes > Myctophidae > Protomyctophum > Protomyctophum parallelum. The sequence continues at coordinate 18,980,540 of NC_139697.1, read as the reverse complement.
TCATGCCTCCTTCTATGCATGAGGAGTCCAAGCTGCTTCTTTTCACCCGACAGAGGGGAATTTCCCCTGGCTGGCCAGGGGGAGGTAGTTTTAGAGACCAGGATTACAGTGTTTTTTTTTTTAACTAAAGTATTTGTGTATTCTGGTGGGGTCCCTGGAACAACACGTTTTCAGATTTTCAGCCAATTACATATCTTATATATAATTAATTTCGACGTCTGGCCTAAATGGGTTAAGAATTACAGCTTTAACCACTTACTGTAAGCCCACTTTCACATGTCTACGTCTCATCGCAGAGCATTGAGCTCATAGGCTATTACGTTTAATCTTTCTTTTTCTTTTTGACATTCGTCACCTATAATGACAAGCCAAAAATAGGGGTGCCAGGTTCAAAGTGGTTAAAAATGCTGAGCTCTAATTCAAAACCCACAAGGCTTGATGGAGACGTGCTCTGGCTGGAGTGCCACATTCCTGGGTGAAAGGCCTTTGTGTGAATGTATGGCCTGTGTGTGTGTGTGTGTGTGTGTGTGTGTGTCTTTGGAGAGGGAGAGGGGGGGATTTGGTTACACCCCATTCACAAGGCAAACTGTGCCTTATAAGCGACTGAGTTCGCCCCGCGGAAATAATAAAGGTTATCCATCTATCAAACTATCTAAAGGGAAGGTGTACAAGACATACTGAGGAAAAGACAGGAAGCAGAGCTGGAGGTAGCAGAGACTACAAAAATGTTGAGGTTCTCTCTGGGAGTTCCTGGTAGGATCCGTGTACATCAGAGAGTGGGACACCACATGTTAGATGTTTTGGAGATAAAGCCAGAGAGGCCATGACTGAGATGCTTTGGACACGTACAGACTCAGAGGAGGGATAGTGAGTATATATATCGGTAGAAGGATGTTAAGGTTGGAAGTGCCAGGCAGGAGGCCTATAGAGTCAGACCAAAGATAAGATTTATGGATGTGTAGTGAAAGAGGACACGAAGTTAGCTGGTGTGAGAGAGCAGATGATTCGCCGTGGCGACCCCTGAAGGGAAAAACCCATCTATCTAGAGAGTTTTTTTTCCCCCTTATTGGATATAATTGGTATGAAAATGTATGCATGTATAATGAGCTTGAGAGAAAGGACACCCCTGTTATCAATGCACATACACATCACATGATTACCGTGGGAAAATGGAGCTTTAACTTAACAAAAATCAAAGTTAAAGATGTATACACCAGCCGGCCACGCAAGATCAATCCAGCGCTGACTATACTGGAGTAGGTTCTGCATGGCAAGAGGAAAAAAAGGGCCGTCAGTCAGACAGATCGAAATAATGATGTCAAACAACTTTATTCATTCCTGTTACTTCTGTCTTGCGTCTCTGTATTCATAACACCCCGCAGCGCTTGTTCAAGTCCAGCACCTTTTCCCTGCAGTTTTCTTTTCTCTTTTTTTCTCCTCTCCTGTGCGGATCCATGTGAAAGGTTCAGCTCAGTTCAGAGACCTCTCATTGTCCCACCGGGGGGAAAGTTGCGGGCACGACGTTTTTGAATACTTCACAGCCACTACAGGGACCACACGGCGAAGGAAACCAGGGGAGACCGACCGACGCTATAAAGCCCGGGCCAACTCCAAGCTATGCCGGATGCGTCACGCTTCCCTCGTGTCTGTACATGTCGGAGAGGGATCACAAAGGCTGTTTGCCTTCCACGTGTACAAAAGCCTTATTCCAGATATGAGTCACGCACGCAGCCCACTATGCTCTGCTCTTTCCTCTGTTGCAGAGAAGATGTACTTGGCAAAGGGGGGGTCACTGACCTTGAGAACAACCCCCAGAGAAAATGTGTGTTCAGAAGTACAGCTCCTCTGTGTATACTCCACAGAAAGAACAGTGCCAGGGAGCGTCATAATTTTGATTGAGACCATGAAAAATGTGTCGGGCGCTGCTGAATACATAATATCGGCTATATATATAAACGGTCAATCGATTAGCAAAACAATGCACTGTTTAACCTATTTAGGAAAAAAAAGTCTTCTAAATCATGGCAGTTTTCTGAAATACCTATGTTTCTAGGCCTATATATCACTCAATATTTCATGTCAAGGACCCAAAAATGACCTGTAATTGGCCTCCGAGACCCCCCCCCCCCCCCATCTGAAAATATGTTGTTCCAGGGACCCTCCGGAAGCAAAGATTTTGAGTTAAAAACATTCGTTCTGAAAAAATATATTCCAAATTTGATGCACATTTTCAAGTTTTTTCAAAAATTGCAGACCTGCATAGCTCGTAGCTATGAGCTTGTAGATCTGCTATTTTTCAATAGCTAAAGCATAACATGCATAACACGAGGGGGAGCCGTCGCGAGATGCACTGAAAAAATGATATCACGACCATCGGTTTATCAACATTAAACCCTCTTGGCTGCAGTCTTTGCAAACACAACTCAAACTGGTCTGATAACCACCGGGTCCCTAATTTCACAGCTATAGCAATTCTGATTAAACTCGTCTGATTGTTGAGACAACAGAGACATTCTGGAAGCAGACGTACTTCACCATATCCAGCTTTAGAATCAGTCCTTAGACGCGGCTGTCAGATTTATTGCTGGCAGTAACATCACAGTGTCCTCTCGCTGAATGGAGAATCGTTTAAGTCCACAGATGGGACCTTTTTTCACAGCTAATGTATAGAAAAACAACAAAGTTCGGTGATTTTAACGGTATTAAGTTAACGCACACAAGCCTGGAGTAGTCATGCAATTAATCTATAAGAATTGATTTACAAGGAGACCAGATAGAGCATCTATCTACTATTGTCTTGAACAATCAGACACTAGTATGCAAGTGATTTAAATATATCCGCGCTCCAAATCAGATTGTGTATTGTGATTGTTTTCTTTCCCTTTTTTTCCCCCCCCAACCAGTTTATAGATAAAGGCTGCTGTGTGGGATTTAATTAACGTCCTTCACAAAATGACAGTCCACTTTGAAGTACTTCACAGAATGAACATTTATAGCAGTGGTTCACAAAGTGGGGTCCAGGGGGTCCCCAACTAAATGGATAGTTTGGAACCAAATGGACCCTTATGGGGTCTGTAACTCTGTGTGTACAAATGGCACCAACGGGTCTATTTGGTTCCATTTGTACACTCTCAAGAGTTAAATGAACACCGATTTTACAGAGATAGAAATGCCATAAAACGGAGGGGCCTGTAGACTAACGCGCATCAAACTGGGGGGGTCCTTGAAATTAAACGGGTTGAGAGCCGTAAATATGTGGGTCCTTGGCATATGTTTTTCAAATGGTGTTGGCATCATGCTATGCTTTAGCTATTGAAAAATAGCAGATCTACAAGCTCGTAGCGCGCCACCGAGTGGCACGCTACGAGCTTGTAGGTCTGCTATTTTAGAAAAATCGAAGACAACTGACATATACAACATGTACACATGTATACATGTACAACCATAGCTTTTTCAGAAAACTGTCAGGATGTAATAGAAGACATTTTTAGAAACTGATCTCAGGTCAGAATGGGTTAATGTCAATGTGGGGTGGTCCTTGACATGAAGACGTTTGGGAACCACTGATTTATAGACCCTTCCTGCTCCTCCTCCTCTGCCTCTAAACGTGGACATCTTTAATCCGGTGAAAGCACACGCCCCGCAACGAGCCTTATTCCTTTAGATCAAATTTGTTGCTTGTCCTTTTCAGGCCACTGAAGAATGGAGTCAGATTGTGTCGCCGTGTAGCTTACAAGGATTCCTTAAACGGTGCCATGTGCTTTGCCAGTTCTTTATGGTCTACTTGCTGTCCTCAAACACCAGCGGCTTCAGTCTTAAAGAGGGGGGGGGGGGGGGGAATGTCACTCTGAACAGCTTTCCCCATTCAGTGTGCTTGAGGCCTGACTTGGACTCCCTCCCGGGGGCGGCCTTCCTTCAACTAATGACAAGCAAATGACTGTCTTTGTGTCGTCTGTGTTTAGTGCAGCATTGTCATTGACATGGGCTGTTGACAGATTGCGTGTTCCCTAAGCAAATAAATGACAGCCCCTCCTATTCCTCAGGACCGCCTCTTGGGGCTTTTTAGACAAACAATCCTGTGGCTGGTCCGTCGGATTCAGCCAGGAGTGTTACAGCGGTGGCCTATGGGAGGCGACCAGGAGCAACGTTAAAAGCACTGATGAATCCAATCAGCCCGTTCACAGGCATCCAACACAGATAGGGCCTGCTAAGCGCTAAGCGGGCCCCTACTCGAGGGCTTAATTAGAAGGATGCTTGTGCATTGTTTGTTTCCAGGCATTAGCGAAGTCTGCCTGTTCCGATAATGGAATTGGCTGGGAAATGGCATCGTTGTTTTCTCTTTTCACGCTGCTGGGCCCTCCCGATACCGCTTGTCAACACCATTGTTTCCTCCCATTGTTGTTGTTGTGGAGGGTGGAGGCCTCCTATCGATGTTTAAAGGAGGACAGCTTGGCAAGCACAACCTGCCAGCTATAGCCTCTCAGCCCGGAGCACTCTCCGCGCTCTAACTTTGCAGCTAACAAGGTGCTCTCCATGCTTGAGAGGATAGCCTTGTTATACATTAGAATGTGCTTCTAATTAGCAGCGACTCTGGCTCGCAGACTAACACCTAAAATCATCTTGACACTGCAGCGCTGGCTCTGTGTTGAATGCCCTCTCTGAGAATTTCACACTTGTTATATGGACACGTCGATCATTATCTTCATTCTCAATCTCACATTCTCACCGTGAACCTTATTGGTTGGAACATGATTTTCGAATTCTACAAGAATTACAATTGAACAGAATTTCTTACCTACACTAATGAGGTCTGGCTTTCAGATCTGCATCTGCCGATGAATTGCAAACAATAGCCCATCTACGTTACATATCATCACCCAACGCGGCTAATCATGGTGCATTTTGAGCTTGTAGATCTGATATCGATATCGTCACTATGAAAATAAGAATAAAAAAAGAAATGGAAAAGAACATTTAGATTAATACATGTTGACAACTGGCAAAAGTAAGGAGTCAAGGACGCAACGGCGAATGTGATCTAAATGTGAATTCTATACATGAACTGTGAAACTGCATACAAATCTAGTCACTTTTTCAGAGCAAATGAAATACATATTTGCGACGCCATCGATCATATCAACTCATTTGTATGTATACAGTACTGCATGTCTGTCAGCCCGGTCTGTATAGGCATGGGTACACCTGTAGGCAGATATTATGTGGTACTGTATATATACAGCAATGTGCATATACTGAGACGGCTAGATGAAGATGCATGAGAGTAAAACCTCCATGACACTCCCAGGGCTCAGCAGAA
>NC_139697.1:18942723-18970223 GCF_964188405.1 Protomyctophum parallelum | reverse complement strand
CTAATATTGTGGTTTTCTGTGGCTTTGGAACGATGGCCTTTTTAGTGATGCACGTCTTTGTGAGAGAGCCACCAGAGAGCTCATTTGGTGTCGGTTAATTCACTCCCTCGTGGAGAGGCTACTATAACTGCTGAGGTGACTCAGTCACGCAAGGTCAAATTCCAGGCGTGTTTTGCTTCTTCTTCGTGAGCGCCTATCTAGCTTTTTATGAAACGGCCGTCATTAGATAAGTTGCGCCACAGATCTGTCGAGCCATGCCGTTGCCCCAAGAATAGAATGAAGGCTCCCCCCCCCGGCGGGGGTATAGCCATGTAGCGGAATGATTTCTACTGTGCAATGCCCCCCGTGGATATCACCACCGAGGAGAGCAGCGATATATGACAGCATCAGCATCCTTGTTTAGTGGATGTGCGCCATGAGGGATGCGTGCGTGCATCACTTTGTGTGCAAAAAGAATAATGCATTTGTGTGTGTGTGTGTGTGTGTGTGCATATGTGCTTTTATGTGCACGTCATCAGTCTGTCTCGACGCATTTCCATGCTGTGCTTTTAGAAGTGCATGGGCCTGCGGTACACTGTCTATTTGCCTCCGTGTTGCTCTGTGTGTGCATGGCCGTGTCGTCCCCGTATCAAACAGCGTGTCACTGTCACAGAGCCATGCAGCCCCCCCCCCCCCCCCCCCCCGGGCCCCCCCAGCAGGCCTCCATTTCCATACTACACCAGCTGTCACACATCACGCTCGTTTGTCTGCGTGACAGACAGGCCGGGAGGAGGAGGAGGAGGAGGAGGAGGAGGAGGAGGAGGCACGGGGAAGGTCTGACACGGGCGATAAGAGGAGATGGGGAAAGACCCAGAGATTATAACAAAGGTTCCCCATATATAGTCCAACGCCTCGATGCGGTGTGCGCTCATGCTGCACGCACATACACACACAAACACACACACACATGCACGTGCTGCGGACACACACAGGCACACACACGCACAGTTGTCTCCATCAACCTCACCTTGTAACAGGAACACAATGAAGGTGCGGAATGCGGATACTGTACAGTTTCCATGATGTTTCTATTGTGTGCATGCATGCACGCACGCACGCCACGCACACACAGTGGATCCTGCCGGTGTGTGTGTGTGTGTGTGTGTCATATTTCAATGACTTGTACATACAATACATTACAATGACTTGTACTACTGCTTTATTTCTGACCTTTACACAAGTAATGTAGCCTACAAGTGCGTGCGTGCGTGCGGTGAGTTGTCCATTTCAGTTTGGCAGAGGCCTATAAAACAGGGTGGCGAATGTGTTGGAAGCCAACACAGAGACATGGAGAGAGAGAGAGCCACACATTTATATAGAGGTAATCTTAATATGGAGGACATCCAGAGATATTACTCGAGGATATCTTTGGCCCAAAACTTACTGCAACGTTGAAATTATGGAAAATGCATCATAAACCGAGCATATAAAGCCGGAAGCATAAAACTGTTTTTTTTTGCTTTGGCGTCGTCGGAGAGTCGTGGTGGACTCGGAAAGCACGTTTTAGGAGTTGTTTCAGCCTGAGTTAACTAGATTGATGGCTGTGGAGGGTATAAATCACTAGTTTCTCTCACGCTGACTCAGGACATGTCCCTTTTCTGGAGTCCTCCCCCCCACCTCCCCCCCCTCCCCCCTCCATGCAGTGGTGTGATTTATGGATGGATTAGTCTGGCTCTGAACCAGTGTTGTTTTTGGCAGCAAATTTCTATTTTAGTTTTAGTCATAGTCTCTTGAATAGCTTTCACTTAGTTTTAGTCACATTTTAGTCACCCGAAATGTTCTAGTGTTTAGTCTAGTTTTAGTCGACTAAATGTCATACGATTTTAGTCGACTAAATCTACAGTTGATTTAGTCGACTAAAATGTCTTTTGACAGGCCTTGATGTCGTTTTAATGACATATTTTACACTTTGGTTGCATGCTGAAAATAGCAGATATACAATCTCACAACGCGTCGCAGCATTTTAGTCTAGTTTTTATTTGTTGACGAAATTGTCAGTATATTTCGTCTTAGTTTTAGTCATCATAGATTCGTTTTTATTTAGTTTTAGTCAGTGAAAAAAGGTAGTCAACTAACATTTTTCGTCTTAGTTTTAGTCGACGAAAACAACACTGCTCTGAACGCAAATACTTCAAATAATTTGGGGCCGTGAGAAACGATGTGTGCGGGTGTGAGTGTTCATTTAGTTAAAATGTATGTTTTAAACTCACTTCTACCAGCTACTGTATACGTGACGGCATACATTTGAACTCCCATTTTAAAATATCTTAAAAAATATCAGAAACCTTGTACAGGGTATATCTCGCTTATTTATTTAATGACCTATATATACACACAACCTCGTTGCTCGCTGTGCTTATCTGTGTCATATTTTCAGTCGAACGGTTTGGCCTCGTGGTTTGGTCGTGTTATTGTGTGAACAGTGGGCGCTGGTTATTAAATCACAATTTTTGATCATTTTCATTTCATTGTGCAGACCTTTCCTCTCCTCTTTGCCCCCTTTGTGGTTGAGAGTGTTGATTTCGTCGACTAACACTATGACGAAAGATGTTCGTCGACTACCTTTTTTTCTAATGTAATCCTGGGCGCTAGACTCTCTCTGCCAACCTGGGGAGAACGGACTGACCTCATGCTCTGTCTGTGCATGAGGAGTCCAAGCCTCTTTTCACCTCTGTGTGCAAACTCCACACAGAGAGGCCCTTTTCCCAAGCCCACCCAGGGTATCGGCACTGGTGGGCAAATATTATTGTTCTGCCTCCATTATCACAATGAAGTCACATGAGAGTGATTGCACTTCATTAGCTTCATTAATTTGCTGAATGCTGAGTGCACACTCTATAGTTAAAGTGCCACACTGTTGTCGAACCAGTCCCTGCTATTAGTGCTTTTCAACCAGTGGTCCTTGAGGGGGTTCCAGGTGGTCCCCAGCTAAATGATGGAGAGTTGCTATAACCAAATGGGCCCTTATAGATCTTCAACTCTTGAGAGCGTAAAATTAAACCAAATGGACCCGATTTCACGCTCTCAAGAGTCAAATTATTGTTGCACATCTGCGTTGCTTAATTTACAAGAAGTCGACACAATTCAACGTTTGCCTGTTATCTCCCCTAATGGTACCAACATCAATACAGCATGGGAAATCCTGTCCAACGACAACAGAATATTCATTCGTTTTGGATCTGAGAGGCTAAATGTCATAATGGTGGTCCGTGGCTCAAATACCCAATGAATAATGGGCCTTGATATGAAAAGGTTTGAAAACCACTGCTTTTTGTGATTTTTAGAACTCCACAACTGGTTTATTAACTGGTTACTGGCCCCATTTGTGGGAGGGAAATTGGCTTATGACGGACAGTTTATCTCCTGCGGTCAGCACCTCCCCACTACTGGTATGCGTGTTCCTACCTTGTTTAGCCCATTCTGACCTGAGATCAGATTCTAAAAATGTCTTCTGACAGTTTTCTGAAAAAGCCTACGTTTCTATGTCAGTCGTCCTTAGATTTTTCAAAAATAGCAGACCTACAAGCTCGATGAGCTTGTAGATCTGCTATTTTTCAATAGCTAAAGCATAGCATGACGCTAACACCAAAAGGGGTTCCCCGCACCCAAAATGGATTAGTTTAGTTACAATAACACCACTGCCACGCACAATGCTATGCGTGCATAAAACCTCGGAGCCAGACACTTCCAAGGACGAAGTCATTGGATTTAACGAAAAACAAACAAAAGTATATAAAAAGGCAAACATTGTGTTGAGACGGCGTGTTGTGGAAATTCTCTCTCTCGCTCCAGTAGTTAATTTCCAGCCTTCCAGCAGTGGGTTGTCTGACTGTCTGACGGGGGCAACGGAACGGCACAGGGATTTAAACCTTTTAGGCCTGACCTCAAAATTTAAAAAAATTTAATCTAGATCCTCCAGTTTTCGGAAATAAATATTTTCACGATTTAAAACAAATAGCAGACCTGCAAGCTCGTAGCGCGCCACCAAGCTTGTAGATCTGCTATTTTTCAATAGCTAAATTATAACATATTTCTCAAATAAATATTTTCACGATTTTTCAAAATGGAGTGGCGCGCTACGAGCTTGTAGATCTGCTATTTTCCAATAGCTAAATTATAACATAATGTTTAAAACACCAAAATGGGTTCCCGCCCCAAAATGGGTTAAACCTTTTTTCAGTTTATTCTGCTTTTGATGACATGTACTGTATAGCCTTTCAGATCCAAAACAAAACTATCTTTTCATTATTTATTTTGTTATCGTCGGATAAGATTTCGGCCAACATTCCATGCATGTATTGACGTGGATGCACCATTATATTATAGGAGAGATAACAGTGTAACCATTGTATACGCTCTCAAGAGTTAAAGATCTAATAAGGGTCCATTTGGTTGGTTACCAACTCCCCCCAACTCCCCCAAGGACCACTGGCTTAACCCATTTTGGTGTTAGCATCATGTCGTGCTTTAGCTATTGAAAAATAGCAGATCTACAAGCTCATAGCGCGCCACCGAGTGGCGCGCTACGAGCTTGTAGGTCTGCTATTTTTGAAAAATCGAAGAGCGACTGACACATCCCTATCTTTGAGAGATGTTTAAAAGATATATATATATATATATATACCGGTATAGGCCTATTATAATGTCAAATTAGCAGATCTATACAATCTCAGTTGTCTGCAGGCGTGTGTGTGTGTTGTCTGGCTCGCGAGACTATAGTATAGAGAGTGGGTGCCGGGCGCGCGCGTGCACACACACACGCACACACAACTTCAGCGTAACTTTATGTCGTGCCAGAACTAACTGAGACTCCACTGCTAAGTATACCTTGATTGCTGGCAGATGTTACACACTTTTGGAGATGGGGGGCATCAGGTGTCCTAGAGGGCACGGCGGAGGGCACGCCGCGCGCCCAGGAATAGCAGCATCATCAGCAGCAACGCATGCAGGCGGGCAGCTGGAGCGTATATATGCATCACCCCCCGAGAGGTGTATACGCATAGCAACCCCACGGCCCATCTGGAGGGAACACACTTCCAAGGACACTGCGGGAGAGGAGAGGAGAAAAGAATATACCATAGAGGAGGAGATAGAAGTGCAAAAGCCTGACATTTTTTGGCCTTTCTTTATAGCCTATTTTGAGCTGAGATCAGATTCTGCAAAATGTCTTCTACGTCCTGACGGTTTTCTGCAAAAAGCTATGTTTCCGTGTTGGTCGTTCTTCGATTTTTCAAAAACAGCAGACCTACAAGCTCATAGCGCGCCACTCGGTGGCGCGCTATGAGCTTGTAGATCTGCTATTAAGTAAGGACTAGGCTCTGTGGGTTGACTCCTGCCCGGGCCCCTCCTATATACGTCTCACCAGGTCCACTCCTGCTCTCACCAGGTCATAACCAAGAAATACATGTAATCGTCCACGCTGGCACAAACATGTCGGTCTAAAAGTTTATTGATACCTGCCAACCAGCGCTGCCCGGGTAAACGGAATTATTTTTAGCTTGTTTTAGATGCAGTACCACAATGTCCTGAGGTGGTGGGGGTGCTGATTTGCAACTTATTTAATATTTGAGTCATTATAATACTGATGCTATAGATAAACACAGGCTTGTTTCCATTCCACGCCAGCTTGGAAAATCAACAATGGCGGATATTGTAAACAAAGTGGAAATGCAAATTTGGAACTGAAGACTGAAGAGAGGGAGGAATTATACAAAGTAGGGTGACATTGATGACATCACAAATACGACCAAATCAGTTGAGCTGTTCCTGAGAGCAATTTCCATAAAAGCCCCTATATGATGACATCCTGATTGTTCAAAATTGCATATTTGTGGGGATATAAAATACACAGGGGAGCTCAAAAAACACATTTTTATTTTTATTTTTATTTTATTTTTTATAAATGAACGGGGAATTAATTCCTGGGACACTCGTCGTTCTGAAAGGGGGCGGGACTGTGACGCTCTATTACGGTACAGTATTCCAGGATGTTTAGAAGAAATCTACTGTATACCCTCTCCAAAAATACATTACAGACACGGTATAGGATGTTGCCACATTTCTTCCAAAAATCCGGTTTATTAGCCACATGCTTTCATTCTACTGCCAGTCTGTGTGCCACCACCGGCGTCTCTGCCAAGGCGACAGGTGTCATCGGGTCCCCCAGAATGTCTTGCTTAATTAGTATTTTAACCACATGAATCCTATAAGGTCTCTTTGCTGGGCATATCATTATATAGGCAAACATATAAAAGGAGCAGACCAAGTATAGACCCTTGGGGGACACCGGTTAACTAAAGTAGTGTTTATAGCACTTGTAATGTAACAATGTAACATACATTGTACATGCAGTACAACTTCTATTTACCAACAGCTCAGATTTAATGTTTTTATTTTATTATTATTATTATTTCCCCCCCTTCATTTTTCATATAATATACACTATGGTGAATTATCAGGAAGAACATATGTTAGAAACGGATACCACCCAATATTAGCCATGTCATTAGGGTTTCCCCACGGAACCGCTTCGGCGAGGGGGTCGTGTGTTTGTGTGCGTGCGCGTGTGTTTGTGTCCGGTCGGTTTGTTTTTAACTGTCGTCCCCCAACAGTGGGAAAGATGCCATTATTGTGTCCATTTGGGAAGACAAAGGAGTCTAACCCATTCTGGGCGGGGACCCCTTTTGGTGTTGGCACTATGTTATGCTTTAGCTATTGAAAAATAGCAGATCTACAAGCTCATAGCACGCCACCGAGTGGCGCGCTACGAGCTTGTAGGTCTGCTATTTCTTTTTAATCGAAGAACGACTGACGTTGAAGACATTTTTAGAATCTGATCTCAGGTCAGAATGGAAAACTGTCAGGATGTAGAAGACATTTTTTAGAATCTGATCTCAGGTCAGAATGGAAAACTGTCAGGATGTAGAAGACATTTTTTAGAATCTGATCTCAGGTCAGAATGGGCTAATCCATCTCTTCCTATACAGTCGGGGGTATCTCATTGTTGTTCCTAGCCAAGACCAACACTAACAATGGGGTCACACCAGAGTTACAATGCGCTTAATTCCGAAAGGATAGAGGGGACGTTCCACATTCTCTTTGGCACACGCCAGTTCCAGGAGTAATGCCGGGAACAGCACAATGCCTTCTCCATAGCCTATAATAAAACTGGTTCGCTCCATCTAATCAACTGATACCTAATTGTGTATATAGGTCTCATCCATGCGTTCATATAAAAAGAAAATACCCCCACTAAATATACTGCATTTACTGCATCTAATGGTCACATGACATTTGTGTAAGTTTAACCCATTCTGACCTGAGATCAGATTCTAAAAATGTCTTCTAAATCCTGACAGTTTTCTGAAAAAGCCATGTTTGTATGTCAGTCGTTCTTCGATTTTTCAAAAATAGCAGACCTACAAGCTCGTAGCGCGCCACTCGGTGGCGCACTATGAGCTTGTAGATCTGCTATTTTTGTGTGTGGTCCCAGTGGTGAGGGGGAGGGTCTTCTTGGCTGTGAGTGTGGTGTTATTTGCTGTAAGCTACATATAGCCTTTGGAGTAAAACAAAAAAAACATTAAATATGTTTTTGAGGCCAGCTTTTGGCCATGTATGGCCTACTTGTGTGGTAAAATATAACCAAGCTCTGAAAGAAGAGGTTTTGACTCGTCTGAGCCACTTAATGCATTCAGTGTGTCTACAGACCGTTACAAGCCATTCATGATGCTAGCGTCCATGACGTTTCAGTGTGTCCTCTACTACCTTACTGTCTTATCTGTCTGTTTCTCTCTCCCCTTCTCATCTCCTCTCCTGCATGGCTGAGGCAGAGACGGACCCTTTTTTTTTATCAATGACAAAAACACAGCCAAGGTTTAGCCTCGTCTTGTAATGTCCTCAGGCTATACAACACCTAGTTAAGCCTCTGTTTACTGACGTTGTAAAAAAAAAAAAAGAGAAATTGAGGGATTTAAAGCTTCTCATCACTGGCTCATTGCAAAGTGACTCGGACACGAGCATATTCTCGAGCCCCTGAAGGTTTCAGAAGAAAACGCAAAAGACTCAGAGCTTTTATTAAAATGAAAAAGACGTGAAGCTTGTCAGTGACTATAGTTGTTCTAAAGTGCGAGTATATTTCAACGTATAGCCTATGTTAGGGGTTCAGCAGTTAATCAAACAAATGTAATGTTACATAAATGTAACATTATTCTCTTTTATGTAATATACGGCACAATGGATGAGAAAGACATACACACACACACACACACACACACACACACAGATGCGATGATCCAGTCAGTTGTAGAACAGCTAGCCTATAGGACTCGGCAACAGTGAGGCGTCCGTCCGTCCAGCTCTCTTTATTTTAGTTTAGTCATAGTCTTTGGACTGAAACTTAATTTAGTTTTAATCACATTTTAGTCACCTGGAATGTCTTAGTGTTAGTCTACTTTTAGTCGACTAAATCTACAGTTGATTTAGTCGACTAGTTGAAAATGGCCGATCTACAATCTTGTAGCTATTTCCAGCATGCAACCAAGTGTAAAATGACTTACACTGGATCTCTTGTCCACTAGTCCCTTCCTAACATTTTAGTCTAGTTTTTATTTGTCGACGAAATTGTCAGTATATTTAGTCTTAGTTTTAGTCGTCGTAGCTTAGTTTTCATTTATAGTTTCCATTTGTTTTTGTCAGTGAAAATAGGTAGTCGCCTTAGTTTTAGTCGACGAAAACAACACTGCTCTCATCTCGGGGGGACATCAGAGATGCAGAAAGAACGGCTCTCCAACATCCTCTTTCACAGCGGTGTGCCCCTCTGGGGCCTCTCCTCCGCCTCCTTCATGGCCTCCTCCAGTTCACCAGAGCATAAACACGTGTCAGGGCCAAAGGAAACACTCCGAGAAGAAGAAGGGTAACAGACCCCGAAAGTTGAGGTGGCGTGATGGGAGGCAGGCAGGTCACGTTGCTGTTCACTGTTCTCACAGGTCAAAGACAACGCCGATAAATCTCTTCTGTGTCTGTCTGTCTCTCTCTCTCTCTCTCTCTCTCTCTCTCTCTCTATTTGTGCCGCTGTCCGTCTCTGAGACCCTTGTTGAGAACCTCAGTCCCGTTGGGCTTATACGAACTGATTTCCTGTAATAGTGTTTTTTTTCTGTGAGGCAGTGCTTTGTGTCACCTGACACCACGGAACAACAGAGCGTATACTGCTCATAAGACAGGCCCTGCATGCCGACAGCACATCTTCGATTTGTTGAAACTGTTGCGGCTAGGGTTGGACAGTATTATTATTATTATTTACTCATTTATATTTCATGCCATGAAACGGTTCCCATAAATGACTTTGGTGGGGGGAAACCGTATAGTAGCAGGACATGTTTGGTATACTATTTTATTCTGAATACCTCCTGAAACGTTTGTTTTCAACCCTTTTCATATCCAGTCCCATTATTTATCCTGCATTTGACTCATCGGAGTCAAAACTAAAGAACCACATTGTCCACATTTGCATCAATGTTGGTGACATAGGGGAGAGATAACGATTAAAATGCCAATTCTTCTACATTCTCTAATTGTGTAGACTTCTTGTAGTAAGTAATGCAGATGTTTAAAGATGACGTGCCATGATTTTTTATTTATATATATTTTTCCAATTTTTCAGGTGAGGTGACAGTACTTCATTAGACCCTTTAGTGTGGTTGGAGACTGAAACCTTGACAGTCAAACGTGCCAATGAAAAAAAACAGTGATATAGTGACATCACAATATCATCCCCTCCCCTAACTCCTCCCCCTTTATTATACAACAACAGCTGTGGGTGTGGCTTCAGTTCAGGTGGCTCACCACCCATCACCACCCACCAGGCAAACTAGGCATACTTAATGCATACTTTATGTCCACATAAAAATGACATTTTAACAAATACTGCTCACTTTCTTTATATATATAATAATAATAATACCTGATGATTGTGTTTAAGCGTGGGAAAAAATCACGGCATTTTACGCTCAAGAGTTAAAGATCTATAAGGGTCCATTTGGTTACCAACTCTCCGTCATTTAGCAGGGGACCACCTGGGACCTCCTCAAGGACCACTGGTGGTCCCCGGACCACTGGTTGAAAACCACTGTTCTAAAAGATCACCTTGTGGCACTGATTTAATAGAAAACAACTATAGTCAGTCTGGCCGATAAATTGGCCCATTATTTGACTTATTTTATTTTACGACATTGGTATTGGCAATTATGCAACCGATGTGTTTCTTCTGCAAGAAAGGGCAGAGGTCCTACACGCCACTCAATGGATGCCATTGGTACTAGAGAGGCTGAGCAGCTTTAAGTGCACTCGGTGTGCACATCATGCACCGAGGACCTGACCTGGGGTATGCATTAAGAATGATGGAAGACGAGCAACACCCCAAGAAATGGACCGTTTGTGATTATGACGATCACTGGCAAAGCGCTTCAGGTGTCTCAAATTCCGGGGCTCTATAGGCAAATACTGTAACTTGATATCGGTACACACATGCACATCGTTTTAATGATATCGCCCGGGTTTCCCGTAGAGAGAACATTCGCAGCGAGTGGGCGAGTGTGGTTCTTCGGGGAGGTCTTCCACAACATGTCCCTTTCACCGTGAGCATAGATGTGCCCGTGAGCGCATCTCCAGTCTCCAAAGAAAACACGCCACGGTGTAGTGTACGCACGGTTGGAGAGAGCCGAGCGTCTCACAGGGATTCAGGGAATAGCAGAGCTCCAGACATCTTGTTGAGATATTATATCTTGCCTGTTCTTCTTTTTTTTTTTTTAGTAGCTTGTGCTGCCCAAACACCGCCTCTCTCTCTGTTTCAAAATGCGAGAGAGCAGAGATGCACCGACTATAATTGACCTCTTTAATAGCACGACACTGCCGGGGGGGGGTCGGGACTTTCATCCTAAGTTTAAATACAAAATCTTGGAAATTTAACAAACATGTTTATTTCACTATCATCTGTCGAACTTTATACTTGGCATATTTTAAATGCGCTTTAAGATGATTGTATCATCTGTGACATTTCATTATGTACACGGCAGCTTTTTCCCATATGTTGCTTGTCACGGCAGCTTCCAACGTGTAAAGTGAGAGAGGGTGGGGGAGAGAGAGATTGAGAGAGAGAGAGAGAGACTTCTTTTAAAAAAAACATCTGTTTATTATGATTTTTTGGTATACAAGCATTTCAATAATGTTCAATCAGTAAGTTACAGATTGGAAAAAAAATAGCAGAAACATACAAACAAACAAAACAAGAGACTTACACTAAAAAGAGACAAAACATAACCATCAAAGAAAAAGACAAAAACAATAAAATAACAACTCTGGTGAGTCTCTTCATCTCGTTTTAAATACGCTATATGAACTGCGAAATTAAACAAAGATTCGTTGATTCATAATGTTGCGCGCAATGTGGCGCCCCTTTCCAGAATAACAACACACATCACACATATCTCTGCAAATGGTGTTACTATACTGCCACATGTTGACAGGTGTGTGTGTGGGCTAAAAAAGGCTTTAGGGAAACGGGTTTGCTTCTAAATGTATTCATGCAGGAGGCCTTATGTGCGCAATGAGGACACGTACGGCTGTGCTCTAGTCTAGGGAATCTACTGTGTGTTGTTGCGTTTTCCCAAAAAGGACGTAGTGCCTAATAGGCTTCCAATTAGTGCACCCCTGTGTAAGCCCAAAACTCCGTTGGGGAAACCCGGCCATTGATCTTACTACTACGTAACTAATGTTAACCAACTGCTGCTATTGTACTGTATATACAGTACACAATGTACTGTACTGTAGAGCAATTATGACGTAAATCGTTTGCCAGCCAAGTCTATGGACTTTCATGTTTATTTAGAGCGCTTACGGTCGACTTGAATCGTTTGCCAGACAAGTCTATGGACTTTTGTGTTTGTTTTGGGCACTACATGACGACTTTTTCACTACATATTGGTCAAAATATCGGTAATCAGTGCTCTAGGAAATTCCGGCATCAGTCGTCGACTGCTTTAAAAACAGCGCTTGTAAGCAGTTGATGCCAGTGTGTTTCTCATCCAGACAGGCTGCATTTAACAACTTTAAGTGGAACACCACATCAGGCAGAACCATGTTGTAGTCATCACAGTTTTGGAAACAAAACTGTCCTTTGAAATCCAAATTAAATGAGAATTATGCCTCAGAGCCACAGTTCTTTTACAAACTCTCCCTGGAGTCTCTCTAATGTTGCCATAACATCAACACTAGTTACACTTCACAGACAGTGAACATGCAATACAGTCCATCCCGTGTGCACCCCGTGTCTATTGATTATTCTATGACGTTTTTTTCTACCCCCTTTTCTCCCCAAATTAGTCGTTTATGCCAATATTGTCATTGATTTGTGTGTTGTCAGTCACTGACTCACTGCTGTTGTGTCCTAATGGCTCACCTGCCAGTGAGGAGCCCCCACTGGGAGGACATACTGTTGTGTCCTACTGGCTCACCAGCCAGTGAGGAGCCCCCACTGGGAGGACGTATTGTTGTGTCCTACTGGCTCACCAGCCAGTGAGGAGCCCCCACCGGGAGGACGAATAGCCTCTGTCCTACTGCCAGTGAGGAGCCCCCACTGGGAGGACGAAGAGCCTCCGTCCTACTGACAGTTAGGAGCCCCCACTGGGAGGACGAAGAGCCTCCGTCCTACTGCCAATGAGGAGCCCCCACTGGGAGGACGAAGAGCCTCCGTCCTACTGCCAATGAGGAGCCCCCACTGGGAGGACGAAGAGCCTCCGTCCTACTGCCAGTGAGGAGCCCCCACTGGGAGGACGAAGAGCCTCCGTCCTACTGCCAGTGAGGAGCCCCCACTGGGAGGACGTATAGCCTCTGTCCTACTGTTAGTGAGGAGCCCCCACTGGGAGGACGAAGAGCCTCCGTCCTACTGCCAGTGAGGAGCCCCCACTGGGAGGACGTATAGCCTCCGTCCTACTGCCAGTTAGGAGCCCCCACTGGGAGGACGAAGAGCCTCCGTCCTACTGCCAGTGAGGAGCCCCCACTGGGAGGACGTATAGCCTCCGTCCTACTGCCAGTGAGGAGCCCCCACTGGGAGGACGTATAGCCTCCGTCCTACTGTTAGTGAGGAGCCCCCACTGGGAGGACGAAGAGCCTCCGTCCTACTGCCAGTGAGGAGCCCCCACTGGGAGGACGTATAGCCTCCGTCCTACTGCCAGTGAGGAGCCCCCACTGGGAGGACGTATAGCCTCCGTCCTACTGCCAGTGAGGAGCCCCCACTGGGATGACGTATAGCCTCCGTCCTACTGCCAGTGAGGAGCCCCCACTGGGAGGACGTATAGCCTCCGTCCTACTGCCAGTGAGGAGCCCCCACTGGGAGGACGAAGAGCCTCCGACGTCCTACTCCTCCCGCCCGACACTGCCTGCTATAACAGGCTCCGCCCCAGCCTGTACGCAGTGATCACCCCTCCCCCCGGCCAGCTTCCCTCCTGAACACGAGCCAGTTGTGTCGGGGTGCACCGTGCCGTCCACTGTGGATCCCAACGCACGACCTACGTCCGCGGTGGAGCTCGGGGCAGTCGCCACTCAATCACACGATCCGCCCTATCGATGACTTCTAAGTTCTTATTGATCGAATAATCATTAATCACATATAGACTTCTAATTATCGACTAACGAATTATTATGATTAACACATTGATTGCTAACTGTTGAAATTCTACTCAGGATTGCTTGTGCTACACGATTAACATTGGACTTTTTAACTTTTTAGGGGCCCACAGCGAGGGGCCTCTTATAGCACATCGCACATCGCATAAATCAAAAGAACGCCAAACTAGTCCACTTCAATTAAAAAAAAAAAAAATGATTCTACCATCTTCCATTCTGGAGATATTGACCTTTTTCTAAAACCTGCTTTTCGCTGCACGCTGCTCTTTTGAAAAAACAGCAGAGATATGGAAGGTTGAAGTTGACAGACATTGACAGACAGATATAAAAATGAACACAAATAATATCATATACATACTACACACTGAATGAAAGCCCTGAATGTCTACTTTTAGGAGGAAAACAAATACACATGGTCCCATGTATAGTTTGTCAGTAATTGGCTGTTGAATGCAGCTTGCGCCCACCAGAGAGGATTTCAGAAAATGCATGGACCTGAAGAACCATTATTCACAAAATAAGGCCTATAGCGACATGTACATATGATATACCGTATGAAACAGAAGACTCTCTGCTTTCATAAGAAAAATACTTCTACTGTAATAATAATACAAAATACACCCCTGTGAAGTGAGCAGTGCAATGTTGCACAACATTGCACTGCTCACTTCACATGGGTGTGATTTTTATTATTATTACAGTAGAAGTATTTTTCTTATGAAAGCAGAGAGTCTTCTGTTTCATACGGTATATCATATGTACATGTCGCTATAGGCCTTATTTTGTGAATAATGGTTCTTCAGGTCCATGCATTTTCTGAAATCCTCAGAGTATTTTAGACAAGACAAGGAACTGACAACTAAATATTCACAAAATAAGGCATATAGCGACATGTACATACTATATACCGTATGAAACAGAAGACTCTCTGCTTTCATAAGAAAAATACTTCTACTGTAATAATAATGAAAATCACACCCCTGTGAAGTGAGCAGTGCAATGTTGTGCAACATTGCACTGCTCACTTCACAGGGGTGTGATTTTTATTATTATTACAGTATTAGTTTTTTTCTTATGAAAGCAGAGAGTCTTCTGTTTCATACGGTATATCATATGTACATGTCGCTATAGGCCTTATTTTGTGAATAATGGTTCTTCAGGTCCATGCATTTTCTGAAATCCTCAGAGTATTTTAGACAAGACAAGGAACTGACAACTAAATATTCACAAAATAAGGCATATAGCGACATGTACATACTATATACCGTATGAAACAGAAGACTCTCTGCTTTCATAAGAAAAATACTTCTACTGTAATAATAATGAAAATCACACCCCTGTGAAGTGAGCAGTGCAATGTTGTGCAACATTGCACTGCTCACTTCACAGGGGTGTGATTTTTATTATTATTACAGTATTAGTTTTTTTCTTATGAAAGCAGAGAGTCTTCTGTTTCATACGGTATATATTATGTACATGTCGCTATAGGCCTTATTTTGTGAATAATAGTTCTTCAGGTCCTTCATTCTCTGAAATCCTCTCTGAAAAATAGTATTTTAGACAAGGCATATAGCGACATGTACATACTATAGACATATCTGAAATTGTCTCAGTAACAGGGGGGGGCAACACATGTCTTGATCAGTGTACCAGCCAGTCTACCTAACGATCGTTTCAGAACTATAGTGTATTGTGTAACGGTGAGACACGTTAGTCGTTGTTGACAGACATGTCTGGACATGTTCTGGGGCAAAGAACCTCAGGAGAGATAAGCGGTGGAAAGGAGGAGAGAGAGAGACTCTAATCAATGTGTATTCGTTATACTGTACATTACAAACGGGTCGATTACGTCGCAGACGCCTTCATTGCGGTCTTATCACTGCAATTATAATGAATAAAAAGTCGGTTACAACCACACTACGGAGTACGGATAGTGTTGCCTGGCGAAGGCTCTATGGCTAATGGTGATCCACGGTGTCGAGTCGAGAATCGCTATACGGGCTTATTTGCCCAAACATGGGTGGTCAAGACATATAAAGCGGCCAGTTGATCATCTCTCTCATAATACGTCATTCGTTTCGCGTATCATTATGACATGGCGACCGTTGCAGATTATTCTTATATACGGGCAGAGGGCTCTCTTTTTTCGAGAATGAGAGGACGAGGTGGAAAGCGATCGCAACGCGGGCCTGGGGGGGGGGTTCCACGGCGGTGATCTCTCCTAGTAACGTCGGGCAGAGGGCTATTTTTCCGAGTGAATGAGAGGACGAAGCGGCGGTTGCAGTTGGAGGCGTTATATCCTTTTTCCGAGAATGAGAGAGATGCAAAGCGATCACAACGCGGGCCTGGGGGGGGTTCCACGGCGGTGATCTCTCCTAGTAACGTCGGGCAGAGGGCTATTTCTTTCCGAGAATGAGAGGACGAAGCAGCGGTGAAAGGCAGTTCGAGGCACAGCCACAGTGGGTAAGTGAGTGGGGGGGGGACTGAAACTGAAATGCGACGATCCGAAACGAAGAGGGGGGGGGCTACATTGCTGCCTCGGGAGAAACCATGTAGAAACAGGAGGGGAGGGGAATCAAGTGTATTCACACACACACTAGCATGGGTACCTCCATTTTAGATCCCCTTGACATCTGCGTTGGTCTATGCCGTGCATGCCGGCGAGGCCGCCTCCAGTACGTCGTAATGGATACGGCATGCAGCATAGACCAGACCTCTTTTCAGGAGGGGGGGCTTTTAACTCCCGGATCACATAAGAGGACCTTCCTAGAGACATCGGTGTTACTTTCTATGTTGTCCGGGCGCGTATAAATATGAAGCACATTAATCATAAAAAAAACCAATAAAACGCTTTAGAGCGTTATGCGCAGACGGCGTTCGATATTAATAAAACGCTTTAGAGCGTTTTGCGCAATCGATGAGTTAAGCACTTATGCCCTCTTTTTGGCATTACTCCCTCATCTACGCATTCTTCAACAGGGACCTGCACACACAACCTCGCAAGGCGTCGCGCCGTGAGCTTGTAGATCAGTGACATCTTGGCGGGGATCCTCCAAGATGTTGGAAAAAGTTTGAAAGCCACTGCGTTGAGATAGTATAGAGTAGACCGTGACACATGCAACGCTGCTCAGGGAAGATGTGGTACAGTATAACAGCAGGAGAGCGCAGCCCAAATCCATATTTATTTAGGGAACGTTGAAATGAAAATGGTTTGAGAACCACTGCCATGCACGACACGCTTTAAACTGCAGCGCTGCATGCACTGACCTGAGTCGGTCCGGCGCTCTGCTTGTGCTGAGTGGCTGTCAGCCATCCCATGCGTGATGTCTCCCACCCCCACCCCCCCCCCTGACCCGGTTGCCATGGTTACCTCATCCGCCGGTCCTCCCGGGCCCTCTCCTTTTCTGACTCTCGGACAGACGAAGAGAAGAGAAGAAGGGACAAAGGCGAGCAGAGAAGAAGATGGAATGAAAGAGAGAGACGGATTATTTTTTTCCCGTCGTGTGTAGAAACCTGGGGGGTGGGGGGGGGGGGGGTGGGAGTCGCCATTAGTTAATGCACCAAATATCTGTGCGTACCCACAGTTGTCCAGAACCGCCAGAAAATAGACCCCGGCCCGGGCTCTGGACCTGATCACCCCTATATCTCCATATATGGAGCTGGCCCGTTCTGACATCACAGTGAATTCTGACATCTGCATAGACTCCATTATTTGACCCGACAAAGAACTCCATTAGGGCATTAAAGGGACGCAGATATAACTGGGTGGGGCGTGCATTTCCAACTTGCATCGTTCCAAGTAGGCCAGTGCCCAAAGGGCACCGCTCTTGTAAGCGTTTAATAGCTCTACTGCGTTGGTTTGTGTCCGGGTAGCTCAGTCGTTGGAGCTCTTGCCTTTGGACCGCAAGTTCATGGGTTCGATCCCGAGCACCACCAACTACAGCGTACGAGTATAGCACGGCCTGGGTGCCAGGTCGGGATACCAGTTGTATCCAATCAGGATGGAGAAACGCAGGATACAGATTAAACAAGTGGAACAAAAAACAAACGTGGAACTGGAACACATCAAATTGATGCTGATAAATGGGTACTCTCTCCTGATCGGCTGAACATTTGCAATTATACAAAAACACAGCAATAATAGTGATGATTACAAACGGAATAGTGCTTTACAAAAATCTTTGTTTTAACCAAAACATATCACTTTACCCTACATGTAAATAAAGGCCACCATATAAGTAATCTAGGGGTAATATTCGCCCAAAATAGCCGATCCAGCTATCCAGTTTGTAGATCGGCAGTTTTTGGTAGAGATCCTGGTATAGAAAAAAGTAAAAAGTGGTGCGAGTACAGTTGTAATCCAAGACTAGAGCGTTTAAGTGTGTGTACATTCCATACTTTCCACCAGTTCTCCTTACATTCTTTTAACCTCTCAGAGCAGCCTGAACATGTCAGGGCTATACACACGTGTGGTCGTGTGCACGCGCATGCACACACACACACACACACACACACACACACACACACACACCATCCAGTCGCCTTACGGTTACACCTCAATCTGATCCAACCGTCGTTTTGAACCACAGAGCCCGCCACCACCCGAGCGATCCGTTCTTTAATTCTGACGGGAGAAGAAGTGACAGTCGGAAGTCCTGCAGCGTGTGACAGTTTTGCAAGGTGACTTGGGCAGAGGGGACAGGGAGAGAGAGAGAGAGAGAGAGACGTATACAGAGGAGGAGAGGCCATTTCACGCAACGCAGCCTCCAGGAAGTCAGTCATCAGGGAGACCAGAGGAAGGCCAGGCGTCTCTTTCATAGGAAGCCAAGCGGCGCAGCCAGCCGTGGAGAGCCCTCCAGAAGACAATATCCCCCACCTAATGCCATCTGGGATGACTCCCCCCCCCCCCCCCCCCCCCCCCCCCCCCAACTCACTGCAAGATCCTCTCACCCCGAAACTCTCCATTTCAGCCCTAATGAAAAAGTGCTCCGCCGTTGGGTTATTTACTCCCAAGTATTAGCCTTCCCCCCCCCCCCCCCCCCCCCCCCCTCCCCTTTCTTATTTTTATTTTGGAAAAACCTCATTTTCCGCCTCAGCCCAAAGGGCTTTACTCATTTTGGGCCGGGAACCCATTTTGGTGTTTTAAACATGTTATAATTTAGCTATTGAAAAATAGCAGATCTACAAGCTCATAGCTACGAGCTTGTAGGTCTGCTATTTTTGAAAAATCGTAAAAATGTGCCTCACATTTGGAATATACTTTTTCAGAACAAACGTTTTTAACTCAAATCTTTTCTTCTGGAGGGTCCATGGAACAACATATTTTCAGATGGGGGTCTCGGAGTCCAATTACAGATAATTTTTGGGGTCCTTGACATGAAATATTGAGTGATATTCTAGTGACCTAGAAACGGGTATTTCAGAAAACTGTCTGATTTAGAAGACATTTCTTTAGGCCTAAATGGGTTAATAAGACACTGCGAATGGTGTTTGTATCGGCAGCAATTGGACGTCGTCCCTATCTTTATCCTTTTATACACTCGGGGGCTGGCTGGAAGAAGAATGTTGAAGAGACGTTCGAGGAAGTGAGCCTCGCTTAATGGCAGTTCTCCGGCACTCCGGCCAAGATACAGAACAGGAAGCCTGGACATGTCTGTCCGGATCTGTATATCGCTATCTATCTGGAGATTAACCAAACTCTATCCCTGGAATACCGTTCAAGTGTATTTATGTCATGGTCTGCAACAGTAGACGGTGTACAGCCTGTGGCCCAGACCTTGTACGTTGAAAAACGTTTAGATTAAAATAGGCTAGACCTTAGATTAGCTCCACTGTTGATTCAGTTTCACAGTAGCTTACGGTTACCTGTGCATATAGTTGAACCATGACATGACGAACTTCAATGTCAGTCATATTTAGAGACCTGCACTATACAAGATTTATATTAAACAATCTAAATCACATAAGCGTTTGTGTGTGCGCGTGCACGTGTGTGCGTACCACGCACACATGTGCACACGCACACACACACACACACACACACATGCACGCACCTTCACACATCTTCATTGCAATAGCTTCGCAAACGCTGTTCGGCTCAACTCATAAACCCAACTCGAGGCCCTAGGCTGTTACAGATATCCTAGAAGGCAGTTACTGTGCCAAGTGGAATAAACCATAAAACGGTGGGATTTCACAGTGCACTGTAAAGTGGTGCATTTCCCTTAAACCCATGCATAATACAAAAGTAATTGGATGTATCTGTGTTGGGACAAGACTTGCTTTCACGCCACCTCTCCAGAGCTCACAATTGTTATATTGTGTATATGAGCTTTCACAGCCAACGTGTTTGCCAGAGAGCAGCGAGGAATCAATCCTTTGAACTGTATTATTTCTCCGAGCAGAGGTCACGGGGAGGTCTCGCAAATAACTGTGGATATGATTTCATTGAAATGACTGCACTGCAGAAATGTGTGTCTTAAAGGAGAATTCCATGCTAGAAGGCTTTCTTACCTTTCATTAAAGTTGTTACGTCGCCACCAAAGAGGTCCAGGTGTTTTTTTTTGTGCAAAAACTCCTTATTGGCTATTCCCCCCTTTTGCACAAAATAACACCTGGACCTCTTTGGTAGGGACGTAACAACTACAAATAAATTTAAGAAAGCCTTCTAGCATGGATTTCTCCTTTAACAAGTTTCAAAGTCATGGTGAAATGGCTTTTTAGGTCATTTAATTTTGAAGTTTTGAGTCTGAAACGTCATTCTTATAAGCGCAACCAATCAACAAATCAAGGTCAACCAATCGGAAGGTCACACACCTTCAGGCTATGGGACGATGCGATGTCACTCACTGCAGCTGTGCGCAGCAGAGGGCTAGTATTTGTAGCCTTCTGCTCAGGCTTCCCAATAAGGGAGAGAGAGAGGGCTAGTATGAAGCATGTTTAGTTCACAGTAACAGTTTGTTACTAACAGTTTGTTACTGTAAGTTACTTATTTCTAACCTAAAATGTGTTCGGATACATATTTTAGTGGGCTGATTAAGTTTAAAATAAGTATGCACAGTCGGGATGTCATCTTGACTGAGATTCAAAACGGAGTAGCTCTGTAATTAAAATCAGGAACGTGAGATATGGGAATCAAACAGGTGATGACATCTATAGGGTATATTCTTAAGAGTATATTTCATCACGCAGCACCTTTTTGTTGGACAGGAAGTAATCAAGATTGGCTTAAAAAAATAATATTGAGACTACCATTGGAATGGGGCTTTAGACAGAATTAGAGCCTCGTCTACCATTGGAATGGGGCTTTAGACAGAATTAGAGCCTCGTCGTCATGTGCTCGTTTTGGGGCCATTCCATTCAAGGTGGTACATATAGGGCTTATTTTAGCTAAGCTAGATTGGCAGAAATGTCGTGATAAATGTGCCTTTTCACCAGTACATTTGATACGTATGCATCATGGTCTTGATTGAAACCTTTTAGTTCAGGGGAATCCGTTGAGACCAATGTGTTGTTTTCAATGGCGCCCTGTTGTACAAAAAGGAACATTTACCATGACATAGGCAACCAGGTGCATCTTGCCACACTAATTAAAGCCCCCCCCCCCCTTGATTCTACGTGCGCCTTTGTTCGTCTTCTCCTGCCAAACCTCACCGTTTGCACACATCTCACTGTGCACAACAACTACAGCATGCCTGTCCAAGTTAGTGTCCAGACATGACGCGTCGTGTTTCACCCATGCAACTGTCATAACTACTGTACAGTTTTTGCATGAAATACCATGTTATTGCGCAACATTTCACGGCAAATTACATCACATTACATCACACGCACGGCATGGCACGGTACGGTATGGTACAGTACAGTATGGTACAACACAGTACAGTATTGTACAGTACAGTACAGTATGCTACAATACACTACAGCATGGTACAATACAGTACACTACAGTGCAATACAATACAGAACAGTATGGTACATTACAGTACAGTATGGTACATTACGGTACGGTACAGTACAGTAATACAGCACAAAAAAACCTTAAAACCAAAAAGTATGAGGTCAGCTAAAAACCTTTTAAAAATATAGCAAACGAAACAAGGACATCTAAGTTCAACTTTTGCCCTCAACTAAACCTATACAGTTGGGTATTCCGGATGAGACTTTATTGCTTTTACATCACGGTGCAGAATTTCACTTGTACTGTATCAGTGCTCTAAACAAACATTTAAAGTCCATAGACTTGGCTGACATATGACATAATTTCGAAAGCCAGACGTTGGAGGGGCTATAGCGCCCCTCGATAAATAAATAAATGAATAAACAAACAAACAAACTCTTATCAATGTGAACTTTAACTCAAATATTTGCTTCTGGGCAGGTCTCTGGAACAACATATTTTCAGATGGCGGGTCCGCGGCCAAATACATAATATTATGTGGGTCCTTGACATGAAAAAGGTTGAACACCAGTGCACCACTGATACGTTTTTCAGGAAAAATAATCTGGCCTCATGTCATGCTGAAAAATAGTAGATCTAGTGCAGTGCTACGAGCTTGTAGATCTGCTATTTTTGAATTTCTTGTATATATATATTATACATACATACATACTGTATGCTGGCATGAAGCTGATCAATTTTTGCACACACTCCCTGGATGCTAACGATGAACCTCTGCCCCAAATTTCCCAGAACGGCCTGTTATAGCGCCACCAGGAGGCAGACGTTTCCAGATTCTGTCTAAAAATCCCGCAAATCGTTACACACTATCTCGATTTTTATTTACCGTTAATCTACACTGTAAAATCCTCAGCGTTCATTTGGCCCCATAATCAGGGGCGGCCTAAAGGATCGGGAGGCCCCGTTCATGACGTCATAATTTTAATAATTAATAATTAATAATAAATAAATAAAAAGCATGAACAGCCAAGTAGAAAATAGACAAAAGCAGCTTGCTTGATTTTTTCCTTTTTTTACTTTAAGGTATAACTGGAAGGCATTATAGGCTATACAATGATGCAATCGCAACTGTCAGCTCTGCTAGTGCAGTGAGTTCACACGTCTATGTTGCACACACTGGGAAGTGGGAACAATTACAATAGCTACTACTACTACATACATAGTACATACATACATAGGGGGGGGGGGGGGGGGGGGGGGGGGAGACTGGAGACTCGAGGCCCGTTTCAATTGAAACGATTGAAACATAAGGCCCATAATATAAAGGTCTATCACGCTGCGATACAATCAGACACAGACCTGAAAAACAGTGCATTAAGCCACAGCATGATGGCGTTTCCGTAGTCATGTGGTCAAGCCGGATCTTTCCGATATTTCATATTCCATCCTAATTGGCTAACAATGGCTTTCAAAGTTGTCAGGATTGGCCCGTTTTTAACAAAAAGCCTCAAATCATGAACGCAGCGTGCAATTTACGTGAAATCTTTCATGGACTTTCCTACTAGGCTGAGGGATATATCCCACCCTTTTCACATTGGCCTGTTATAGCGCCACCAGGAGGCCACAACCTGACCTGCCCTGGTGGAGACCTTGTGCCCCGAGGGGTACTTTATCTAGTTGCAGATGTGGTCCTGATGGCACCATCGGTCCAAGACCTTCAGCTCTCACTGGACCGCTTTGCAGTAGAGTGTACGGCGGCTGGGATGATGATCTTGCATCTCCAAATTTGAGGCCATGGTTCTCAGCAGGAAACCGATGGATAGTGCAGTCCAAGTAGGTAATGAGACATTACCCAAGGTGAAGGAGTTTAACTATCTTGGGGTCTTTTTCATGAGTGAGGGGAGGACGGAGAATCGGTATACTGCAGTCGCTCTACCGCACCGTTGTGACGAAAAGAGAGCTGAGCCAGAAGGCAAAGCTCTCCATCTACCGAGCAATCTTCGTTCCTACTCTCACCTATGGTCCTGAAGTGTGGGTCATGACTGAAAGAATAAGGTCACGAATACAAGCGGCCGAGACAAATTTTCTTCGACGGGTGGCTGGTATCTCCCTTAGAGATAGGGTGAGAAGTTCAGTCACACGAGAGAGACTCGGTAGAGTGAGTCACTGCTTCTTTAACTGGAAAGGTTCGGCATCTGGTTAGGATGCCTCTCGGGCGTCTCCCTAGGGAGGTCCTTGAGGCACGTCCCACTGGGAGGAGACCCTGTGGCAGACAAAGTTACTAATGTTTCTCTGGAGTGGGAAGTTTGGAGGTCTCTGGTGGAGCTGTTGCCCCCGTGACCCGACTATAGATAAGCTGTTCAAGATGGATGGATGGATCTTTCTCCAGGTGTATTTTTAAAGCAAATGCACTTGTTACACTGTTTACAGTGGTAAGGTATTTTTCTGCCGTGTGGATACGTTGGTGTGTCTTCAAGGCACTTAACCGACTGAAATTCTTGTCACAATGTTTACAGTGGTAAGGTTTTTCTCCAGTGTGAATACGCTGGTGTACTTTCAAGTTACCCAAGTAATTGAAACTCTTGTCACACTGTTTACAGTGGTAAGGTCGTTCTCCCGTATGGATACGTTGGTGTGTCTTCAAGGCAGTTAACCGACTGAAATTCTTGTCACAATGTTTACAATGGTAAGGTCTTTCTCCTGTGTGGATATGTTGGTGTGTCTTCAAGGTACTTAAATGACTGAAACTCTTGTCACAATGTTTACAGTAGTAAGGTTTTTCTCCAGTGTGGATACGCTGGTGTTTATTCAAGGTACCCAATTCATTGAAACTCTTGTTACACTGTTTACAGAGGTAAGGTCTTTCTCCAGTGTGGATACGCTGGTGTTTCTTCAAGAAACCCAATTCAATGAAACTCTTGTTACACTGTTTACAGTGGTAGGGCTTTTCTCCAGTGTGAATACGCTGGTGTCTCTCCATGTTACTTAACTGACTGAAACTCTTGTTACACTGTTTACAGTGGTAAGGTTTTTCTCCAGTGTGAATACGCTGGTGCGTCTTCAAGTAACCTAACTGACTAAAACTCTTGTCACATTGTTTACAGTGGAAAGGTTTTTCTCCTGTATGGATACGCTGGTGTATTTTCAACTCGCCTAACTGATTGAAACTCTTGTTACAATGTTTACAGTGGTAAGGTCTTTCTCCCGTATGGATACGTTGGTGTGACTTCAGGGTACTTAACTGACTGAAACTCTTATCACAATGTTTACAGTGGTAAGGTCTTTCTCCCGTGTGGATACGTTGGTGTGACTTCAGGGTACCTAACTGACTGAAACTCTTATCACAATGTTTACAGTGGTAAGGTCTTTCTCCCGTGTGGATACGTTGGTGTGTCTTCAGGGTACTTAAATGACTGAAACTCATGTCACAATGTTTACAGACGTGGGGTTTCCATCCTCTGTAAGTCATCTCATGAGCCTTCACTTCTCCTGGCTGAGTTACAATAGTCTTGGTAAGCTGTTGATGACGGCGCGATCTTGGTTGGTTCGTGTCTTCTTGTTTCTGGCTGTTTAGAGGGCTGTTGATCGTCTGACAGGCTTCTGGGGGGATCTGGCCATTGACCTGGCAGTCCAGCTCATTGTGGCCCCTCTGTGCGTGTTCTTGAAGGTGGACCTGAGACGTTAAGCCATATGGACGCTCATCAAAGCTGACCTGAGTCTGGGGAGACCTCATACCTTTACAGGAGCAGTGGGTGATTCTCAGAAAGGCTGTTATGGACTGTGATGGGATGGAGCACCTATACTGGTTTCCAGCCTATATGCTTCCACTCTCCAAGTCACTCATTGAACAATATTCCAGACTCTTTCTGAAATCTTAAAAGAGAAACCTGTTTATATAGGATGAGTTCAGGGCTGGTCGACGTCACACACAATTCAAACCATCACGGTGCATGACTAACAACACCACTTTGTTCAGGTGCCGCTGCAGTTTGTGCATGTGTCCTGAATTTGGCACCATCTTATTATAATGCGGTTTCAAACATCGGGTTCAGGGACCACCAGGGATCCAAATTGACCTTTACGTTCAGTGTAAAAAATGGAACCAAATGGAAACTTACGGAGAATTACGTATAATTGGTTTACAATGGTGACGTAATGATATGTTTCAGTGTCGGGGACATACAGTACATACATATTTTCAGATGGGGGTCGATGGCCAAATCATACTATAATTCTAACAATGTCTGAATGAATGAATGTCAGAAACACCGCCGTATCTCCTCATTGCCTGCACCAATCACTCCCACTTTTCACACAGGCATTGACCATAATAATATGGAAGTCTTAACGAAGCCCTTTTTTCGATTTGACACATTAATGATTAATAATGCATTTATTAGTAAATTAACCTTGCACCCTCACACACCTCCGCCCCTTAGCGACACCTGCATCACAGGCCACCGTTCTCACCGTTACCCCACTGCCATGCTTCCTCTAGCTATTGCCGCAACACAACAAAGAGTGCCCTATACAATTTGGCGCCGCTGACTGTGTGTGTGTGTTGCATCCTTTGGCCGTCTTCTCCTACCAAACTACACAGTTTGCACACATCTCACCATGCACAACAGCAACAGCTTGCCTGTCCACACATCAACCACTACTTTAGATTCATATTCATGTCATATTTACAGTACTACGGCCTTCACAGTGACCGGGATATTTCCAACCCCCTCACTGTCCAAACTCGCTGATCTGCTCCACACCACCTCAGGTCCCTCCCCCTCCGGCTGCTGTCCTTTGCACGGACACTCGGACAGGCGATTGAGGCGAACACTCTACCTTTAGTAACAGTAGCCTACGCATCGACACAGTTACTACATACAACAAACGACATGCCACAAAGAAAACGACCATCACTTTCACTTTCTGGGAGCTGCAATGCAAAGCGTAAGTGTCTCACTCGCGCTGCTGCCCGTGCCAACAACAACCAGTCCACCACTAATGCAACAGGTTAGCATTCCGTCTCACGTTGCCTCATTGCCTTCATGCCTGTGTATCGAACAAGTTACCTCACAATTTACTTCACGCACGCACTACCCGTGTACATTAACGGCAAAGCGTATTCCACTCAGGACCGCACTCCGCAGGCATGACAAAATCCCCACCCCGTGTGTGTGTGTGTGTGTGTGTGTGTGTGTGCACTCCCAATCTTCCGCAGTAGTCAGCAAACCCACCTTTTTTATTCACAAAAAAAGACACAAATATATTATACAAGTTAAAATGAAGAGCCATTAAATATATTTATGGGGGGCAATAGTCCATACAACGGGTAAGGACTATATCAATAACATATCAATACTATAATCCACCACTCCACGGAAGGGGAAGACAGATCCCGTTCCGTCGGAACAACACAATGCCAAAATAAATACAGACGGATGCAATGACCAACACTGGTTGAATAGCTCAGGAACGACACATTCCTAAATCACAAAAAACATCTCATTCTTAATCTGATTAGACAAAGAACAAACTACAACTTGCTTTGAAGCCCCAAAAGCTTAGCTGAGTGCTTAGGGAATACCGAACGTGAAAATATTCATGTTCATGTATAGGCAGCATAATACCACCAAATGTACATCACACATTAATGGTGTACTTATGATTGTACTACAGAATTTATTTGGCGAAAGAAAAGTTTAATTTAACCTCAGAGTTTAATAGATTATATGGATCTCTATGGTCAGCTGAGCAGTTAGGGGCCGTCTACAACGTGCAACACTTCATTTATATGCAGAATATCACCACCACATTCACATCAATGGTGTACTAATATGATTGTACTACAGCATTTACTTGCGATTTATTAGTGAATACATTTTTC
>NC_139697.1:18856256-18942523 GCF_964188405.1 Protomyctophum parallelum | reverse complement strand
CAAGCGCACAACATCATAGCCTGATGCGTCGATTTTATTTATTTAAAATACTGGGTCAATTGTCTGACTTTGATTGCTTAAAGTAGACCTGCATAAAATGGTGTACTGCAGCTATTTACAACCAGGTAGTGTATAAGTTAAATTGAACACTTAACTTAATATTTAATACTTGAATACTTATACTTAGTATTTAATACTTAGTACTTTCAAAAGGGTTTATTGGGGCACCTTACAAATTGCATTGTTTGTTCTACTGGCTTAAACATGTCAGTGTTTCTAGTGTTGCACTGTTGACAGCTAAAACGTCCTATTGTCTCTTGTCCCTCCCATTGTCACACCCACTTCTGTCCAGCTCTAAGGTGATAAAATGTTGTGAATATTGAAAAGGGCTTTTCTCAGCTTTGGGTGAAAGGCCCCAGTCATTTTAAAATGGTTATATCTCCTTCAATTATTGTCCAATTTCATTGAATGATACATCATATGAAAGCTTACATTCTGTACTTTAATAATCTGTAAAAATCTGAAAAATGGAAAAGGCGACATGAGGCATGTTTTGTTGGCACTGGTCACATATGGTCCCTTAGTCTCACAAACCACTTGTCACAGTACGCTCGTCTGCCCTTGGACTTTGTCTGTGTTTTGGGGACTTTTACTTGTATTTGTGTTTCCCATCTTATTTTGTAGTAGTATTCTGTGATTTCCTGCCTTGTCTCACCTCCCTGTATTGGTGTAACCCTAGCCATCTGTGTTCTGTTGCCTGTTAGCCTATCCCAGTGTTGATTGTCCGTTCAGTTCACCTGTGTCTAGTTAGTCTTTGTCTATACTGTACATGCCCCAGTGTGTTCAGGCCCTTCAGTTCGTCGTCATAAGTGACGCAGCGGTGGCTCAGAGGTAGAGTGGCCGGATGGTAACCGCAAGGTTGCCAGTTTGCATGAACCCGGGATACCCCAGAGTTAGTGTCGAAGTGTCCTCGAGCAAGACTCTGAACCCCTAATTTCTCCCGATGTGCTGGTTGGTGCCTTGAATGTCGTGTGTGTGTGTGTGTGTGTGTGTGTGTGTGTGTGTGTGTGTGTGTGTGTGTGTGTGTGTGTGTGTGTGTGTGTGTGTGTGTGTGTGTGTGTGTGTGTGTGTGTGTGTGTGTGTGTGTGTGTGTGAATGTAAAGCACAATCTATGTAAAGTGCCTTTACCGTTTATCATTTACGTGGTTATTTATTGTATTTCCAAGTTTCCCTCAGTTTGAGATTCCTTGTGATAGTTCCTAGTGTCCTATGTGTGGGTTTTTGTTTTCCGATCCGATACCACAATTTCTGTGTTAACCGATACCGAATGTATTATTTATTATTTTCTGTTTATAGCAGAATATACTCACTCAAATGTGCACTTGCAGTTTGGGGCAACTCCAAAGCAAACTCCACATGCCCCAACATTTGATTTACTTGCCATATACATACACTATACATAATAAACTATACATATTCACTACTATGCTATACATATGTACTATGGCGTGCTATGACTATATACAATACAATTATAGACAGCACTATAATTGTATTGTATATAGTCATAGCACGCCATAGTACATATGTATAGCATAGTAGTGAATATGTATAGTTTATTATGTATAGTGTATGTATAGTTTCATCATATAGATATTCCACTGTTACCTTCTTAGCTTACGCATGTTTCTTGATAAATGCTTTTATGTGATGTATTCCCATGCTTTTGTTCTTGCTTAAATGTAAGTCGCTCTGGATTAAGAGCGTCTGCTAAATGCCTAAATTGTAAATTGTAAATTGTATAGTGTCAACCCCCTTTACCCCTGTGTCGGATCGGTGGTTAGACTGGCATATTCGCCGATACCGATATGACCCGATATGACAAATAATGTGCTGATGTACCGATACAGTATCGGCCCGGGACATCTCTGGTTTTGTATAATAAAAACCTCTTGCATGTTCACTGCTCTGCCTGAGCCTGTCTCCTGAACCACATCATGACACCCTAGCAGGGGGATTTCCAGAGCCTGCCTGGGCTGGGGTTGCTATGGCATTCGATTTGCCATATTGGCTGGATTGACGAGCTCCACTGAATACCAAGCCTTGTGTGATGTTTGCGCCGCTGTACCAATATATGTGGAAGCGGCGCACAATAGCACACCATTCTTTTAAAGAGCAACACATTTAAATTACACGGGGCACTATTCTTTTAAAGAGCGACACATTACAGTTACGCTCAATATTAGTGGAAGCACGCACGACATGGCTCCGGTCTTTCAGAGGACAAGACGTCACAGTTACGCATTTACCACGTATGCAAGTCACTAACCTGCTCATTAGTGTGGTTGTCAGACTATTGTAATTGTAACACTTTATTATTATTATTATTCCACTAGAGTAACCTTTTTTTGACGCACTACTCCTCCCACAGTTTTGACTGTACGCACTTGAGCCATATGTCAAATTGACCGGAGAAATCGGGAATGGTGTGCTTATTAGATCTTTATCTCTTGAGTGTAAAATGAAACCAAATGGACGTATACTGTATGGGTCCATGTGGTTTCATTTGACGCTCTCAGGAGCGTGGCTCAAATACCCGATGGCTCAAATACAGCCGTGGCTCAAATACCCGATAAATAATGGGTCTTGGTATGAAATGGGCTGAAAACCACTGCCCTACTGTGCATGTATTCAGCAGCTGCTCGCCAATGCCGCTGAAACACGGACACTGCTGCCGAATGCTTACGTTTTACGGTATTTCTAGAGAGGAGACGGCTGTGTCTTGTGTCTACAGACACCACCTAACTCCATGTTGGAGGTTTTTTTTTTACATTTAGTTTTTGCATGAATCAGTGTTGTTGAACACCCTTTACATCTGTGTGTTGTTTTGAAAATATTGAACCAATAAAAAGTAGTAAAAAAAAAGTGCTTGGGTCAAAACCTCTCAACTATATTGGACGGCTCAAACTGTCTGCTAAAACAGCCAACTTACTCCACCACCTCTCCCCCTCTCATGGAAGTAATTGACAATATATTAAGTCACGACACCAACTTTGATATGGTACTGCTTTGTTTTAAAAGTAATAAAGGTTTTTCTTCATTTCCTGAAAGATTGTGAGAGGGAGAGGTCTGTTCACATGTTGCGCTATACGGGCGCCTCGTAACCAAGTCATTTCACACGCGGTGCATAAATGACTAAACTCTGCGCTTGCCTGATAATGTCAGCACACACTATACCAACAAGCTAAACTGTAGACGGCCTGCGCAGGCTTATCCGACACGCCATATAGAGCCGACATGCGGAAACAACGATTGGATTAAGGTTGGCGAACATGCGCTGCTCCGTGCTTGCGATTATGGTTAGGTCAGTGTTTGGTTTGAGGTAGGTTGTCGTTCAAATGACATTCGGACCGATAGCATGTCGAATCTGAAGCCAGCAACGGTCCGATCACGGATTCTGGATTATAATGGCGGCAAAGGGGAGGCTTCACTCCGAAGAAAAAGAGCTATGCGTCCCAAAATAACAGATCTATACAAACCTATCACATGCATAATCTCTGCCGTCAGGAGAAAACCACTTAACTCCAACAATTTTCATGAAATGGAAAATATACATTGCCTTTATGTTTTGAAAACAAAGCAATGCTGCCGCATCAAAGTTGGTGTTGTGACTTTGTATATTGTCAATTGCAGATGAGAGGGTGAGAGGTGGTGGAGTAAAACCGCTTCAGCAGACAGTCTGAGGGTCCAATGGAGCTAAGAGTTTTGTCTAAAGCAGTTTTGACTACTTTTCATCGGTTCAAGGTATATTCAGTGATTTCACTTAATTCAAATATCACTTATTTTTTTGTTTTGTTGTGATAATCTTCTCTACTATAGAGTGTGCTGACCATATAAGGAGTTCCTCCCTGTCCCCAGTTAACCCCTGGGGGTCAAAAAACCTTAGGTTTCGTTTTTGGCTCTCTATCCTGATTGGACGAAAGGCTTAGGTCCCAGCCAAAAACGAAACCAAAGGTTTTTTGAGTGAAATCACTGAATATACCTTTCAATATTGTTTTAACCAACACAGACGTGAAGGGTGTTCAATAGCACTGATTTATGGAAAAACCTCAAAACCGAGACACACAGACAGACACACAAAAAGTGCTTCCAGCTGGCAGAGATAACTGTACAGTATATCAAACAGGATAACGTATACGTGCAGTCAGGGGGAGCAATGGCCCTGAAGACCTCCGCAGGGGTCAAACCTGTGTACTTTTGTACAGGGCGATCTCTCTATCCTACCCCCGAGCACCAAACACACTGAAAAATGTGCCTCATCATGATCATCAATGTGGCTTTAACTCTGAGCCAGTCCCTGCCAGGCCGGGTGGTACATCATTGTGTATATACATCAAGTCCAAGTGCCTGCATTTCATTTAGCGTTGCCTTCCATTAATCTACAGACATTTACTGCCGTTTACAATTTGGGCATTTCAGCTAACAATTTAAGGAAAAAATACTGACTGTTATACAGTACAAGAGCACTGGCCGTTATTTTTATGGCTAGATGCATTTGCCTTAAACAAACATAAATTGGCCATTATGAGATAATTACACGATAAAAATGGAGTCGGAGATATTGGCGTATTTTCAGCGTTATAGATGCTATTGGTGTGTGTGTGTGTGTGTGGTACGTGTGTTCACGTGTGTTATTCTTGTTGGGCCTCTGCTAAATGCTCACTCACAGAAACACATGCACACAGAAACACATGCACACAGAAACACATGCACACAGAAACACATGCACACAGGAACGCACGCACGCACATCCCCCCCCCCTTCCACACACACACACACATTCCAGGTCAATGTAAACTGTTGAAGCAATTTAAGGAAGCCTTGGCAGCCTTTTAATGGTCTGTCACGGTCTAACGGGTTTAGCGCGCTTATACAATGGACCCGGGCTCTAAGCCCCGACAGCGAGCACTTAATTGTTCAGAACCCGATTGTGTGTGTGTGTGTGTGTGTGTGTGTGTGTGTGTGTGCGTGCGTGCGTGCCCCATTAACAGCCATCCTCTGCTTGTGACTGAGGCCGTTGATTCCAATTATGAGGACAAATGTACTTCCATGGTGGTCACCAAGGACAAACACTTCCCAGTCCATCTGTGTCAACGTCCGTCTGACCGCCGCAATGGAATGAATAACCCATTCTGGGCGGGGGGAACCACCTTTTGGTGTTAGCATTATGCTATGCTTTAGCTATTGAAAAATAGCAGACCTACAAGCTCATACGAGCTTGTAGGTCTGCTATATTTTGAAAAATCGAAGGAGCGACTGACATAGAAACATGGCTTTTTCCAGAAAACTGTCAGGATGGAGAAGAGATTTTTAGAATCTGATCTCAGGTCAGAATGGAATAATGGCACTGGCTCGTTGGTGAATATGATGCTCGTTTCCAGTTTGCCGCGGCGGCCGCGCCGGGCGGAGTCCATTCTGCTTCCACAGACGACCAACCGCTAGTGCAATCCTGAGTGCTGATTTAACCCATTCTGACCTGAGATCAGATTTAAAAAAAATGTCTGTTTGAAAATGACAGTTTTCTGGAAAAAGCTATGTTTCTATGTCAGTCGATTTTTTTTCAAAAACTACACCATTACGTCAGTCGCGGTGATGATCAGCTATCACCGCGGACACAGACCCATCTCTCCGTTTTTACCATCAGACAAGTCTTTTCACTCTGGAGCTATCACCCCCGTTCACTGATTGGTCTAGAAGTTGGGGAAACCACAGGGAGGCGGGGTCAATCCTTAAGGACATCACCGCGAGTATGATGGCCTCAACGCTTATCACCGTTTTAGGTGATAAGCGATCACCAAAAACTGTATGTATGAGCCATAAGGAGGACACCTTGGAACAGTGGGGATTTAACCACCACCCTTTTAGTGAGTAACTAACGAGGATACACAACAGAACAGCTGAGGGGTTTTGGGTTACAAACTAACGGATACCGTGCGGGGTACAAGAAACATAACTTGTCGGGTTTTGCGTTTGTGCAAGGGCTGGATATAAGCTGGAACTGTATGGGAACTGATTACTAAACTGAACTGTGGTGAACCTATGTGCTTTGAACGTTTCAATATACAATCTATTAACTGCCATCTACGGTGCCTGTGCTTTATTGTGTTCTTAGGCATGCCACGGTATGATAATTTACAGTACGGTACGGTGCCGGTATTGATAACCTATACCTCGGTATTCCACGGTATTTATATAAAAAAAAAGTAAAAAAGAAAAAAAAGTGGAGTTGCACTGCATATATGAGCACCATGCGCCACCCACCGACGCTGTATTCAAATACCGTAAACTCGGAAATCTCACGGTATATCAACACCGTGGCTGTTACTGTCGGGGTATTACCGAAATTCGGTAAACCGCGGCATGCCTAGTTACAAGTGACTTTACAGGGTGTGTAGTGTGGTGCGGACCACGTTAGCTGCACAGCCTTATGCAACGGTTACCCTCTTAAATTGAACATTTTGTCAGGATACAACTGCCTGGCCGGCACCCCCAGAACCACAAACCGTTACAGTACAGTACTGAGCTTGTAGATTGGCTATTTTCTCTATGGATACATGTGTGCTTTGGGATTTTGTCCGTCGGTGTGCCTTGGGCACAAAAGCACTGGTCTAATGCCGCATTCACATTCACACCAGTTCTACAAAACGACAGGGTACAACCATTTTCAGTGGAAGATGCAGTGACATTGACATACAAACAGACTTGTAGCTTTTGCTACAAAAGCAACAAAATAAAGTTGGCTTTTCTTTTTTTTTTTTTTAGCATTCCAATGACACGTGTGTATGACAAGTGTCAATCAATCATACATTTTAGTTTAAACCATTTTGGGCGGGAACCCCTTTTGGTAGCATTATGATATGCTTTAGTTATTGAAAAATAGCAGATCTACAAGCTCATAGCGTGCCACTGAGTGGCGCGCTACGAGCTTGCAGGTCTGCTATTTTTGAAGAATCGCGAAAAGTGACATGAAAGTGTTTGAGAACGACATACATAGAAAAACATATAGCTTTTTCAAGAAAACAGTCAGGATTTAGAAGGCATTCGCAGAATCGTTCCCAGGTCAAAATGGGTTAAACCCCTAGCTGCGCTTTACTCGTGTTATGAGCTTGTAGGTCTGCTATTTTTGAAAAATTGAACGACTGACATAGAAACATAGCTTTTTTTTTTGGAAAACTGTCT
Organism: Protomyctophum parallelum; assembly: GCF_964188405.1. NCBI lineage: Eukaryota > Metazoa > Chordata > Actinopteri > Myctophiformes > Myctophidae > Protomyctophum > Protomyctophum parallelum. Next base: position 18,935,284 of record NC_139697.1, on the reverse strand, counting down.
TTTTTAGAATCTGATCTCAGGTCAAAATGGGTTAAGCAAGCTCTCTCCACACAATTCCTTGATTGTAAAGTGGAAAAACCAATGTACTCCTGTCAGCCAACAACAGTTCCCCGTTCGTATTAAACCATATGCCTTCACTGTATATATCATCCTTTATATTCGTCTCGGCTCGTCTCTCCCCCACACACACTGACGCACACGCACCATGACGTTAACGAGTGACATTTCAACAGCGACTCGGCAACAAACAGTGCAGCAGCTGACGATCGCTCGGTCGTTTGTAGCCTTTGGAGTCGCTAGTGTAAACACAGCTAACCGGGGTCACGTTGATACTGTGTAGACTCAAGAGCAAAGCGATAATAAACAAGTCATCAGCTGCGTGTGCTTGCAGAAAGCGAGTTATGCAGAAGCCAAATGACACAAACGACAAGACACCGACAATGGCGTCGTTTTGGTTTCCCCCCCGGGGGAACTCTGATATCATGACATCCTTGGTGATGTCAGTCATGTTCAGTGTGGAACTCCACATTTGGGCGAGCATGCATGATCAGTGGATTGGGCGGGGGATGCTGAATCTGATGAATGAATAGCACCTTTCCAAACATATAGTTACAAAGTGCTTTTACAGACAGGTTATAAAACAGTAATCATAAAAACAACAAAACATCAAGACGTCAGATATAATAAAGCATGAAGAAAATAACGGGTCAATAAAACAATTAAAAACAATATTAGGAAAAACACTTGGCATACATACAGATGTGTTTTTTAAAAGCGTTTTAAAAGAAGGCACTGATTCTGCTAACCTAAGAGCCAAAGGGCAGGGAGTTCCAGAGCCGCAAAGGCCCGGTCACCCCGAGTGACCAGACGCGTTGCCGGAGGAACTAGGAGGGCCCTATCCGATGATCTGAGGCAGCGCACATGGGTTATGGGGTTGCAGCAAATCTCTTAAATAAATGGGAGCTAGACCATGTAGAGCTTTAAAAGTAATCAATAAAATCTTAAAATCAATTCTGTAGCTCACAGGGAGCCAGTGAAGACTAGCTAAAATCGGTGTGATATGTTCACGTTTCCTCGTGTTTGTGAGAAGGCGAGCCGCAGAGTTCTGCAACATCTGGAGGCGAGATATATATTTTTTGCTCATACCAGAGTACAGTGAATTACAATAATCCAGTCGTGAAGATATGAATGAATGTATGACGGTTTCCAGCTCTGCATATATGACAAAAAAGGTTTAATTTTAGCTATATTTCTGATTCAATGGTAACATGACTGGACTACTTTGGTGATTTGGGTGTTGAAGGAAATATCCGGATCGAAGAAAAAAGAAGTGTGTGATGTTTGCGGATAGGGTGCCAAGTTCAGAATGAAATGAGATCATGAGTTCACAAAGAAATGTGAACGAAACTCACATGCCTATATCGGCAGTGTGCACAAGGCCATTACGCACTCTTCTTCTAGGCTGGCTCACCTCTTAGGCGCCACGCCATAAATAAACAGATCTTTTTTTTTTTTGGCTCGGTTAACCGGCGTTGCGTCATCCGGCAATATGGCCCAGAAAGGCTGAGGAGGCAGTGTGCCTAGGAATCCTTTCGCTAAACGGTTTGGGTTCCTCGGCTGGGTGACCCAGAAGATGTTTGACAATATTATTTTAAGCCATTTAGGACTGAGATTCTACAAAATGTCTTCTAAATCCTGACCGTGGTTCTCAAACTATTTCATGTCAAGGACCCCCAGAAATTATATGTAACTGCCCGTCCACTAATCTGAAAAATATGTTGTTTCGGGGACCTCCCCGGAAGCAAATATTTGAGTTAAAAACGTTCGCTGTGAAAGCATATATTTAAAGATTTACACCACATTGTCACGATTTTTAAAAAAACAGCAAATCTACAAGCTCGTAGTGTGGCACTCAATGCCGCGCTATATGAGCTTGTAGATCTGATATTTTACAACAGCTAACGTTTATAATCGTGGGTAAAAAAAGTGGTTAAACGCGAAATGTGTTCCCGTCCCAAATAGGTTAATTAGGCCTCGGAGACATGACTCGTTCCAACCGCTGTCCCGAGAGCAAAATTAATTACGCAGACAAAGCCCCATTCTTGCTCTTGGCGAAGATGAATCATTTGCAGCATTTTGGGGGAATGAGTCAAACGGTCTCTATATTCAAGGACTGATGAAAGTGACTGTTGATGCAAAAATGGAAGTTAATGACCTTCGTCACAAAGTTTCTACAAAGCTCTGCAGTGTTAGCGGCTGTCTGAAACACGCCCTCCATATATCAACCTGACTAATACCGAATCTATCTCGCATTAGCACCGAAGGACTTACCACTGCAAGGAACAATGATAATTCTATAATTGATCCATTTGAACGAAGGAATACAGCCTCAGCTGCAATGCCTCATTATTGCAATAGTCTTTGATTTCTGTTATTGCTCTCCCTATCTTTCCTATCTACAGTGTCTTCTTGTTATCCTGCTCCTTTCACCTTCAGCCCTCAGTGTGGAACTATTTTTTTTTCAATCCTGGTTTTTATTTTATTTTTTAATTTCAAATTAATTTAGTTATAGTTATAAATACCAAATACATTGGACATAAAAAAAGACAATAATTTAATACTAGTAATTAGCTTAAATCAATAATATATCAATGTTCGGATATAGACCTGAGGGCCACATTAATTAAGTGAAGGTGGGGGCCGCATGTGGCCCCCGGGCCGCCACTTGCCCATGTGGGCCCCCGGGCCACTAGTTGCCCATGTATGCTCCTAACGCAGCGGTCCCCAAACATATTTCTCCGTGCACCTGCATGTTACCTCCTGACCCCCACCGCTCAGTCTCGTTGTATTTGGCCGAAAAGGATTTGAATATGATTATGGCAAATAATCACAGAATGTCACTGTACTGAGAGACATGCGGTTGCTGTATACTCCCGCGGATGCTCAATACATCTCCAGTGGTTTACCGAAATTTAGCCGATTGTGTTAAATAACAATAAAAGTCATACGAAATTTGCTCTCCGCATTTGACCCATCTCTTGGAGCGGGTGAGCCGCAGCATGCTCCGCGCTCTGGAATCATTCACTGATTTAACTCCCCAATCCAACCCATTGATGCTGCATGAGTGCCAAGCAGGGAGGCATTGGGTCCCATTTTTACAGTCTTTTGGTATATGACCCGGCCCCGGGGATCGAACCCCCGACCTCCCAGTTTCAGGGCGGACACACTCTAACCACAAGGCCTCTGTCCTAAAACCGGCATTAACCCTTGTCATGTCACGCACCCCCCTATAGAGGGCGTTTTTGCACACCACAAGGGATGCACGACGCGCCACAGTTTGGGAAGCACTGCTCCAACGTTAATCTGCACATCCCTGCTTCGCAAACCCCTCTAGCTGTCCCCATCATCATCACCCCCTGCTGGCCTGGGGGTGACCCCACAGATGGTCAGGCTCGACTGGGGGACATGGAGGACACGGTGGCCCCATCGCTGGCATGCAGGTCATTCATTCAGCTAAATGGCCCCCTGTCATCCGTCAGCCTGAATGAAACGGCACGTTGTTCTGTGGGCTATGAACAATTTAGCTAATCACAACGCCGAGGGCCGTGCCAGTGAGCGAGCCTGTGCGCACACGCACACGCGCACACGCGCACACGCACACACACACACACACACACACACACACACACACACACACACACACACACACACACACACACACACACACACACACACACATACACACACACACACACACACACACACACACACACACACACACACATTGTGATATAGAAACAAAAAAAAGTCTGGTGATAGAAGGAGAGAGAGACTGAAGACTGAAGAGAAGACACAATATACAGAGAGAGAGAGGCAGACAGAGGTAAAATCACATTGAGACTGCGCCTCTTTTACAAGTAGGAACTGGCCAAGAGGCAGAAATAAAAATTACACTTCAATACCACATCATCAATGTTACATTTTGAACCAGCAAATACAAAATCCAGAATACACCTTAAAGTACCTATGCATAAATACAACAAGTCACCTGTCCTACTTTTTTCTTTTAGTAGCAGGGCAAAATACACCATATACACAATCTCAACGATCTGAGCCCATATAATAAATATATAGGCATGAACATAGGCTAGTACATATCCAAACATGTGCAATTGTTGGATTGTACATCAAAGATGATCCTTTTGAAAGTTCTCAAGGGAACGTTCAAAGCCAATTTTAGTCTGGACTGTAGGTCATTCCACGACCATGGGCCAAAGAAGGCCAGACATTTTTTTACCCCCCTCAGATTTGAATGCTGGTACTACACACTACACACCGCAGCCAAGCATTTGACCTGAGGTTTAGGCCGTTTTGGACCAGATCGAATTTAGATGAAATATAAGACAGCAGGTCACCCAGAATGGCTTTATAAATGAAAATATGACAATGCTGAAGCCTGCGAGCTGCCAATGAGAACCAACCGACTGCAGCATACAACGTGCAGTGATGTGTTCTGAAAGGTGCATTTGTTATGAATCTCAATGCAGCATGGTATAGGGGAACCAATTTGGTCAAGGATGAGGAGCAGGCAAACCTATAAATGGTATCACCATAATCCAATTGGGACAGAAAGAGACCAATGACAAGTTTTTTACGAGCTGAACAAGCAAAACAAGCCTTCAATCTGTAGAAGAAACCCAGAGTGAATTTAAGCTTTTTGCACAAAGAATCAATATGAAATTTGAAATTAAGGTGTTTATCCAACCAAAAGCCAAGGTATTTGTATCTTTCCACACACTCAATGGGAGTTCCATCTAGAGTGGAGATACTCATTTGAGCTGAAATAGCTCGTGGAGTGAACAACATAGCTTTAGTTTTGGTGCCTAGGTTGTAGGTTGAGAAATTCAACAGAAAAGGGGAGTTATAATCTCATGAGGGGGAAGTGCACCAGATTGTCTGGTTGAGTCATTATAATTATAGGAAATTATTATTATTATTATTATTATTACTATAATAATAATACATAGCTGGTTTACAAGCTTACAACAAGTCGTCGTATAATGCGACCTATATCGTTTGTGAGCTTTGTATGTCTGCTATTTTCACTATCACTCCAATGAGCTTGTTCGAGTGACGGTTATACGTAAATGTCGCATTGTTTGAATAGTTCGCAATTCTTTAGCACGGTTACGAGCATTATCTATAATACATTGTGCAGGCGTCTCGATGGTGAAAAGCCACCCAACAGGCATACTGTAAGAGCGCCCCCCGGAGCACGGCAGAGGCAGAGAGAGTAAGCAGAGGAGAACGTCAGCCACTGGGTGTGGTGAAATACATACCTCGTTACTTACTTGATCAACTGCAACTGCGCCCTAGGTGAGACAATCAGCGTAAAGCCCTCTCTCTCTGCCTCAGTCCCAGGTCCATTTTCCAGGGAGGTGAGGCAGCGCAATATACCGGGGCGGTATAAGTCGAGCACCACTCCATTTCACGTCTCGTTCCACGCGGCAATAGTGAAATGCAAATACGGCAGTGGATGCTGGACCCTGAAGCCAACCCTGCAGAAGTCCCTTGACGGGCGTTACACACCAGAATGCTGCGTGCCGTACTTAACATCAGCAAGACTGTGCATGCCACTACAGCCATGAGAATGGGACTATAGCAGGACACTGCCAAAGGCATCAAGAACTTGACAGCCAGCAAACTGGTGCTCTGGGAAACCATTCAAACCAACACACGGGCATCTATCCTCTCGTCCTTCCGCGGGGCACGCATTTCCAGGCACGTTTAAACGTCCGCGTAACCTAAAAGAAACGAGTGATTAAGGTCCAGAGTACAGACGTATCGAAAAGGACGACGAGTACAAATACTCAGGCTGTGTAGAAATACTTACTGCTATTCTTGCCCATTCCTCCTTTATCGAGAGAGACTGTTTATTCACAAACCTTTTGTTGATATACATGCCGTCACCTAGAAGGGGGGAGCAATCCTATACTCTGAACCATACTCACCTGTTGGAAATTCCTTCAGCTAAACGCCTATACCTGAAGTGAATACCTGAGTAAAAATACCATACCTACGACGACTCCTCCACTCACCTGCGGAAAAGTGAAAAAAGAACTTTGTGTGTTGAAATACCTGCCTTGCATCCTTGGAATCTGAAAAAAGAGAAAAGAAAGTTAATTTTGTCGCACCGGAATTCTGTGAATAAACAGCCCGTTACCTGGCAACCGTGGTTCTGACTACACACACACACGCACACACACACACACACACACACACACACACACACACACACACACACACACACACACACACACACACACACACACACACACACACACACGCACGCGCGTACAGCTCCTCCGAAGCCCTGAGTCACATTGCAGCCTCGGGGGGGGGGGGGGGGGTCGCGCAGGTTGCGCTGGGGTCAGTTGTGTGACCAACGCAGAGGGGTCAGTGAGTTATGTGTGGGGTCAGAGGTCATGGAGATGGGTGGGTTACATAAGCGTTTAGGATGAGGCCGCGCAGGTAACCTCATCCCTGAATTCACCCGACACCCCCCCCCCCCCCCTCCCCCCCATCCGCTGTGATCCTCCTGTCTGCTGAGACAGTCCTTTCAGTATGCACACACACACACACACACTACACACACACACACACACACAATGTGGACATACTCAGCTGTGTACCATCTGACATGACAGACACACACACACACACACAAGCACATATTGCACAACACAATACTCGTGCACGTGGGGACTCGCACTCGCACTCACCCACACCGCACGGTATACCCGCGCACACACACACACACACACACGCACACACACACTCACACGCACACACACACAACTACTACTCCCCCAGCGGGGGCCTCCTTCCTTCACAGTACCGGATCATTTGTCACAGCTCTGATCTTTTCTCTTTTATTTTTCTAGAACTCCCCTCATCAGGAAACGAGTGGAGTGAAAATGACTCGGTGTACATTTCGTTGTTTTGGAGTGCAGAGTTCTGACCACATGCATTGCATAGCTTTACATTCACATCACTGTGGTCACCGTCCTGTAGCGCTCCCCCTCCTGCAAGCGTTTACCAGTGGTGGAAAAGTTAACCAAATACATTTACTCAAGTACTGTGTGCTTGAGTACAACTTTGAGGAATTTGTGTACTTTACTTGAGTGTTTTTCCGATGCCCGATATATACGTTTACTTCTACTCCACTACATCTCTCGAGGCAACATTTATGTACTTTTACTCCACTACGATTGTTTGAAAACTTTAGTTACTTGTTACTTACTTTGGAGATTTTCATTTTGATTAAAAAACATACATATAGGCTAACCACTTCAACCCTATGTACATTTCATGTGAGCATGTAGATCCGCTATTTTCAAAAATATTTTGTACACACTTAAGTGTGTACTTTTAGTACTCCATTTTTGATCTATCTATCTATCTATCTATCTATCTATCTATCTATCTATCTATCTATCTATCTATCTATCTATCTATCTATCTATCTATCTATCTATCTATCTATCTATCTATCTATCTATCTATCTATCTATCTATCTATCTATCTATCTATCTATCTATCTATCTATCTATCTATCTATCTATCTATCTATCTATCTATCTATGATGTTGCACCATGCTGGCTAAAGGCTCATACATGCTCCAGTTTTTGGTGATAGCTTATCACAGCGGTGTAGTTTTTAAAGGGTTGGGAAAACGACACCATTACGTCAGTCGCGGTGATGATCAGCTATCACCGCGGACACAGACCCATCTCTCTGTTTTTACTATCAGACAAGTCTTTTCACTCTGGAGCTATCACCCCCGTTCACTGATTGGTCTAGAAGTTGGGTAAACCACAGGGAGGCAGGGTCAATCCTTAAGGACATCACCGCGAGTATGTTGGCCTCAACTCTTATCACCAAAAACTGGAGTATGTATGAGCCTTGACACGCCATTCTTTGGATCCTCCTCCAATGCCTGAGAAAAGACGCAATTTCTTTCTAAAATGATTCCTCGTGGGGATCAAACGAAAGCACAGCAGTGCAGCAAACAAGCCCCCCCACAATGACTTAATGTTGTGTTTGTGTGCCGTGTGACGGAGGCCAACAATCATACTAGCATTTGAGCAATATTTATTCAATCCAATCCAATCCACACACAAAGTGCTGTACACAAAGAAATACAACAACAACAGTACATAAACAGGGCAACATAAGGACACAGTGCAGTGGAAGCAGCAACTCTTAATCAGTATGTTCAAATGCCAAGGAGTGCAAGTGAGTTTTCAGACGTGATTTAAACAACAGACAAGGATTTAGAAGCTCTGACATGAGGTGGAAGTTCATTCCACAGTGTGGGTGCTATACAACAGAGGAAATACTATAATAATAATAATAATAATATTGTGAGGAAATACGTTTTCCTGCAGGGCCCGTGAGAAAGTGTTGTTCTTATGGTTAGAAAGTGTTTATTTTATTTTTTTACTTTGTTGTGGTATTTGCACACACCGGGAGCGTGCATTTTGTGCGATGAATTTAAACAGCTGTTTGTTTCATGAGTAACACGGGCACGGAATGCAGATATTCTGCCCGGCGATAAAGCAACGTAATTCTTTTTTTAAACCAGGTAGATTTTTCGGTGCGAATAAAAGCATCAACCTCCATGAATGAAGGTTTGTACAATATTAATATTATATATTTGTAATAAAAGCATCGACCTCTATGAATAAATGGTGTGTAATATTCTTTGAGGTATTCTTACTTTATTGGGGTATATATATTTCCAGTTTTAGATACTTTTACTTCTCAGAGACAGACGTTGTACTTTTACTCCACTACAATTATTTGAAAACTTTAGTTACTAGTTACTTTGAAGATTTCTGATTAAAAAAACATACACTAACAAATAGCCGATCTGCACACATGCAGCTCACGATGCGACACGATACATTTTGACACCAATACCTTTGTGCTTTTCACTAAAGTAAATGTTTTACTTCCGGACTTTTACTTGTAACAGAGTATTCCTCCTAGCATTGATATTTTGACTTAAACCAAGTAAACCATTTGAGTACTATGTTCATGCACACACAGTGTGCGTGCGTGCGTGCTGTAGTCCCCCATATCAGTGGTGCACGGCTGTCCTGTGTTGTGATAGTTGATAGTGAGTCATTGAAAGGCTGTTTATCACGTGAGTCATAGCAGAGCTGGAGAGAGTGAGGGGGCCGTGAGGGGGGGGGGGGGGGGGGGGTATAGAGGGGTAGCCAGCACCATTTTGCTGTGAATTTCTATGGTAAAAAAATATATACGTACATTGAGTGCTCCTCCTCCCAGCGCACCGTATCACGTATTATTATTATTATTAGTATAGCACTCTGGATGGCTAGGCCTGTATATAAATGCACCATTTAGTAGTAGTATAGCCTAGTGGTGTTTTATTTATTTTTATCTGGTCGACATTGCTGTCTTGACGTGAACAGAGTTGAGGCCTATTGGTATGGCTGGACAATATGGACAACATAATCTCTGTATTGCCAAATAATATTGCTAATATTATTATCGATATACGATATTACATTTTTTTACACCCCCGCCCCCCCAACAAAACACAAATCAAAGCTTTAAGACCAGTAAGAAGCCTGAGGGCAGGAAGCGACCTCGCGACCTTTAGGGCGAGGTCGCGTGCACTGGCCATATATTAGGGCTGTCACGATTCGCCTAGTCCACGATTCAATTCAATTTTCGATTTGAAGCTCACGATTTGCTTCTATTTTTTTAAAACCTCCTTAACAGCATTGAGGGCTATATAATTATAATTTAGGCCAATATCTTGGTTTGTAAAGAAAAACACTTGTTTCCCAATAAGTCACTTTTATTTTCTATAAATAACAAATCAGAATGAGAATAATAAAAGGTTTAACAACTTTGGGTTTTTTTTTTTAATGTTTCTTTAAGATGAGATGACTTGTAACATTCTTGTTAAGCTCTAAGTAAGTAAAAGAAAGGGAAAAAAAGACAAATAGTAAATACAAAGTTCAACCAAACAATTACGTTATTTGGCTGTTACAAATTCTTCTACTTTGTAGAATGTTCACATTGTTTGAACAGGTAAGACTATGAGAGCTCTAACAAACAAGAAGTGTGAATACTAGTTAATGCAATTTGATCTGCATGGCTCAGCCCTTCAGTGGTTTGTGCCCTCACTTTATCATACATGCCAAGCAACACACGTGTGGTCATATGCGACCTGCATGGCATTTTGTAACGTGGTTCTGCAACTCTCATTAAATATTGAAAGCCAGCGTTTTCCACCATTGAAAGTGGTCGCATGTCTGCAGCTATGCAGACCGCAACTCTGTGCGTTAATTGTTTAGCACGGGGCAAATTAGCTGAGAGCTTTTCTCTATAAGAATCTAGAATAGTTGGTTGTGTTGTCTTTGTACCATCGTTGGACAGATCGATTTCTTTGTGATGTCTGCTAAGATGCTGGCCCATATTTGACGTGTTGCCTTTGGGATACGGCACTCGTTTGGAGCATAAACGACAAACTGAAGCCGTTTTGTCAACGATGCGTCGTGTGCCATCATAACTCACTGGGAAGCCAAAATATTTCCACACTTCTTTCCGTGTATCATCGTCGTCGCTGTCTACAACAGCACTGGCCATGGTGAAACGTAACAGCGGTCTCGTTCTCTCACTTCTGTCAACTCCTCTCTCTCCTCTCTCTCTCTGTGTGTGTGTGTGTGTGTGGCACGGCTCCGATACAGCTGGCTTTTCGTCTCTTTTTTTTCTCCCCCAGCGGAAGCACGCATGCGCGGAATGGCCCGGCCGCTCGCGGAAGTAAAAACATAAAACATCGCGAGACGGTGCGTCATTTCGATACACTGAATCGAACGTCAATTTCGATTAAATTTCGATTCGTATCGAGAATCGTGACAGCCTTACCATATATGGAGCGTGTCTTGAGTGTACAGGGTGCGATGAGGTCGGATCAACATATGGAATGTCTTAACAGGCCAGCTCCATATATGTATATCTAAGGGTGGCAGCGGGGGAAGTGGGTTAGGTGACGGGGAACGAGGGTTAGGTGTCAAAAGCGCAAGGTTGGCTCAGCGGTCCAGGCACCTTGGCTGGTAATCCAGTCTGGCAGTGTGCCGCGGGTTCGACTCCAGATCCCGACGGCCTTTACTGCATGTCATCCCCCCATTTCCTGTCAGCCTACTGTCTGTCCCTCCATACAAAAATCTAAAATAAAAAGGCGAAAGCCACAAAAAAACATTAAAAAGGTTTCATAGTTAACTGTGACCTTTGTTCGCAAAAACCTGCGTTGCAGAATAAAGGTTGCCTAAAGAAATAAGCTAAACTATTTTGTCTGGATTATTAGGACAAACCACAGATCAGTGCTTCCACACTGAGACTTAAAGGACAACTTTAGTTTTTTTCAACCAAGGTTCATGTTTTAGGTTGTTATTAGAGAAAGTAAAAGGTGTGTGTTAATTTTCTTTCATTTGCTGCTTTCTTTCGTTTTAGGGATTGTAGCTGTTTTTGACAGGGGGGCGGGGGCATTCGAGCATGGGGCTAAATATGTATTTTTTTACCAAATTGTATGGTGATTTATTTTTGTATTATTGACTATAGTCCTAATACACCCCAGGAAATAACATTTGGCCACAGAAGATCACAGGATCTACTGAATGTGATCTACCTACTGGGGGAAGGCTTATACTGTGTGTATAGGCTCAATATGTCAGTTTGTCACATGCAATAGATCCTGTGATATTTTGTGGCCAGATGTAATTTCTTGGGGTTTATTAGGACTATAGTAAATAATAAAATAATAAATCACCATAATATTTTGTAAAGAAATACATATTTAGCCCCATGCTCGAATGCCCCCGCCCCCCTGTCAGAAACTGCTAAAATCCCAAAAACGAAAGAAAGCAGCAAATGAAAGAAAATTAACACACACCTTTTAGTTTCTCTAATAACAACCTAAAACATGAACCTTGGTTGAAAAAAACTAAAGTTGTCCTTTAATGAACACAAACAGGCATTAAAGGGACACTGCGTCTTCCTCAAGCCTCTTGTTCCAGAGTCAAATTTGTCTGTGGTTATATAGGACTTGTATACCATCCTTCTAGAACAATCCTACAATCCTTTAGACTGGGTGAACATGAAAGCTATTGCCATGGTGTTACAGTATCAGACTGTTTAATCAATCCTTTCAGTGTTGGAAGAGTGATCTATCGTCCACTGCATTCATGGTCTAAGTACCGTGACCGCCAAGACCGAATGACTCCAGACCAAGTATAGACGAATCCATGGAGCAGTGCCCTGTAGGCCAGGTGTACCTAATCAGTGCTGAGGTGTCAAGCTGCGCTTAATGGTACACCGCAGCTATGGCTGCGCCCGGGGCACACGTTACGTTATGAATCCCTTTTTTGTCTAGGGAATAGGTTTGTAACGTAAAGACAGTTTACCAGGTGGTTGAGCATATGGTGCAAATAAATGGAGACCACACAGTTTTAGAGTGAGAAAAGTGTGAGGTATTCTCTTTACTCTTGAATTAGGCGTTAGATATTTACACAATGTACTGTACAGTATACAGGTGTGCACAAGCACACATGAAACAGTTAAGTCACTACCAAGGGACACGGGTGTTGCCAAAATAACAAAAATAAGCAGCTAAGTCAAACAAAAGACCAACTAAGGAAAGGAAAGGTACTATGTTTACCCAGGCTAACTGGACTAAGCTCAAGAACTTGTTTACAGCCAGGCCCTGCTCATAGAACATTTCATGGTAGAGGTTCAATGCCTTGCCCAAGGGCACTTCAGCGGTGGTAATTTGAACGTGCCGGTCCGGGGATACAAACTAGCGACCTTTCGATATCAAGACCGCTCCGAAAACCGTTCGGCCACCGCTGCCTAACTAACTAACTAACTAACTAACTAACTAACTAACAAGTAAGACGCGCAAACGCGGGAAGCGAACGCAGCTCGTGTGTGTGTGGTTGTGTGTGTGTGTGTGTGTGCTACAGCTGCGCCCTGTGTGTGTGTGTGTGCTACAGCTGCGCCCTGTGTGTGTGTGTGTGTGTGTGTGCTACAGCTGCGCCCTCTGGTGGCGGGCGGGTGGTGTAACAGCGGGACACACACACACACAAAGACATTCAGCCCTTGCTGTCATAGTAAGTGGCTCACTGCGTTCGCAACTAACTAACTAACTAACTAACTCGTAATTAGTAAACCAAAAGCCTGCCTACCTAACGACTCTAACCAAAACTTAGTTCAAAATACATGTGGTGGCAAAAAACCCTTACCTAGTGTGCTTAACAAGGTTCCACCTACGTCGTGGTGCCTGTGTATAGAGGCCTCTCTGTCTTACCTGTCCCAAGGCAGGGCATATACAACAGAATTTACATAGGAGAACATAAACTAAAACATAAGGTTTGCTCTGGGACACAGAAGGGAGACAAAAATTATACAGCGACAGGACTACAAACAAATTAACTGGTTGAGAGAGTGAGCCCAGGTGGAACTGCAGCCTTTTATATAGGCAGCAGGTGATGGTGATTGGATGAGGGTGGAGTCAGGTAAACAGGCTGATTAAAATGAGGTGACTGATGACGTCAAACCTGCAGAGAATGACAAAGTGCAGGGTAGGAGAGACAGGGGAGGAATACAGAGCAACCCTATACACAAACTACACTACGTGGCACAGAACAGCAACCCCTCTGTGGATTCGTCTATAGAACAGCTATACTGTATACTGTATGTGATGCCTCTTGGAACTATGACTGGCGGCCTTCTGTTGGCATTGTTTCTTTATTGTCAATGTACTGTGTAATCTGTTTGTCTTCTGTATCCTGACGACTGCTGTGCACGAAACAAAATTCCGAAAGGACAAATAAAGTGCCGATATCTATCTATCTGTACGTAAAGATAGCAATGTCCATCTGTCCAACACTTGCTGTGCACTGTCATGCTCCCCGGAGGATGAATGCTATGGATTTGGTGGACTCAAAGGCACAATTAACTTTGCACAAGCAATCTCTCTGAACCTATCATGGCAGATTGCACACAATGTATGTAAGTCGTTGAAAACAACTTTGGGCCGGTTCAGTTGGGTTGATACTGGGGGGCTTTTAGACTCGTCGTGATGCCTTGCGCACGCTTTGAGCTGCACTCGCCGCTGAACTCGGATTGGCGGAAAATAGCCATTTCTGTCGACGGTGTGCTTATTCGTCACAGCTCGCAGGTTTTCAAAAGTTCAGCGGTGTTGCACTTCTACCGCGAGGTGCGCTGAGCTCTGTGGAGCTCTCTGCTCTGTTCTCTGCTCTGTGCTTCCCACTTTGCACGGCGGACGGCCGATTGGCCAGCGAGCCATCCGTGTGTGTGGCGCTATAGCCATTGGAAGTAATAGCTTTCAGAGTGCAGTGTTGTGCTGCGTGTTCGCTGGGGAAAGGGCCATTAGTCTTGTTTGAGTTGTGAATGGTTATATAAGTGCTGCAATTATTCACAATAAACAGTATATCATGTATACCAATATTAATAGACTCTGCACTCGAGGATGGACTGGCTATCAGGAAGATTCCAGATGAATAGGCAGTGTATAATTGGGTATTCTATTCCCAATTATTTTGTAATTAGCTGGACCAAATGGGGGGGGGGGGGTATTTTGCTAAAGCCTTTAATGAAAATTAAAATGTACATTGATGGATCAGTTTGCTCACGCCACACGGAGGACAGGAATCACGATGGCAAATATATATAGGCTATTTTCTTTTCATGGGAAACGTGTGCCATATGTGGCTAATAAAAGGTGGTGGAAGATCACCGGAAAGAGCAAGCAGAGCTCAACAGTGGCTGTTGTGTTGCGTTGCCATGCATGTGCTGCAGCATTTATTGTAGACATTGAGGAGGGGGGGGGGGGGGGGGGGCTGCATGGAGGGGTGACTTTTGTAGTTCAGGATGGAAGTGAGTCCACATTTCCATGGCAGGTTTTTGGTCATGAACATGGTGTCTTGTGTCAACTACATCTTGATGATGTCATCAAGATGTACTTCACAATGTCAATGATTCTTTTCAGACCTCCAGTTGTAGGAAACACAGAATGGGGGGTGGGGGGCGGGGGACATCTTTATTATTTCAGCGTTAAGGTATATTAATGACAATGAATGTTGAGCATTAGTGGAATTCCCCTTTAAAATAAGCTCTGGTTGCAAAAGTGGGGTGAAGTGGCCCTTTAATCAATGTAGGTGTAAAGAGCAGCACAGCCTCTAGGGGGCGGTAGTGGTGGGGCTGCTAACCTCTTTATCTTGTTCCAGTGGATATCGTTTACTTAGCCCTTCTGAAATAACCATTCCCTGTGTAAATGGTATACATTTTAATACTGGATCGAGCCTTAATGTGTGCACTGTATATTTCAATGCTTTGTTGTCCCCCTATCTCCGTTTCACCTACTGTAAGTGGCACCATTTTATTCTCTGAGGAAAGCATGCATGACTTCAAAGCCCCCCCAAAGCAGTAGCCCATTACATCAGAGGGTGTTCTTTTACTGTATTCTTGGCATGGAAATGATGCAGCCATGCAGGAGTGACTAAGGCACTTACTGCGTGCGTAGAGAGAGACCCGTCACATTTTATTCTGAAAATGCACACCTATTTATACACTGTTTGATCAAACTAATATAAACAGTGTAATGTTGTCGTTTATTTCAATGTAAACATTTATATCCTTTTCAGTTCATTTAGACAATCCTTTTGCAACATGTGTGACCCCACGCGATGTACAGAGTACAGACTGCCATCGCGCAAGTTGCAACTGTTCAGGACAGCTGAAAAACTTTTTTATTTTTCCTTTTTTATTTTTCTGTCTAAAATGATCTGAAGCTATATTATTATTCATTTAATGTTTGAGCAGGTCTGAAATAAATGTCAGCTTGACTAGGCATGTAAACATGACATAATTGTATTAATGTTTAAGTGTAATGATGTTATTGACCGGATTATCCGTAGTCCTCCAGCCGTTACATTTGCTAATATTATAAGCTAACCGCATTACTAAAGCCAATGTATTGCGGTAAATGCGGCATGTCCGCGGTAAATTACTTATACAAGTGAGTCTCGTTATATTTACCTTAAATACCAGCAAAAGTACATTCCAAATAAACAAGTATTAGCCACGTTATGTTGTTGTATCAGTTTAATTAATAAAAAACATTGCATTTCTTCTTCGTTGGTATAAGGGGAAATGTTGAAACACTTCCTCATTTCTTTGTCCCTACTTGCAAGTACATGAACCACGTGAACGGGCTGTTTTCTGCCCCCTCAATATCGCAACCCAAATATTTTATAAGATGGCTCTCCGCATCATAAGTGCATAATACTTGTTTATTTGGAGTGAACATGACAATGACGAGTAAATAAATATTAACACGACTCTCGTCTAAGTTATTTAGCCTGGACATTTCCGCATTTAGCTGAAAACGGGCTTAGTAGCCTACTATTCAGCTAGCGGCAGGAGCTAACGGCTAACAGTCCAGTAGCCCTGGCCCAGTGCATACAGTGCTTCCGCAGCCCTCTGGTGATATTCTCACTCCTGTGCGAGGATTTTCAAATCCCAGCAAATAAACAAAACAATTTGTAGCTGTTGCAAAAGACACAAATCTACAGAGCTACAAATAAGATGAACTGGTTTCAACTTCACCTACAAAGATTCAAAGCTACAAATACGCTGTGTATCTTTGTTTTTGTTCCCCTCTATTGAGAACAAAGGGACGTTTAATTAAAACTATGTGGTAACTGCATTATGTATTCATCTTTGTCTACTATTTGAATCTACCCCAATAACATAATAGGTGCTAAAAACATTGACATTTTCCAGTTACTATAGTTACTTTATAGATTTTGATAATTATTATAAAACATGCATTAACCACTTCAACCTTATATTCATTAGTATGAATAGGGAAGTAGTACTTAACTTAAGTAAATCAATTGGGTAATTTATAGTATAGGCCTACTACTTTTTTAATTTGACACTTTTATAAAGGCTAATTTCCTTACTATACCCTAACCCATAATTAAAATAGCTTCACTCTTGTTTTTGACTCAATACCGCCCCACCTGGGGGGGTAGAGTACCGCATTTTAGCAATGAAGAGGAAACAGCGCCCCCAAATGCCACTGACCACAGAACTGCATCTTTGAAGACCAAATTATCAGATTGCTGTAGCTCTGCAAGACATTACTCTATAAGCCATATCTCGAAAACTAGTGGGTCAAACTGCACAACCAATATGTCAATTTGAAGCTATGATTCCCTGCTTTCATATGACAAATGAAAAAAAAAATTCAATGGCAGTCTCTCGATCAAATTCGGTCACATGTGTGCTCAACAACCAATTTGCTGGTGGTGCATGCATGTCGGGTGGATTGAGGCAACGTAGAAAGTGAACGTGCTCAACACTAAACTACAATATCAATGTTCGATTTAATTTCATTGTACATGACAGACTCCCTGCATTGGTAGGAGGAGACAGCTCTTTTGGATCACATTACGTAACGTGGGTAACTAACTCACCCATAGAGCACCGAAGTCTGACGTCAATATCGGTAGAGGGCGCAAATCCACGGGTTCGTGTTTGCATTGTAATCCCCATAGGGGGATTTTTAGATCGCCTCATATAAGAACTAAAAATAAACATGTCAACCCGGGCCGTTTCACTCATATGGATATGAAGAACCAACTGACTGAGAGAAAACGCTGTTGTTACTGCTACTGAAATAGTTTACATTTTCGCTAGAAGCAGACTGTATCATATGAGTGACTGACTGTTGCAAACGATACAGAGACACCTCCCTGACAATAACGCCGAGACAGCTTGTTTATTTTTGGACCACAATGCTTATATACGTATGAGACGATTTTAAGATAAGCCCATGATGTTCTCCACAGAGAAATTACTTCCGTGGACCAGGTGAATCGAGGGGATGAGAGAGTGACGTCAGGACTTCGGCACTCTATTGGAAACACAGTAAGTAGTAACAGTAACTCGTTAGTAACTAGTTAGTCACAAGTTGCAACACTCTTACTTTTAGTCATCATATACGTTTTCATGTAGTTTCCATTTAGCTTTCGTCAGTGAAAAAGCGTAGTTGACGAAAATCTTTCGTCGTAGCATTAGTCGACGAAATCAACACTGCTAACACTGATGATTTATCTGTGTTCATTTCGGGTGTCTTTTGCATGGAAAGGTTTGAGAACCACTGCTTTAGAAGGCATTTGTAGAACCGGCCTCAGGTCTTCAATGGGTTAAGGAAAGTAAGTGCACTTCCACTTTGAACAATGAGAAGTTTCAAGTCTGTCAACATAAATAAGACCCCAAGGTCCTGACAATATCGGTGGCAGATTGCTAAAGTTGTGTGCGGAGAAACCAAGCACCGCATATTTTATGATATCTTTATGATGTCGTTAAAAAAGAAAAAAAAATCCCAACGAATACCAGATTTATGGGATCAGTCTGTTGTGTATTTCTAAAGCTGTTAATGATCCGAGGCTGGTCACTCTCACGTCTCTCTCGCTTGAAAGACAAGTCTGAACTTCTACAGGAAGGTCAACATGTACAGTACGTGACCTTATGTAATTTGCTTACAGTACATGGGGGCGTAGACTTTAGAGGATGCTTCCATCTCTCTGCAGCCTTTCATATAGTTCAGCATCTGGAGGAATAAAACAACATGCTATATAGGCTTCTTTTTATAGACTTTTCATCGGCTCTCAATTACAACCCAATGCGATCTTTGTATGCAGACTGTTGATCTACCGTACACCCATTTAAGTCACATTCTGGTGGATTGGTTGCATTGTCCTCTAGTTTGAGGGTGCTTTTGTATTAAAGGACCAACTTCACCACTTTTCAACCTATCTTCATATAATAGGTCCTCACTAATAATCATGATAAAATGGCACGATTCTTTTCTACTCAGTCTGTGTCTCATAGGAGGGCTGTGTGAAGTTTAGAAACTAGGCAGATTAGGCAGATTATGTTTTAAACGAGATGTTTTTACAAAAATGTTTAGATTTTCATTATCGAGACATGATGGCTTCCATTTTCACATTGCAACTTTTCAGGACTAGAAAGCATGCAGTTTTTATTAGCTTGTATTCCCCATCGATGATGTCACTGGAAGACTGTTTCTGAACTGCCCACAGCCCTCCTATGAGACACAGACCGAGTAGAACCATTTTTTCAAGATTATTAGTGAGGACCTATTATATAAAGATAGGTTGAAAAGTGGTGAAGTGGTCCTTTAAGTAATGCATTTAGCCCGTAGCACTTGTCATAGCACTTGCCCTAGCCTCGACGACGTCACAGGCGTATGCAAAGGCTCAATTTATGTAAATTAGATAGCATGTAGACATAGCAATCTATAGTGTATACAGTACACATAGTTTCATTATATAGATTTTCTACTGTTAGACAGATCTTAGGTTCTTAGCTTACATATGATTCTTGAAGACAATTTTTTATGTATTTGATCCATTACCACGTTTTGTTCTTGCTTACTGTAAATCGCTCTGGGTTAAGGGCGTCTGCTAAATGCCTAAAGTGTAATGCTTGCAATCCCTCCTAATAACCACCGTATCAGTGACGTCGATTTAAGGCCACCAGCTTGATCACATGTGAGAGATTGTGAGTCTATATTCAGCTCTACACAGTAATTATTAATAATGTACATGCCAAAACACACACGCGAGGACACATGCAAGCACGCCGTGACATACCCCTCATCGTTCCATTTGCTCTCCATCTCCTTTTCTCTCCTTCCGCCTGCACTCTTAACTGAACTTGAACCTTGAACTTGTTTGTTTTTGAACCTTGAACTTGTTTGTTTGTTTGTTTTTTTGTCATGTTTATTTCGAATATGCCAATAAAACAGAAACAATTCCTTGCATTTCACAAGGAAAAACAATTAAAATGAATAGTTAAAAAATAACAAGAAGAAATAAAAGGAAAAATAAAAAAATAAAGAAATCTATAAGCATATCCGAAAAGGAGTGATAATAAGTAAAAACGTATAAACTCCCACCCCTCTATTGTAACAGGGTATAGGCCTACATGTTTGCGTCAGTTTCCTCATCCATATTCCCTTAAAACTATTTATTCCCCCCCCCCACTACCGGAATACCAGGAACTAACTATTCCCCTCCGTGACCCCATTTCCCCTTGCCCCGATCCTCCCCGCTGTACCCGCTAAACACTCCACCACCCCCACCCCCAGCCCTCCCTGGTGCAGTTCCAGTATTTCCCTCGAATTCCAAGCATGTCCATGGTTCTAGGAAAAACGCCCACGCCTCGTCTGTCCAGTCCACACTGTCTTACTCTGGAGGGAACACAGCCTTTCTGTTTTTTATTATTTATTTATTTCCCCCCTTTTTTCTGAAGCATGGATGTCCTGGACTCACAGCACTGCAGAAAGGGAGGGGAGGGTATAGTAGGCTGGGAAGAAGTAGTGCTGTTATGGCCGCAGGGGGACGCATTGTTTTGGACTTTCCAGGGATATTTGGGGGGGGGGGGACGGAGGGGGGACGGAGGCAGGCCGGTTCTGTTGCGGTTTTAATGGTTTTCTTTTGTAGATCAACGCCGGGGGAATCTCATTCAGCGCCGTCTCCCTTTTGTGTCATAAGCTGTTTCCTTTACTTTCTTTCTCTCTCTCTCTGTCTGTTTGTCAGTCTCTCTCTATCTATCTCTCTCTCTCTCTCTCTCTCTCTCTCTCTCTCTCTCTCTCTCTCTGTCGACGTTCGAGTCCTTTGCTGTTGTTTCAGGACAACATATAAAGGTCCAGCGGGCAACGATTAAAGCGCCCAGTAGTGATTCATTTTCAATGAGACCTGCGTTTATTGGGGGAGGGGAGGGGGGGGGGGGGGGTGTTATTAGAATGATCTATAAACAAAAGACTCTGTTCCCTTAGTGTTTTATGCAGGTTTCTCAGAATGAGTATGGTAGTTTCAAAAAGTAAAGCGTCATGCTAAAGGCATGGCTTGGACGTCTTATCTTCCAATTCATAACAATGTTCTGTTGAGGAGCAAGACAAAACCAGTGTTACAAATGTTGTGTTCATTACAAGAAAACCCATATTCTTACACCTACTCATTACACGATAACGAGTAGTATTTTCCCAAAAGAAAACACGTAAAATTATGATTCCTCTCAATTAACACTTATGACCCAATAAGAAGAGTGTGGTGTTGTTTGTGTCTTATACACCCTTCCCTATATGTCTGTATTTTCTTAGTTTACTCACAACGTCTCCATGTCAACATGTGGGCCAGTATGTGTGCACTATTCCTGTTGTTGAGCCAGGGAGGAGGCTCACACATTGAACGTTGTGTTCGTAACCCGCAAACCACAAATCCTATACTCGTTATACCTTAAAGGGACGGCAAGAGCTGTCACCACATTAAGGCCTAGAGAGATTGTTACAGTACCAAATGTTGATATTTAAACTCCTTACCGCATTACGTACAATGGCATATAATTAAGCTTGAAGTCTTATACCGTGTAACCTCCATTTTAGTCGTCGTTTTGGTGACACCTCTGGTACAGTATAGCTCTGTTGTCCGTTTGAGCTGCAATTCCCAGAATTGACTTCAAATGGAAGTAGCGCCACAAAACGAATGCTACAGAGGATATATTTTGAAAGTAAGATTAGAATAGCAGTCGCCAGCATCGGGGGAAGACTCTCATGACCGAAAATAGTAAGAGAAAGGTCATTATTGTGAGATATACCAGTGACAGGTCACATCAAAAATAGCTTTTTGTTTCATTGAAACCGTTTCAAACAGTAGTATTACTTTAATTGTCTCCACCAGGCCGAAGGCATGGGGAGAGAGTATGTTTTGCACTCCGTCCGTCCGTCCGTGTGTCCGTCCGTCCGTCCGTTAGAAGCTAATCTCGGCCACCGTTAACCCGGTCGATGCCACATTTTGCACACACACTCCCTGGATGCCAACGATGAACCTTTGCCCCAAAATTTCCAGAACGGCCTGTTATAGCGCCACCAGGAGGCCGCTTTGTGCAAAACAAGTTTTTGCACAGTACACCTACAGATTTTGTCCAAAAATCCCGCAAATCGTTACACAGTATCTCCATAGTCATGTGCTCAAGACGGATGTGTCTGATATTTCATATTCCATCCTAATTGGCTAACATTGGCTTTCAAATTTTGCAGGATTGGCCTGTTTTGAACAAAAAACCTCAAATCATGAACGCAGCGTGCAATTTCACGTGAAATCTTTCACGCACTTTCCTACTAGGCTGAGGAATATAGCCCACCCATTTCACATTGCCCTGTTATAGCGCCACCAACAGGTGGATTGTGCATGCGTGCCATCAACACGGATCTGCACCATTTCCCATATTCCATCCTGATTGGCAAAGATTGGAACAAACAAACAAAAAACATGTTTATATTACTCCTAAATATTCCTATCCTCCTGGTGGAGACCTGTGCCCAGAAGGGCACTTTTTCTAGTTGGTTATGTTTTTATTGATCCCCATTTTTAGTTCCCCCGCATTACTTTTTCATCAAACTCCTGTCGTGTAATGTCATTATGTAAGGTTGCATTCACTCATTCAGGTGTATCCATCACATTTTTTCAGCAAGGGCAGAATCCATTTGTTCCGGGCCACGGGCCGACAGGTAAACACCGTCGGCCGGTAGGTTGATAGGTCGGCCGGTCCGTGGATAGGTCGGCCGGTCCGTGGGTGCGTCGGCCGGCCGAAAAAAAAGAAGGTAACTCTGTCATTTCTCTACCGTTTTGGACGGGGGTGGGCTCGTTGGAATCGTGTCGCCCCCCTGGGGGCGTCTTTGGGGGTCTCAAGGTTCGGGGACCCCCCGGGATTCCCAGGAACCCCCAAATGGTAACTCTGTCATTTCTCTACCGTTTTGGACGGGGGTGGGCTCGTTGGAATCGTGTCGCCCCCCTGGGGGCATATTTGGGGGTCTCAAGGTTCGGGGACCCCCAGGGAGCCCCCCCATGGTAACTATCAATTCTCAACTGTTTTGGACAGGGGTTTGTTGGAATCGTGTTGCCTCTCTGGGCGCATTATCGGGGTTTAGGAAGTTCAGGGACCCCCACATGGTAACTCTTGACATTTTCATGATAGATATTAGGGGGAACCATTTATATTGATCTGCATATTCTTCTTACTATAGCTCTCTCTCTCACACACTTTTCACCCCCGTCCAAAACGGTAGAGGAATGACAGAGTTACCATTTGGAGGTTCCTGGGGGACCCTTAAAACGACCGGCCGACGGTGTTTACCGGCCGGCCCGTCGGCCGGAAACAAATGGATTCTGCCCTCCCTCCATTATTTTGGGTCACCCTGGTGGAATAAATGGCAAATAAAAGTTGAAATGAAGGGAGTAGCATTGCAAGTATAATCGTCCAGTCTAGTATACCCTGGTGCTGTGCTAAGGTCATTCTATTAGCAATCTCAGGCTGTTTAGAGGAGAAGTGTAATCACTTTGTGCCATTAGAGGAATGATGTACCCTCGTGTCTCTCTCTCTCTCTCTCTCTCTCTCTCTCTCTCTCTCTCCCCCAGTCGCTTTGGTGAATTACAATTCTCAAAACGACTTGTTGAGCCTCCAAATCACCTTCACTCGTGTACATTACCTACTGGAGGTTGGCTCAAGCTTAAAGTGGGGCATATCCGTTTCAATGGCATTATTAGCATTGCTATCAATATTATTAATAAAAAGGGAAAAGTAATATACTCCCTTTCTCGCTCTCTCCCTCTTGCTTGGTGTGTGTGAGATGGACCAGATGGTGTACTATACACTATACAGGTGTTTTGTGCATGCCATGCGTGAGTGCGTGCGTGAGTGCGTTTTTTTTGTACTTTGAGTGTGGATTCTTACAGGTAGAGTAGGGTTATCCCTTTTTAATCGGTGGATGCCGTCTGCATGATGTGATCTCATCTGGTTTGTGTTGTTACTACAATGATCAATGTTTTTAGTATTCAAATCTTGCCCCTCCACACCCGCGCACACACACACCACACATTTGTGTGTCCTGACGTCAGCCAGAGTGATTCATTCCAGCTGAGTGTTTTCAACAACGCACACACCCACACACACTCACGGCCTCTGGTTCCAGTTCCAGTTCCACAGATGTACGTATACAGTATACAGTACAGTATACAGTACAGCCTGCATTCCCAGACTCCATTTGATTCCATTTTGTACACTCTCAGAGTTATGGTCCTTGAAATTAAACAAAGTTTGAAAACCACTGCACACTAAATGAAACAGAGCCTCAATTAGTATCATCGGTAGCACCTTCTTCTTCTTCCTCTTCCTCTTCCTCTTCCTCTTCCTCTTCCACCTCCACCTCCACCTCCGCGGCTGACACGGAAACGCTCTACTTCGCGTCAGTCAGCCGCGGAGGTGGAGCTTCTATTCCATCCACCAGCTGTCTAAAAAAGCCGGAATGACGTCGGGCGTCAGCTTCCTCTGTCCGCGGCTGTGCACGAAGATGTGCCTGCGCTGTGTGTGAACTCGCTGGCCGCTGAGAAACGTTGCACTCCACCAACCTTATAGCTCTGGTCTCTAGTGTCGGCTGGGAGGTTTGCAGGTCAAGTTCTTCAGTTTCACGAGTCAAGGCTCAGTTCCCTGCTTTTAATTCTTAATGGAGTGCCGGTTGAATATGGAAGCTGTGTGCAACGGCACTCCAATGGGGTTTTTACTGTCTGCTGCTCACTCCACTGTCTGCTGCTCACTCCACTGTCTGCTGCTCATTCCACTGTCTACTGCTCACTCCACTGTCTGCTGCTCACTCCACTGTCTGCTGCTCATTCCACTGTCTACTGCTCACTCCACTGTCTGCTGCTCACTCCACTGTCTGCTGCTCACTCCACTGTCTGCTGCTCACTCCACTGTCTGCTGCTCATTCCACTGTCTGCTGCTCACTCCACTGTCTGCTGCTCATTCCCAGAGAAGAATATAACATGCAAATCATCCTGTTTTGGGGGTTTCTCCACTTTAAACCTGGCGTCCCTATTTTGTCCCTTTTCCAAAAATAGAAAGAGAATTAAAAAGAAATAGGATATTTCCCCGATACAGATACAGATATAGGCCTTTTTATTTATTTTTTATTTTAACAATAACAAAAAAACATCACATGGATGCACCTGGAACGTATCCTCAGTGATGTATCCTGAGGTCAACGGGGTTTCGGGTCTCGCAACATCATACCCCTCACTCAGGCGACCCAGCCGGGAGTGATCAAGTCCCGACTTACGTCCCAGTAGCTACCCTCAATCAGTCCCATTGGGGAAAAACCAGGGGCACACAATCCGTTGGAACTACTCCAGAACTACTCTGCCAGGGCTGGGAGGTACACTTCTGGCACATGGAGGGACTAGGCTCTGTGGGTTGTCTCCTGTCCGGGCTCCTCCTACGTCTCCTACGTAAGTTAAATTATTGATTGATTGAAAGTTGTATTCACACATGTAGAATGGGTACATTTCAAAGAAAGTACAGGTCATTACAAAAACGGCTACAAGGGTAAAACCGACTTGTTTACATTGGGGTCCTCCAAGACGTACAAATTATTATATTTATTATAACGCAAATGGCCGCCCTATATTGTAGTGGTCAGAGCATATGCCTTTCACGCGGAAGGTTGTGGGTTCGAACCCTGCCTGTGGTCGACGTCAGCAGGGGCATGCGGTCGCAACGGGTTCCTATAGCGCCAAGTCAAATGTGTTCAGATCTGACCTCAGTCTCCTGAGGAGGTGCGTCTGAAGCCTGTCCTGGACGAGGTATCTGGACGTAAAAAAAAAAACAAGTCCATCATATTAACATGCAGGTTGCAGTTTAAAAACAAAAAAAATACTTCACAGAGTATATAGTCCAAAGTAGAAGAATGCACAATTCAGATTCTCTCTCTGTCCTTGATTTCTCTTCCTCTATTCAAGCTCATTTGGCTTTCCCTCTCATCTCTTAATCTCCCCATCTCTCTTTCTATCATTCTGCTGCGCGTCGGCCTGTCTGTCTCTGTCTCTCTCTCTGTCTCTCTCTCTCTCTCTCTCTCTCTCTCTCTCTCTCTCTCTCTCTCTCTCTCTGTGTCTCTCTCTCTGTCTCTCTCTCTCTCTCTCTCTCTCTCTCCCTCCATCTCTGTTCCTGGTGCCACGTCCCTCCGCTGGCGCGCACAGAGCCTGTTGGTTCTGGAGACCGTTAATCTGATAATCCAACGATCGATATCAGTCTCATCTCTTTTTCTTCAGATAAAAGCTGACCTATCTGATAATTATGTTTTCCTCGTATACGCGGCCCCTCGCCTCCGCATTGTTTTGCTCCGTGGGATGCTTTTCTTCCTGACCATTGATTGGACACTGTGAAACACCTGAGTGGTCATTTGACTCAGACGAGTGTGCCGATGGACCCGCTCATGGGTCCACTTGGTCACATGTGTACGCTCCTCTGGAGTTACTGGTCCATTTGGTGTTAACCCATTCTGACCTGAGATCAGATTCTAAAAATGTCTTCTACATCCTGACAGTTTTCTGAAAAAGCTATGTTTCTATGTCAGTCGTAATTTGGTTTTTCCAAAAATAGCAGACCTACAAGCTCGTAGCGCGCCACTCGGTGGCGCGCTATGAGCTTGTAGATCTGCTATTTTTCAATAGCTAAAGCATAGCCTAATGCTAACACCGAAAGGGGTTCCCGCCCCAAAATGGGTTAAATTAACACTTGAGATTTTACATTGTAGTCTTGACATGCTGTCTTATGTGTACGGCAGATAATGACAATAGACTTATTACAAATCTGTGTATAGGTCATATGATATTACATACGGTATTATCTATTGTAATATACTGTGAGTAAGTAATTAAGTATTGAACCAACCGTTTCTGATCTATGTAGCCCTTAGGGCTCCATTTCCGTCACCGCTAAACCCCTTATCCCTAAACATTTTTTAATAGTTCAACTAGTCCAATCCACGTTGACACGTTGTGAGCTTGTAGACTGGCCATTTTAACAATTCAAAAATGTTTAGCAAAATAGTAAAAAAGAAAAAAAGGCAAAGAAGATTAGGGATAAGGGGTTTAGTGGTGACGAAAATGGAGCCCCTCTCCTGTTTCTGTAGCATGATGAGGCTTGATGTGCAGGTACACCCCCCCCCCCCCCCCCCTTGATTATAGGGCTATTATAATGATGTGACCAGATTTGACTGAGAGCCTGCCATCAATTCCAGCTTTAAATAGCACAGGCAGACTCTTCACATGTCTGAAATAAGTGTCAGAGCTGAAATCAACATGTACATAATGAAATAAATGCTTAAACATGTAGGTGTAATGTTATAGAGACCACAGAAGTGAACCTTTCAAGCCTGTTTTCTCAACTCGCTGTTTTCTGCAAGACATTACTCTATAAGCCATATCCTCCAAAACTGGTGGGTCAAACTGAACAACCAATATGTCAATTTGAGGCTATATATGATTCCCTGCTTTCATATGACATGAAAAAAAACGAAAATTCAAAAACATCCAATGGCAGTCCATCAGTCAAATGTAGTCACATATGTTATAATATACAGTAGTAGTATACCAAAAAAAACTAAAAGGCCCAGCGTGCCGTTAGACAAGTGGTTCAGGCTGGCTCTGATGTCTGACAGCGAGATTCGGGTTCGATTCCCAGGCCAGAACAAACATGTCAATACCCAACTCTCTTCTCCGGGCGTTTCCTTACACTTGTGAGTTGTGACTATCTACAGTATAAGGCAAGAAAAGACAGAAAAAATAACTTAAAGAGAAAGAAACATAATCATGGTGGGTAATACACTTGCCGACGACGATCTTAATTTATCGTGTTTAACGTGTGCCGGCACGAGAAAGAAATTCTAGTGTTATTATTTATTTTTTTGCCACAAGCGAGCACGGTTGTGTCGAACATCACATCCATTTTCATGCCAGCACACAGTAATATCCTCGGCGTTAAGCCTGCAATCCGTGAGATTTATATGTCCTCTCCCGACGGAGAGAGAGGACAACAACCGCGAGATTGTCTCCTGTGTGGGAGGCCAAACATCTACCACTCACACAAGTGGGAATCCCCAGGGAGAATATGGCCTCTGCGCACGCACACTCCCTCTACCTCCTACCGCTGATACTAAAGCATCGGGGTGTAACGCTATAGTAAACTGTATCGAAAAATCTATTTTTAATGTCGTATCGTTTGACTTCGTATCGTATCGTTTTGAAATGCAAATAATCGGTATATCGAATCGTTTTGCAATGCAAATCGACTGTATCAATCGACTGTATGAATACTAAACACGCTGTATTTAGCTTTTTGAGTGTGAAATTAAATATAGTCTTGACCTGACCTTGGACTCACTCAGACACCCCTGAAGCCTGGAGGTCGAGTCCCGTGGCTTTCCTGCTCCGAGGTGCAAAAGCCTTTGTGACGCGAGGTTATAACACTACACTACAGTATACAGTATGAGGCATTATGTTATGGTTATAACACTACACTACAGTATACAGTATGAGACATTATGTGCACATCTCTCAGGCTATACTTTGTGGTCAGTGGAATTCTCTGGCCAGCAGACAGCTCTTCTTTAGGTCTGGGTCATTCTATAGAGTGGAGCCTGATGTCCATATGGTCCTGTGCTCTATGCTGCTGTTATACACAGGCAGCCATCTTGTTCCCCCAACAGCATTGGGCCTACTCTATAACATTATCTCTGTCTTTATACCTGAAGGAGTGTAGGTGTAGTGTTCTCATCCAGCGGTCCTCTTGCTCGGGATGGTAAATGGTGCATTCATGTAGCGCCTTTATCCAGCTCAGTGGCCTTGTGGTTAGAGTGTCCGCCCTGAGACCGAGAGGTTGGGGTTCAATCCCCGGCCGGGTCATACCAAAAGACTGTAAAAATGGGACCCAGTGCCTCCCTGCTTGACACTCAGCATCAAAGGGTTTGATTGGGGGTAAGTCCCTGCGACATACTATAGCGTCATGTCCAGGGGGTGTATACTTGTACATCAAGCTGCCTCACGCTACAGAAACAGGACATAGGCTCCTGCCCCCTATGGGCCCCATGGCTCGGCAAGGCTACTTCATCCAAGGCTCTTTACATAGATTGTGCATTACATTCACCCATTCACACACATCACATTCACACACTGATGGCGGCAGAAACTGCATGCAAGGCACCAACCTGCACATCAGGACATTCAGAGTCTTTCTCAAGGACACTTCGACAGTAACTCTGGGGGAGCCCGGGTTCGAACTGGCGACCTTACGGTTACCATCCGGCCTACTCTACCCCTGAGCCTCCACCGCCCGCCACCGGATGGGCGGTGAGGGCTCTCCTCCCCTCTGGAAATTCAATTCAATTCCATCTTTATTTCAGACTCGGGGTCCATATCACATACAAAATATCAATACACAATAAATATACGCTAAAAACTAAAAGCTAAAAAACAGGGGGCGCCTGATGGAGGGGAAAGGAACTGGTTGGAATAACGTGTTCCTTCCACGCGCTACGTCCAACCAGGGAAACTCCCCCCTGTCAGGTGTAAAGGAGCAACTTGGACACTCAGGCATGAAGGAAGCATGAGTTCAAGTCCGTTGCTCTCCCCTTGTCCCCCATATATGGGGACTAGGTTGGTGGAGGGTGTGTAGAGCCCAGGATTAGATTAGATTAGATGATTGACACAGGGGTGAAAAATGGGTTACAAAATCGAGGGATAAAAAATATAAGAAGAAAAAAACGAATTAAAATAAAACAACGGTAAATGAAAACCATAAAGCATATTGCTCACAGTCTGTTTCGCCAATGTCTCCTATTAGAACTCTTCACGGGGTTGGTTAAAAATCACAATGACAGAGTTGTCAGACTCCTCTAATTGACAAGTGAATTAATACATTACGTTTCTTATAAGGGCTTGACATTCATGTTTATTGCCAGTGGGATTATGTTTTATTCCTCTTTCTGGGTCAGACTGAATTATATCCATGCATTACCGTTTGGGAAATGGATGTTTCATATTTCTATTTGATGATAGCACAATTTTACAATTTCTATTGACCCTGACATGCCTCCATGTATTTTGGGCAAATATTCAAGTGTGTCAAAATTTGACAATATTCAGTGTTTGTTGTATGACGAGGTATAAACAAAAACGCTCCTCTTATGCAAGGGAAGTTACACTCATCCATCGTGCTGGTTCCATTAGTACCTGTGGCGTAAAGTATCTAAGTACATTTACTTAAGTACTGTACTTAAGTACAATTCTGAGGTATTTGTACATTACTTGAGTATTTCCAATTTCCAATGCTTTTACTTCTACTCCACTTAATTTCACGCTCATTTGAAACCTTTAGTTACTATACAGTAGTTACTTTGATTATTATTACAAAACATACATTAAACAATCCAGCCCTATATACATTTCAGCCATTTGAAAATAGCCGATCTACAAGCTCACAATGCGTCAGCTATCTTCAAAATATGACATTATTTTGTAAACTTGAAATTCTGCATTGTGAGTAGGCTACTTTCTACTGTTGGTACTTTAAGTACTTTTTGATGCCTATGCTTTTTGTTGCCTACAATTCCGGACTTCTACTTGTAACAGAGTATATAGTTCTAAATCGCAGTATTGATACTTTGACTGAAGTAAAACATTTGAGTATGTGTGGATGAAAAAAAAACCCCTCTGTTTTATCTAGGGATGCACCGAAAGGGAAACCGAATATCCGAATATGATTAATATTATATATACAGTATTTTTCCTACCATTGCTGTCATGGCCGTACCTTAAAGCTGATTTATGGCAAAACTTAAATAATAATCACTATTATGGGTCCAAAATTTTTTCAGCTCTTTTGAATGCATTAATAGCATACACTATTTGGTGATATATTTTCTGCCTATTCAGGCCGAAACCGAATAGGCCGAAAATGCATTTTTAGACGTTTTATGCCGAATATTTTCTGCGGCCGAATATTCGGTGCATCACTAGTTTCGGTCTGTGGTCGGACAGTCCCTCCTGTCCAATAACTGCTTCTATTGAGATGAGCTGTACTGTTATATACCGTATATGAATGCACTCTTGAACGTACACGTGGAAAATATACAGCACAGTATATCGGTTTAAATTGAAAAGAAATATGTCTTGTATTCCACCATAACCTTCTTTTTTATACGATGCACAGGAGATGAATTATTTTGCTGGGGAAGATATAATGTTTATGTTCCTTTCGTGTATACGGTAACCCTCTGGTATTCAATATCAGAATGGGGGGACAAATATCTTCAGTCTGCATCTGACGGTGGTGGAAAAAGTACTCAAATGTTGTACTTGAGTAAAAGTATCAATACTGCAATGTAGATTTACTCCGTTACAAGTAGAAGTCGGCTGTATACTCAAGTAAAAGTACAGTATCAGCATACAAATGTACTTAAAGAACTAAAAGTAAAAGTACTCATATTGCAGAAAGTCTTTTGAAAATAGCCGATCTACAAGCTCACAATGTGACTCATCGCAACACATTGTGAGCTTGTAGATGTGCTATTTTCAAATGGCCGAAATGTAGATAGGGCTGAAGTGGTTTGTTTTCTATAATCAAAATGTAAATCTCCAAAGTAACTATAGGCCTAGTAATTAAAGTTTTCAAATAAATGCAGTGGAGTAAAAGTACGAGATGTAGTGGAAATACTGCAGTAAAGTAAAACCTAGGCCTACCTCAAAATGCTACTTACAGTAAGTATACAGTACTTGAGTAAAGTTACTTTCCACCACTGATCATACATGATCTGTATTTTGCTCAAGAAAATCAGATTCAAGAATCAACGTCTTTAATTGAGAAATCAGAGAATTAAGCGGACGCTGTGTATGCTGGCAAAGAGGCAACACACTGTCAGATGCAGAATCAGCTTTGACGGATGGAATTGGCCGGATCAGCGCTGATGATCCCATCTAGAATCAAGATTCCTGAGCTATAGAATCAGCACTGATGCGTGCAGAGTCAGTGTTGTATGGACCGTGTGTGTGTTTAGTGTTTAGGGCCGTAGCTCCACATGCAGCCAGTAGGGGGAATACACTCCTTGTGCTGCTGCCCGTTTCCTCTCCTCTCCTCTCCTCTCCTCTCCTCTCCTCTCCTCTCCTCTCCTCTCCTCTCCTCTCCTCTCCTCTCCTCTCCTCTCCTCTCCTCTCCTCTCCTCTCCTCTCCTCTCCTCTCCTCTCCTCTCCTCTCCTCTCCTCTCCTCTCCTCTCCTCTCACAGGCTTTTGAAAACGCTGCAGCCTGCTTCTCTCTCTCTCTCTCTCTCTCTCTCTCTCTCTCTCTCTCTCTCTCTCTCTCTCTCTCTCTCTCTCTCTCTCTCTCTCCCCCCGTGCTCTGGTCCCTCCTACAGTCTACAGGAGGCGGTCTGCTCCGCTCACTCGGACGAGCCCCCTTTTACCGCCCTGTCACTGTGGAAGGAAAGGAGAGAGAGCGAGGGACTGTGTGTGTGTGTGTGTGAGTGAGAGAGAGAAGAGAGAGAGAGAGAGAGAGAGCGAGAGAGAGCGTGAGGAGGCAGGCTGAAAGCGAGAGAGCCGCGCGGAAGAAAAATAAAGAACACATTTTGTGGGGAAGAAGGAAAGAGGGAGGATCTCAGATGAGGGTCTCCTTGTCTGTTGGACAGCTGGGAATCACTCACTGAAAACAAAAAATTCTCCCACTCCTCTCCTGGACCACCCGTCCGTCTGTCCGTCCGTCCGACCATCCGTCCGACTCGACCGACCGACCGACCACTGGGATATTTGATTAGTTTTTTCCCCTTTCTTCTTTTGTATTCTAATGACAAACTGGTGCCGTCTCATTATAGGAAGCCGGGAGGATCCTTTGATTTTTCTCTTAATTGCACTCGCCTGCTCCGCCGCCTGTGGACTGTTTCGCTGGTCGTAGCTGGGCTCTCGTCTCTCCCCCCCCCCCCCCCCCCCCTGCCAGAGCACATCTGTCTGCTGAGCAGATCTCTAACACACACACACGCGCGCACGCGATTTCCCGGGGCAGAGGAGATAGAGATCAAAGCGAAAGGCAGAAAGGAACTACAAGTCTGAAGGACTACAAGTCTTGACAGCTTAAATAGAGAAGTGAAGCTCTACGTTCTCCCTCCCCCCTCTTCTCCTTGTCGCTCCTTTCCTCCTCGTCCTCTCCTCCTCCTCCTCCCTCTCCTCATCATCCTCCTCCAGTGTGCCGGTTGGTGGTGAGCCAGATCTCGCTCCTGCCACCTGCTTCTTCTTCTTCTCCACATCACGTTGCTCCTCTCTCCTTCTCCTCCTCCAAAGCTCGCCGCGCGTGGCTCGTGCGCGCATACGTATACCCGGACGGACCGCACGGAGCCAGCCAGCCAGCGAGACGCCAGCCGCTTCCTAATCTCGCGTGGGATAATATTTACGTCGGACCGCCACTGAGAGAGAGAGAGAGAGAGAGAGACACAGAGAGAGAGAGAGAGAGAGAGAGAGACTGAGCCCGTTCTCCGCTCAGGTATACCCCGTGTGTCATTTAAGGAGCTCTACCCCCTCCCTCCCTCCCTCCCCTCTCCAGATCAACGGACCCTCTCTGCCTGATCTCCCTCCCCCGGAGGAGGTGGAGGACCAGCCAGCCAGCCAGCCAGCCAGGAGATAAAATAATAATATTTAACACAACAAAAGACCACAGCGAAAAAGGAAACATACGAGGAAGCTGCCTCCGTCCGTCCGTCCGTCCGTCCCGAGCGACTCCTGGAGCGACCGGTTGGAT
The DNA here is from genome assembly GCF_964188405.1 of Protomyctophum parallelum. Lineage (NCBI taxonomy): Eukaryota > Metazoa > Chordata > Actinopteri > Myctophiformes > Myctophidae > Protomyctophum > Protomyctophum parallelum. The sequence continues at coordinate 18,901,459 of NC_139697.1, read as the reverse complement.
CTGTGTTGTCTCCCCCCCCCCCCCCTGCCTGCCTCAGCAGTGCTAAAGGATTCCAGCTTACATGGGCAAGCGATTGGAGCAGCAACCAATGTACCCTCAGTACACTTACTACTACCCCCACTATCTCCAGACCAAGGTAAAAGAACGCTCCCCCTCCCTCCCTCCCCACACACCCCGATAACAGTCTCCCCCCCCCCCCCCCCCCTCCCTACCTCCCCTCACCCCGTCGACCCCCCCCCCCCCATACCTCCCTTAACCCCGTCAACCCCCTTCCCTTCTACACGTCACCCACCACCGCTCACCTCACGCTATTTATCCCCGAGTGAAGTTGGGGTGTGATGGATCGCTGCCGGCCTTATAGTCTCTCTCTCTCTCTCTCTCCCCCCCGATGGTGGGGTGGGTGGGTGGTCGCGCAGGCTTTGAACGTATGTGTCAGTGTGTCAGCTTGTGCGTGCGTGCGGCTCGGTTGCGCGCTCGTGCATGAGTGTGTGTGTCTGTCACTGGTTGAGTGATGGAGGTTATGTGGGCTGGAGTCTATACTGGGTGTACTGGAGCGTTTAGTGTGTGTGTGTCTGTGTCTGTGTGTGTGTGTGTGTGTGTGTGTGTGTGTGTGTGTGTGTGTGTGCGTGCGTGCGTGTGTGTGTTTACTGGGAGCTGTCCAGTGGCCTCCATTCATCTCTCACCATAACGACATGCTGCATGCAGGGTCCTCGTATAGTTCAGAGAGAGAGCCCTGTGTGTTAACACAACACCGTGGTGCTGAATGCGTGACATACTGGACCGTTAGGGCTGCGACTATCGATTGTTTTTCTTATGGCCATTATTCTACCCATTATACCTTTTCCGTTATATAGGCTGGTTTATCAAGGAGCTGGGTTTTTCTTTTTCTTTTTTATTGAGGTTCGCTTTAACCCATTCTGACCTGAGATCAGATTCTAAAAATGTCTTCTACATCCTGACAGTTTTCTGAAAAAGCCTATGTTTCTATGTCAGTCGTTCTTCGATAAAACAAAAGCAGACCTACAAGTTCGCTATGAGCTTGTAGATCTGCTATTTTTCAATAGCTAAAGCATAGTGCTAACACCAAAAGGGGTTCCGACCCAAAATGCCTTAAAGCCCTTCCTATGTGTTTGAGTCTTTGCGTGAAAAAACTTGGAAGAAAAAAGTGCGCGTAAACCTCGAAGCCAAAAGTGAGGACGCGAATCGCGACGTGTGGCTGGAATGTGATGATGTATGTGATATGATGATGATGATGATGAGAGCGCCCCTCACTTCACGCGGGTGTGATTTGTTTCATGCACAGGCTCTGTTTTTGCTATTTTGTTCCATTTTTTTTAAATAGATCAAATGGATTGCCTTGATAAACTGTTGCACCCCTATATTCCCCATGTGTAGGTTGGTGGTGGTGCCTTGCATTGGTTTCCTCCGCCATCGGTGTGTGTGTGTGTGTGTGTGTGTGTGTGTGTGTGTGTGTGTGTGTGTGTGTGTGTGTGTGTGTGTGTGTGTGTGTGTGTGTGTGTGTGTGTGTGTGTGTGTGTGTGTGTGTGAGACTGGGTGGATGTAATGCACAACGCAAAGCGCTTTGGATAAAAGCGCTCTATAAATACACCATTTTACATCATATACACACCATACTTATATCCATGGTCTTGAATATGCCATGCCGTACAGCAGACCCTCATATTGAACCGTATAGGTTTCGCATCATACCGTCTGAGTTTAACCCATTTTGGGCGCGGGACCCCCTTTTGGTGTAAGCACTACGTTATGCTTTAGCTATTGAAAAATAGCAGATCTACAAGCTCATAGCGCGCCACCGAGTGGCGCGCTACGAGCTTGTAGGTCTCCCATTTTTGAAAAATCGACTGACATAGAAACATAGGCTTTTTCAGAAAACTGTCATGGATGTATAGAAGACATTTTTTTAGAATCTGATCTCAGGTCAGAATGGTTTAACATCTCAATGTATTTGATCTATAGTCCTATAATCTGTCATGGTGTGTGTGTGTATATATATATATATATATATATACAGTAGATCTCCACATCGTATATTGTAGGGGGGGTGGGGGGGGCTGACGGACGGCGAGCGGTGGTGGAGGGAGGAGGGAGGAGGAGGGAGGCTCCATGCCCATGTTTGCTCTGGCTGTTTTACGCATCAGCGGCTCTGGGCTGGGAGCCCAGACCAATGGCTCTGCTATGGCTGCCAGGATGCTGCCTGCCTGTCTGCCTGAGTGCCTGTCTGTCTGCCTGGACAGGGCACCCCCCCCCCCCCAGACACACACACACACACACACACACACACACACACACACCAGGCAGCATCCAGGGGACTCAAATGGGAGACACTTCATTTGTGTTTAAGCCGTTCCGACCTGATATCAGATTCTAAAAAAATGTCTTCTACACATCCCGACAGTTTTCTTGAAAAAGCCTATGTTTCTATATGTCAGTCGTTCTTCGATTATTTCAAAAATAGCAGACCCTACAAGCTCGTAGCGCGCCACCGAGTGGCGCGCTACGAGCTTGTAGGTCTGCTATTTTTCAATAGCTATAAAGCATATCGTAATGCTATAACACCAAAAGGGGTTCCCGCCCCAAAATGGGTTATAAAAGCTAAAGGCAACAAGGATGCCTTCCAGGTCTTAGAGGATTAAACTGCCAGGACGCTGAGCACCGACGCCCCGATTTATAGTCTTTATCTCACGATGGCGTTGTGCGGCCGGAAATCTTAGCTGACGCTGTACGGGCTCTGCAAACGAGTGGTGATGCTGCGTGCTGCCAGCTCGTAGTAGTATATACGGTCTATTTTCGGCACGGGTGGATATACGCCGACGCGTGACGAAGTCTAAATCAGGCTTAATTTTCCTCCATGCTGTTTCAGTGAATTAACACGGCTCTGTTAATCGCTATTACCTATACAGTGGATAGTTTTCATCCTCATCTCATTATATAGTTCTGCGAGAGGCAAGACGTGTCTATTTGTACGTCTCTAAATGTTTTGATGAATTGAACATGGTGGACCCTCTCGTGAACAAGTGTAATGTTTCATTGGGTCATCCACTCACAGTTAACAGTCTTTGTGTTGAGTTTGTGCTTGAAATGTACTGTGATTCTGCAAACCGTTGATAAATGAATGAATCAATCAATCAATCAAAAAAGAAGACGTCAGACAATTTAGCGTCGGGCTTCTTATAGGCACGCCCGCCAGTAGGCCAAGGAAGTTCCTCCGTGCGTTTTATTCCCATCCACGTGGTTTCATATTTTCTGGTCATATCTATACCTTTTGATTTGATAATGGCGCGTCAATGCAGGTTAGATCAGGCTGAAACCTCTGCATCATGACAACTCTTCTCACTTTCCTGAAGGTTTTCTGAAAATGCCACGTTTTCACTACTAATTCTACTGCTTTGCTATTGAAGCGTGAAGTGAAGTGTCCAGCAGCAGAGGAACTCTATGTCTATTCAGGGATTTAACATATAACACCTTGGCTAAAATGCCCAGCCCCCCCCCCCCCTTTGTCACTGACAATGTTCTGTTTCTGACAACGCATGAATTCCTGTTCTATATAGAAGTGTCTATTTGTACGTCTCTAAATGCTTTGATGAATTGAACATGGTGGACCCTCTTGTAAACAAGTGTAATGCTTAATTGGGTCGTCCACTCACAGTTAACAGTCTTTAATTGTATTGAGTTTGTGCTTGAAATGTATACTGTAATTCTGCAAACTGTTATATATTTCAATCAATCAAAAACGCACTGACAATCTACTGAATTGCCAATGGCAGGACATGCAACGTTCTCCAACGACACATCTGTAGACGATACTCTGGACACATGATATCTGTAGATCCACGTGAAGCCAGCATGCTGTTGTGGTCGCCCCAGGGCAACCAGACTATATAGTACCAATGCCTCGACTTTATGATTCATTTATTTATTCCGTATAAACCTTTTATAGGGTCCCTCTGTGACGTCATGTGGGTCAACACGAAATTTACAATGTAGGAATTTAGCAGACTCTTGATCCAGAGCGACTTATACATACAGTACATCATCATCATCATCATACTGTTATGCGAGGCTCAAAGCTTGGATTTGTAGGTGCAACCACACGTGCAATTTACCAGAATCGCAAGTCTTGTTTTACTGTGCAATGACAATGCGCACGCACGCACGCACTCACGCACTCATTAGCTCCTTTCTGCTCATTTCAGAGGTTTCTCAACCAGAGCATTCCCCTCATGCCTCTCTCTCTCTCTCTACCTCTACCTCTCTCTACCTCCCACTGTATAACCTGCAACAGGCACCCAGCCCCATCCCCCCCCTCCCCCTCCCCCGCCTCACCCCACCCCACCCCAAGGTCAGCTCAGATCCCATCTTGCCACCGTCAGCGTTTGACGCTAACCTTGACAAACACCGAGCCGACACCGGTGGATATATAGGGGGAGGGGGAGGGGGGTGGTGGCCTGAGGGAGGGGTGGGCAGTGTGACAGAGTGGCTCGGGGAGGGCTATCCCACGCTCTCATTAATGACCATTGATCGCTGGGAGAGACCAGAGAGAGAGAGGGAGAGAGAACACGGCTGTCTGTCAGCTTAACGCCATGTCCACACACGATGACATGACGGGTCCAGGTCATTTTGACCTGCGGCGCTCGTGCGATTCGCAGACGAGTGTGTTGTCGAAACCAATACCTTTATACCTACCTCGTTCTTGCCGTGCGGCGCTGCTGGGCGTCAGTTCCTGAGCCTTTGCAGGTCCTGCCTCCGTTAACCCATTCTGACCTGAGATCAGATTCTAAAAAATGTCTTCTATACATCCTGACAGTTTTCCATTCTGACCTGAGATCAGATTCTAAAAAATGTCTTCTACATCCTGACAGTTTTCCATTCTGACCTGAGATCAGATTCTAAAAAAATTCTTCTACAATCGTGACAGTTTTCTGAAAAAGCCATGTTTCTACGTCAGTCGCTCTTCGATTTTTCTAAAATAGCAGACCTACAAGCTCGTAGCGCGCCACTCGGTGGCGCGCTACGAGCTTGTAGATCTGCTATTTTTCAATAGCTAAAGCACATCATGATGCTAACACCAAAAGGGGTTTCCCCGACCAAAATGGGTTAATCACGATTGTTGCATACTGAAGGTATGTATGTATGGCCTCATGCCATTCTCCCTCTGCGTATAACTCATACCAAAGTGTTGCCACCCCCTCCCAGCACCACCACCACCCACCCACCCACCCACCGCCTCCATTTCATGGCACATATCTGCAGAGAGAGAGAGAGAGAGAGAGAGAAGAGAACACAACCGACCCAACATCTGGCCGTGATTATCATGAAAGTCTCTATTAAAATGGATGGAGTCTTCTCGGAGGCTAATTTCTTTTAGGCCCCCTTTCCACAAATGTCACTCGACGCATTTAAAAGACGCTTTTTTTTCACGTGTCGAACAACGGATAAATGAACCATTACTTGTTGTATGACAAATGGACCATAGACTACTGAGAAAGGGGGGGGGGGGGGGATGGACCACTCCTAAAGCATTCAGTCTACGGTGCACCAGTTTATTACGTATAAGTTGCTATTTAAATGCCTTATGTCATATTGGACCGTATAGGTTTAATATTGCCAATCATTTTATTATATTAACCCATTTTGACCTGAGATCAGATTCTAAAAATGTCTTGTATACATCCTGACAGTTTTCTGAAAAAGCTATGTTTCTAAAATAGCAGACCTATGAGCTTGTAGATCTGCTATTTTTCAATAGCTAAAGCATAACATGATGCTAACACCCAAAGGGGTTCCCACCCAAAATGGGCTCAACGTTTTGGTCATGGCCGACTTGGTACTGTATTGGGGGGGGAGGGGGGGGGGTGGAAGTTCTAGACCCACAGGAACGCACAGAGGGTGCCGGGCCGGTTCCGGCGTGCCGGGCCGGTTCCGGCGTGCCGGGCCGGTTCCGGCGTGCCGGGCCGGTTCCGGCGTGCCGCCCCACGTCCGAAATGGTTGAGAAATGACATAGTTATACCGTGTGGGGGGTCCCTCTACTTTACTGTACTTTACTGTACTGTACTGGCACACCCGAAATCATCATATATACAGTTAACCCATTCTGACCTGAGATCAGATTCTATAAACGTCTTCTACATCCTGACAGTTTTCTGATAAAGCTATGTTTCTATGTCAGTCGTTCTTCGATTTTTCAAAAACGGCAGACCTACAAGCTCGTATCGCGCCACTCGGTGGCGCGATATGAGCTTGTAGATCTGCTATTTTTCAATAGTTAAAGCACGACATGATGCTAACACCAAAATGGGTCCCCGTTCAGAATGGGTTAATATGTGCGTGTGTGTTTGTGTGTGTGTTAGGTTGTGCACAGGTGGTGAAAAACAACCATGCTGTTTTCGTGCTCATACCCAACCACACACATATAGTGCTCAGACACAGGCAGCCAGCCAGCCAGCCAGCCACACACACAGGGCTCCATCTTGCGTCACCCCTTACGCCTTATCCCTAAACTTATTTGCCATTTTTTACTATTTTAAAACGTTTAAAAATAGTTCACTATAGCCAATCTACATCGACACGTTGTTCGCTTGTAGATCGGCTATTTGTACTAAAAATAGTAAAAAATGGCAAATAAGTTTAGGGATAAGGGGTATTTTAAAATGTTTTAAAAATAGTAAGAAATGGCAAATAAGTTTAGGGATAAGGGGTAAGGGGGTGGCACAATATATAGGGCATAGTGCTCAGACACAGGCAGCCAGCCAGCCAGCCACACACATAGCTCCGTAATAATACTAATGTTCTCTCCACGTTTTGTGAACGACGCTTCGTTTTGTACCTTCATTAATCACAATGCTTTTGTTCGTGGATAGATGGAAATTAATTAATTGTTACACCAGTCGTGTATAGTCTGCCGTCTATTAAATACATTTGTAAACGGTGCAGCCCTTGGACATTTCACAGCTCGAGGAAACTGCAGTCACTCAATGTTAATAGTATTTGTAGTAGATAACAGTATAGCACAATTCGGAATGCACTCTATATGGGCAGACAAATAATTTAGTCTGTGTGTGTGTGTGTGTGTTTGACTAGGCTTTTGACTGGATTGCTGGATTATACTACAGTGACCACAATGCTTTGGTGCACTCACCCCATCTTGTGGAGAGGGGGGAGGGCCGTCTTACTGAGACAACTTGTAGTCCAGGAAGGAAGTGAGACCATGAGTCTGTGGCATCACAGACACTTTGAAATACAAAAAATATCTAAAAACAGAAACACATATTACCCACATAAATAAACAAAACAGGAAAGAGTTTATTGTCTCTCCAAAACATCATTAAACTATAAGATCTGCTTATACAAAAGGGGTGGTCTTCTAGATGAATACGTAATGGACCCATAGCGTCCACCTCTCACTCCAGATTAACATGTAAAAGTCTGGGAATGAGATGAAACAATAACAATCGGACCTCTATCGTTTAATGCAGCGGGGCGTTGCATGTGCCTCTCTCTGTATAGCACAATTATTGATCCCTGAAACCGTGCGTGCGTGCGTGCGTGCGTGCGGCTTGTTGGACATGACGTTGGTGAGTGAATGACTATACTAATTTTCCTTCGCCTGTTGAATCCACAGAGCTGTCACAGAGATAAGTGTGTGTGTGTGTGTGTGTGTGTGTGTGTGTGCGTGTGTGCGTGTGTGCGTGTGTGCATGCGTGCGTGCGTGCACATACACATGTGTACGGGCACCACTGGCTCTCACGGCTCAGTGTGCATTCATTTTAATGCTAGGTAATGTGCGCGCACCGCAAATGAGAAAATTACAGCTAAAAACGGCTCTTCAACCTCCCCGAACAATTACCATCGCACATGATCAATTATTGTTATTTCATGACAGCGTTCGGGCGGGGGGGATGTGTGTGTGTGTGTGTGTGGGGATGTGTGTGTGTGTGTATGTGTGGATTTCATTTTGATGGGAGGCGCTTTCGAAGCGCTTGTTGGTTTTGGCACTCGGCGTGATCTGCAAATCCCGAGTGTTAATTGAACTCTGAGTGAACAAATGGAACCAAATGAGCCATTATACGGGTCCACTCGTTTCCATTTGTACACCCTCGGAGCGGTGTTGATTTGGACAGCACATTTTATTTTATTTTAGTCACAGTCCCTTGAATAGTTTTCATTTAGTTTTAGTCACATTTTAGTCACCTGGAATGTTTTAGTGTTCAGTGTTTTAGTCGACTAAATGGACAGTTTACTTAGTAGACAAAAATGTATTTTGGCTGATTTTATACTTGCTGAAAATGGGACAATGAGTACTTTCCACTTTTGGTACATTTTGATGCTGATACTTTTGTACTTTTATACTTTTACTCAAGCATAAGCCTACATTTTGAATTTGGGACTTTTACCTGTAACGGAGTATATAGTTCTACATTGCAGTATTGATACTTTTACTGAAGTATAAAACATGCGAGTACTTTTTTTCTTCCAAAACTGTATACAGTAACTCTATGGTAGACTGACTGCTGACACACAATGCATGCTGGGGGATTTTCTCACTGACGCCACGGGGCTCTCACGAATGTTGACGGTGGCCTTTGACCTCCAGCTGTGATGTGCTGTTGTAGTGGATCTGGTGTATCTCTCACGCACGCACGCACGCACGAGCGCGCGCCGTGGCTGACTGATCAAGGATCAGTGTGTACAGAAGGTGAGCAGCACATGGGGGAAGCAGACATAGAGGCAGATTTAGCAGCGGGGCCTTAAGCAAACGGTCGACGGGAGCCCATATTGAGAGGCTCTGCCCATATACTGTACTTAGGGAACATTACTAGACTCTTAATGCTTTATAGATGGAGGACCAGACAGCCAGCCTGAGAGATGGAGAGAGAGAGAGAGAGACTGACTGTCAGAGCAGTTAGGAGGAGGGAGGGAGGGGTCGGTCGGTCGGCTAAAAGCAAGGGAAGAGGGTTTGGTTACATTAGCCGGGATGATCTATTTGTGCTTCAGAAATAACAACGGAGCCTTGTAAATGTGTGTGTGTGTGTGTGTGCGTGCGTATGTGCGTGCGTGCGTGGGCGCGCCTGATCTTCATCTTCAGCCACTCCAGCCGAGCATAGCTTTTCAACGTCCTCTCATTCCGAATATGCACTATATCATTTAACTAGGGGTGTGCCAATATATCGATATCGCGATATATCGTGATACTTCCTCCCTGCGATATATCGTATTGTCCGCCCAATATCGTGATATTTGCAAAGTTGCAGTCAGTATTATTCTGTTTGGAGGAGGGCAAGATTCATGTGATTCGGCCAGTTTGTGACGCGAAAAATCTTGTACGATTTTGGAATAAATTCCAGATTTTTGCCTTTTTGCCACATGTCTTGTATCGTGAGGTAAGGGTACCCATATCGTACCCTAATTTGAACCAATTACTTAAGCCCAATTATCTTCTACAAGCTCACAATGCGTTGCATTTTTGGCTAATGTTCCGCCCAGAATGTGTATGTGTATATGTGGGTTGACTGCAGTCATCCCCCATACACGGACATCTACGAGCTCGCGTGTCATGTTGCGACGCATTGGAAGCTCGGAGGTCTGCCGAATGTTCGCACGCTCATTTTTCATGATCTTTAACGGTGGATGGGGTGTTCCGGAGCAGAGAAGACCTCCACCCCTCCTCGCTGGTCGAAGCCCCCGGGCACTTTGAAGAGTTCATCTAGGCCTAGGCTTTCCGTCCGTCCGTCCGTCCGTCCGTCCGTCCGTCCGTCCGTCCGTCTGTCCGGGGGGAAATGAAATACTCCTACGTTTCATTGACCAACGGCCCCGGTCTGTTGAGGTACAGGAACGCTGTGTACTTATTAGTATTATGTTCGAGGTATAACTCACTTCCCTCGGCTGTAGCTCTTGACTGGCGCTTCACGGCTGGCTGGCTGAGTGGCTGACTGACTGACTGGATGGCTGACTGACTGACTGACTGACTGACTGACTGACTGACTGACTGGATGGCTGACTGACTGACTGACTGACTGACTGGATGGCTGACTGACTGACTGACTGACTGACTGGATGGCTGACTGACTGACTGACTGACTGACTGACTGGATGGCTGACTGACTGACTGACTGACTGACTGACTGACTGACTGACTGACTGACTGGATGGCTGACTGACTGACTGACTGACTGACTGGATGGCTAGCTGACTGGATGGCTGGCTGGCTGACTGACTGACTGACTGGCTGGCTGGCTGGCTGGCTGGCTGGCTGGCTGGCTGGCTGGCTGGCTGGCTGGCTGGCTGGCTGGCTGGCTGGCTGGCTGGCTGGCTGGCTGGCTGGCTGGCTGACTGACTGACTGACTGACTGACTGACTGACTGACTGACTGACTGACTGGCTGGCCCTGAACGCAGCCCGCCTCTGCTCTGCCATAAAGCACTCGTCCGTTTGGTTACTCTCTCCACTGTTGGCAGGCTTTTTAGCCCCCCCCCCCCCTCTCTCTCTCTCTCTGTGGATTCTGTAGCTATGTTTGTAACATCTTTATTTTCTCTGGTCACACCATCCCTTTCACACACAGCTGTCACTCAGTCGGGCAGACAGCTTCGTTTATAAAGCTCGACGTGTGTGGGCGCACCCGGCCGCGCACATGCAGCGTACGTGTAGCTGCGTACTCGCATGCACGCGATGCACCACACACACACGCGCACACACACGCACACGCACACAAACACACGGTACGCGTGTGCACACTGAGACATATGTATGTACCCACCAATGTTCATGCATCCCCCACACACGCACACACGCACACACACACACACGCACACACACGCACACACACACACGCACACACACGCGCGCACACACACACACACACACACATGCACGCACACACACGCTGCAGTGCGAGCGCTGCTCATCTATAAACTGACAGCTGGCCATACATTATTAGGGGCTCTGTGTTCATTTGTCTCTCACTGTGAGTCTTCTCTCAAGGCAGACACAGCTCATTTACGCTGCTCTTTGTGCGTCTATACTGTACATCACGTACAGTATAGGCTATACGTTCTGCTGAAGAGCAAAAGAGGAGACCGACACGGGAAATGAGACTATATGCTTGGTTTTATTTATTTATTCGTCTGAACAATTTACACGTCGGAAGACGTCGGTTAGTGTATATAGTCTCTCTCGTGCCACACAACTCTGCTTGTGACAATTAACCCATTTAGGCCTGAAAGAAATGCCTTCGAAATCCTGACAGTTTTCCGAAATAACCTATGTTTCTAGGCCTATATCACTCCATATTTCATGTCAAGGACCCCAATAATTATCTGTAATTGGCCTCAAAGACCCCCATCTGAAAATATGTTGTTCCAGGGACCCTCCAGAAGCAAAGATTTGAGTTAAAAAAAATAAAAAAAATATTCCAAATTTGATTCATCAAAAATAGCAGACCTACAAGCTCGTAGCGCGCCACTCGGTGGCGCGCTATGAGCTTGTAGATCTGCTATTTTTCAATAGCTAAATTACAACATAATGTTTAATACACCAAAAGGGGTTCCCGCTCAAAATTGATTAAATGGCACAGAGAATCTGCAATTACGCCCACTGAAAGTCACCATCAAGAAGCTGTCTTTTTTTTCCCCCCCATTTGTGCTAAAGAGCAAACTTGATATAGGCTTTGGCTAATTAAATTTATAGTATAGGCTTTATTTATGCAACTAAATAGGTGAAAACCGTCGGTCCCGAGAAACTTAGATATCCGGACGGAGTGGCTTTACGAGTGCAGCATCGGAATGAATGCCACGAACCCGCCTGGTAAAACAAGCGTCAAAGTCAATGGACGCTTTAACCCATTCTGACCTGAGATCAGATTAAAAAAAATGTCTTCTACATCCTGACAGCTTTCTGAAAAAGCTATGTTTCTATGTCAGTCGTTCTTCGATTTTTCAAAAATAGCAGACCTACAAGCTCATAGCGCGCCACTCTGTGGCGCGCTATGAGCTTGTAGATCTGCTAACATAACGTGATGCTAACACCAAAATGGGTTAAGTAGAGTACAGTGTTTAGAGTTTTTGAAATTCGAATACCAGGTATTAAACATCAAACGTAGGAAATTACTATATGCTATATCAACTTAACATTCTCAGCATTTAGTTTAGTTTATTAGTTTAGTTTTTTTTCCCCATACAAAAAAAACATTCTTAGTTTTTTTTTTATTAATCTGGAAAAAAAAAAGGTATAGACTGAAGCCTATGGGCTTATTACGTCTATACCCTTTTGTCCGTTAACTTAAAATAATAAAAAATGAAAATATATATGTATATACCCCTTTTACAGGTTTTCAAACAAAACATGTTCATGTGTCTTATTTCTTATTTGCAAGGGGTGCAATAGTGGTGCTTTCAAAACGACACATTCTATCTATGCAGTTTGATAGAACAACTGTGTGTGTGTGTGTGTGTGTGTGTGTGTGTGTGTGTGTGTGTGTGTGTGTGTGTGTGTGTGTGTGTGTGTGTGTGTGTGTGTGTGTGTGTGTGTGTGTGTGTGTGTGTGTGTGTGTGTGTGTGTGTGTGTGCGTGCGTGCGTGCGTGCGTGCACAGAATCAGATCCGGACCATTGACTGTCAGGAACAGAACGTCTCCTCCTTACCGTGTGCTCCCTAGCATGGTGTCTGGAAAAAAAAATACTAATTGACGTTTTGTTGACATGTTGTTGAGAACAGCATAGAGACACTCATCAGGTGTTGTTAAGAACAGCATCATCAGGTGTGTTCGGTGTCTGTGAGAGTGTGGGAAGATGGAAAGAAGCTCAAAGTACAGTCTGTCTTACTTTTCTTTTTTTTTATGGATGCCAGGCCTGCTTCACTGTAAAATGAAATCACACCCGTGTGAAGTGAGTGGTGCAACTCCGTTTTCTCCACTGGCATCTCCCTTATAGAGAGAGGGTGAGAGGTTCAGTCACGCAAGAGAGACTCGGGGGGTACGTAGAGTCGCTGCTTCTTCGTCTGTAAAGGAGCCAGCTTAGGTGGTTCGGGGCATCTGGTTAGGATGCTTCTCGGGTGTCTCCCTATAGGGAGGTCCTCGAGGCACGTCCAACTGGAAGGAGACCCCCGGGGCATCTGGTTAGGATGCCTCTCGGACCCCCGGGGCATCTGGTTAGGATGCCTCTCGGACCCCCGGGGCATCTGGTTAGGATGCCTCTCGGGCGTCTCCCTATAGGGAGGTCCTCGAGGCATGTCCAACTGGAAGGAGACCCCCGGAGCATCTGGAATAATCATGACATCTTGCTGGCTGCACCTGGCAGTTATGACCGAGTCATTCATGTTTCTTGTTTTTCTCTCTCTCTCTCTCTCTCTCTCATATCCCCTTTGCCCCCCCCCTCCTCCTATTGGCCCTCGTGCTTGGAGGGGGATGTCCTGCAGACTGCCCCGGTCACGTATTATAGTGCCACCATCTGTGGCGCGTTGGCAAAGGACAAGGCTGTATGTGGAGACGCCCACCTGTATATAATACCATGCAGACCCCTCCCTCCATTTTCCTACGTCCATGTCATAACGTTCCATGTAGAAGGACATCCTCGTCTCCGGAAGGATTATGCAGAGCAGTGGTTCTGAACCCTTTTCACGTTATTTATTCTGCATTTGAGCGTCTGCGTTCTCGTGTATAAAGGGTCAATTAAAAAAATGAGAACGCAACGGGACTTTGCCGTTTTATCTGGAGATGGTCGCCGTGTAAAAGAGGCCTCGGAGTGTACAATTGGACCCCGTTACTGTCCTGTGTAAAAATGTGGTTCTTAACTCCCTTACGCACACACACACGCACATGCACGCACGTGCACGCACGCATGCACCCCCCACCCCACTTCCAGCACCATCGTTACCGTAAGGAACACAATCCCGTTCAGTTCGAGGATTTTAATATCGCTCGTGTAACGCCATAAGCCGTCTGACACACATAGTGCTATATGAGGTTGTGTAAAACGATGAAGCCGCGCACACACAGCGTTTTTGTGTATGATGAAATCAAATGCGGTGTGAAGAAAAAAACCATGTTTTATTCACAATGACACGGTGCCGAAATACTATACACTGACTGCAGCCCCGGTGTGTAACACTATAGGCGTGCAGGCATGGCACGTCTATACTCTGCTGCATGGTGGAGCTGGACGTTTACACCGTGCAAGTGTTTATCCCATTTTGGGCCGGGAACGCCCTTATGTTATGCTTTAGCTATTGAAAAATATAGCAGATCTACAAGCTCATAGCGCGCCACCGAGTGGCGCACTACGAGCTTGTAGGTCTGCTATTTCTTTTTACAAATCGAAGAACGACTGACATATAGAAACATGGGCTTTTTCAGAACACTGTCAGGATGTATGTAGAAGACATTTTTTTTAGAATCTGATCTCAGGTCAGAATGGGTTATATACTTATCAATGTCACGGACGGCTCATGAGATTCTTTGCTATTATATCCCGAGTCCCCTGAATGCCGCGGCCAGAAGGGATGGCCGTGCGATCGCTACAAGTATAAAGTACAACAGTGGTTCCCAAACGCCTTCATGTCAACCCGTTTAGGCCATGACGTCGAAATAAAAATAAAAAAGTCTTCTGAAAGATTTGTGCTGCATTTTCACAACTTTTCAAAAATAGCAGACCTACAAGCTCGTAGCGCGCCACTCGGTGGCGCGTTACGAGCTTGTAGATCTGCTTAAAACACCAAAAGGGGTTCCCGTACAGAAATTGACACTAATTAGCCCCGCGGACCCCCATTTGAAAAGATATGCCATGCAGGGACCCCCCCCCCCCCCATAAGAGAAGATGCTTACGGCTCTATAGCAATGATTCTCAACCCGTTTAATTTCAAGGACCCCCCCCCCCCCCCAGTTTGACATGCAGTCTACGGACCCCCCATTTAATGGTATTTCTATCTCTGGGACCCCCAATTTATAATAAAATCTAAGTTAATGTAACTAATATAACTACAAACTGAACCAAATTGGTTCCATTTGTATAGAGTTACAGACCCATAAGGGTCCATTGGGTTCCCACACTATCATTCAGCTGGGGACCCCCGGGGCCTGGAACACTCCCTCAAGGACCCCATGCGGTCCCCGGACCCCACTTTGAGAACCACTGAAGTATAGAATACACACTAGTATTAACATAATCATAATGAGAGGAGGGTTATACCGTTAGGTTGGGAAATTATTTGACCTTTGACCTTATAGTCAAATTAGTTATATGGCCACAATGCATCCCATAGTTGGCTGGTTTGGTTCCAGGCTTACAATGAATGAATGAATGAATAGTTTATTTCGATCTTTCATAGGGGAAACATTACACAAAAACAGTTTACAGTACTTTTTCTTTTTAGGTGATCGAAAAGGCATAGGCAGAAGCTTAAAGCTTATTACTGCCTATCCTTATCTCAATGTATTCCAAAATACTATTGAAGATATGCATAACAATCAACATATAAACAAAACAAACAAATTACATTTCTAGAAGAAGAAAAGAAACTTAAACAAACAAAAAACAAAAACAGAAAACAGACAACGAGAAACAAGGAGGGAAAAAAAAGACAAAAACAGACAAAGCTATACAATGTTATACCTTAGTCCAACACTACATAGCATAACATAGCTCGGCTCCCCACTCAGTCCAGGTTATTTCCATACAATAATTCCTGTTTGAGCCTCTTTTTAAATTGTTTTAGTTTAGTTATTGCTTTGCTTTATTGGCTCAGACGAGCTGTTCCACAGCTTAACTCCATTAAGTTTCTGAAACATTTTCAGTAACTGAGCGGTTTAAAAAGTGCATAGTGTGCTCTATATATATGCAGGGAGATAAACAGCTAAACATCTAAACCCAGCTCACCCCACCTCTGCACAGGCTGTGAGAACATCTCGGTCCTCTGTATTGTTGCGAGTAATCATGTCATATACTGATTTAACCCACTTAGGCCTGCATGTCGAAATGTATAAAATGTCTTCTAAATCCTGACAGTTTTCTGTCAGGATTTGCGACACATTTTCATGATTAAAAAAATAAATAAATAGCAGACCTACAAGTTCATAGCGCGCCACTCGGTGGCGCGCTATGAGCTTGTAGATCTGCTATTTTTCAATAGCTAAATTATAACATAATGTTTAAAACACCAAAAGGGTTAACACCCAAAATGGGTTAAACAGGGTGTTTTCATGACAAATAAATAGCTATACTGAAAACGTAAAACGTTTTTTTTTAAACTGTTTATGCTATGATGGCTCACATGAAGACGACCACATAGTCTGGAATTCATAAGTTTGCACAAATGTATTTTTTCTTTTTTTTTCATTACGGCCAACACAAACTGTAACCGTAATGCTATACTGTAGCTCTGAGCGGGATGCCAAATGAGCGGCAGATGAATGCCGCTGGGTCACCAAGTTACTGTAACTTGGCGGGGCTTCTCGGTGCAAACCGAGAGCGCCTCTGTTTACGCGAGACTGCATAGCTGGAATTCACAGGGGGGGGCAGATAACATCTTGTTTGGTCCCCGTCGAAGGGGTGTGTGGTGTTGGTTGGTGGTGGTGGTGGGGGGGGGGGGGGGGGGGGGGGGCGGAAAGGGCAGAGAGGAGTATTTACAGAAGGAAGTGTAAGATGATGGCGTACGACAGCTCCATGTTACCAGCGTGTTGGGGCTGGGGCAGGCAGGCGGGCCCTGGACAGTAATCAGATGTACATTTGCTTGAGTAGTTTTTTTTATAGTTTTTATTTGGGGATTTTTTTTTTTTACTACATTTCATTTTAACCACTTGAGCCTTATTTCAAATATAGTTAAAATAGCTGATCTACAAGCTCACAATGCGTTGCGATGCTATACTCGTAAAGAATCGGCATACTGCATCTGCAAGATCATCATGATCTGCCTATCATTTTGGGAGGAAAATGTGTTGCATTTCAATACAGCAATAAAGCACTGATATTAAAAAAGACATTTTACTTTGCAATGTGTACTTTTGAATACTCAAACATACATATTGCATTTTAGAGGCGTGCATACTCTCATACTTTATCAGGCAGACAGGCATAGACATATACAGTCGTCGACAGTTGACATTGTCACATTTCCTTTCACCGCGCCAGTGGCTCAGGGGTATAGAGTGACTTTGCATGGGAAACGCAAAGGTTGCCACCAGTTTGATCCCGGGGCTCCCGAGAGTTATAGTGTCAAAGCGACTCTGAACCCCCTATAATTGCTCCCGATGTGCAGTTTGGTGCCTTGCATGCATGGTTTCCTCTGGCGTCGATGTGTCAATTTGGCACAATCTCTGTAAAGTGCCTTGGATGAAGGCGCTTTATACATACCATGTACCATTTATAGACAAACAGGCAAACAGAGAGACAGGCAGGCACAGACACACAGACAGACAGACAGAGGGATGGAGAGAGACAGACAGACAGACAGACGGGCGCAGAAGGCTTTTGTTCCAGGAGTAACCGTATCCGCCCGGGCCGGTGTCTGCTCTCTCCGCCGCCCCGTCTCTCTCGATGACACGCAGCGACTCAGGATGGAAAACAACGCTCGTGTTTCCCCCGGGCCGCGCCGGGGGGGGGGGGGGGGGGGGGGGCTGAAGGAGGGGACAGTCGGTGTGCTCAGACCCAGACACCAGCGGGGGTATAATTGCTCCTGCATTTTTAAACGAGCGGCCCGTGTGTGCACTCTTAAGGAACGCCTTGCACCGGAACACTCCTGCGTGCGGCGGCGTCTTCTCGGCTCACCTTGGCCTTGCCCCGGGAGGAGGTGGTAGGATTGGAAAAACAGGTGTCTGGGATTGATGAGAGAGAGAGAGAGAGAGGAGTTCGTATACTGGCGGGGGAAGAAAAAACGGCGTTCTTGGACGCCTTTGAAGGTGAAATTATTTTTGATTTGTCCACTTCAAAAGATTTGAAAGATTGCCCTATTTCTAAATTAATCTCGCTTGCCTTATACGACTTTAGCTGGCAGCTTACTTCAAAAGAATTAAATTATTTTGGAGGGGGGGGGGGGGGGGGCTTGCCAAAACCCGAACAAGTTCTCTTTGAGTTCTCTCTTATTTTTTTTGCTGCTACTACTCCAAAACTCACACACACACACACACACACACACACACACACACACACACACACACACACACACACACACACACACACACACACACACACACACACACACACACACACACACACACACACACAAATCTATGGATTTATTTGCCAAAGCGTTCATATCCCCATTCCACATTGTTGGCTGTACTTGACTTCCACAGTGTGCCAGCCCTGCAGGCCTGCATGGTTATTAGAGTTGTTCCGATACTGGTATCGGTTACTCGGGGGCCGATGCCACCCTCAAGTACTCGGAAACCGGTCCCGATACTTTGACCCTATAGTACCAAAAAACATCCCATTGACACTTTGTTGAACGAATGCAACGGGAGCAAGAAGTCTGACCCAACACTGCAGCAAATCGCCAAAAACAGCCGATCTACAAGCATAAAAATGACAACTGTATAGTATACACGTGTAGATCAGAGATCCATTTGCATATATGAGAAAAAGGGTCTAAAATAAGTTGTTAACAAATAAAGTACTCGTACCGGTACTCGGTATCGGCGAGTAAAAAAAAAAATGAAGTACTTGTACTCATACTCGGCCTGAAAAAAATGTCATCGGGGCAACTCTAATAGTTCTAGCTCACTCACCCAGCCTGGTGGAGTGTACTATTGTTTTAGTTGTTGGTCTTGTTTGTGCCAGAATGCTGCACTGCGGTCTTCACTGTGCGGGCAGCCCTTGAGCAAGGTGCTTTGCTCGTGCCACAGCAGTGTGTAGAAGACGGTCGTTGTGCTGGCGCGCTCCCAGCTGTGGATGCATGCGTACGTAATAATAAGAAGGCGAACAGGGTCACTCTTCTGAAAGAGGCCATGCTCACTCAGCAAAAAAGATAACAATAATAAAAATAATAATAAATGAAATCTGACCCGTCTGAACTGAGTGGTGCTGTGCTGTGCTGTACTGTACAAGCTCTCCTCCCTGGCCTGTGTGTGTGTGTGTGTGTGTGTGTGTGTGTGTGTGTGTGTGTGTGTGTGTGTGTGTGTGTGTGTGTGTGTGTGTGTGTGTGTGTGTGTGTGTGCATGTGTGCGTGCGTGCGTGCATGTGTGTGTGTGCGAAGTGCGCGTGCTAAGGCTGCGCAACAGCAGTGACGTAGCTGACCATTTGGTTGCCCTATACTCGTAGTATAGTTGTGCTTCCCCTCCCCTCCCGGCGAGAGCGCTGCTATTCCTCATCCAGATCGACTATTTCTGCTGTTTGCGATGACGCACACAAGGCCACTCGTTATTATGCAGAGAAATGTTTTATTTTGACAGTCGGCTTTGCAATTTTTGCCACATTTTGTTCCCCCCCCCCCCCCCCGGCGTGTTGCCCTACTCGCAGTGCGTATTATTGCGCGTATAGGTATAGCGACGGCACTGTGACACGCAACAGTGACACTCGGTGGTCAACAAACACAATTTCCGTACTCGGACGGACGCAGGGACAGACCCACCCAGCCAGGCAGGCAGGGACAGACGTTGCTGCATGTGTATATAGCAGGGGTTTTCAACTGGTTTTGACCCAGGGACCACCATTCTGACTAGCAGCAGCCTGGGGACCACCACTGTTGTGTCGGGTGGGTTCATCGTAGATCTACGATGGACCCACCCGACACAATAGTGGTGGGGCATTCATGCACCATGGGTTAAGATTGTTTTTGTTTTCTTCTTACTTGTTACTCACTAATCACACTATCACAGGCTACATTCATGAGCTGGACAAAAAAAAACTATGTTTCAAAGTATTTTATTATCAAAAGTTTTACTAAAGTGTTTTTTACTTGTACTAAGCAGGACTCAAAATAAGTCTCAAAATAATAATCCATTTCAGTTAATCACCCAAACACTGAAGACACATTTGACACATTTGACAGTCACAGTAGGTTTGTTTCTGACAGTGTCACGCACCAAAAATAGCCAATCTACAAGCTCACACCGGGGCTCCGTTGTGTGCGTCAAAAAACGAACCGGCCAACCGGGGCAATTTTAATGCAGTCACGCAACGCAACACAATGTGGGCAGTGGATTCACCCTTCATTGCTTAAAACGGGAACATTCCCTGACGGAGACGCGACGCTGACCGGCCCGGTGGAGCCCGCACCTGGTTGCATCGCGTTGTGAGCTTGTAGCTCTGCCTTTTCGGCAACTATAGACTGAGAAGTTGCACATTGAATAGTGAATACGTCACATATTATGTGAGACTATTCAATCGATCCGCGGCAGATATTATAACTCTATGGCAGGGAGATTTGACTTTCCCAAATGTATTATTATGAATTGGATGAATAACTTATGTCTACGTCTTACCGTGCTTGCCTTGGGCAGCAAGCACGGTAAGCATGCATGCGTTGGGTGGAAGAGCAGGATGGTTGTTCCGCTGGCAGCTGATGACTCCGTCAGCTTTTTTTTTTTGGTTTATTTGACACCTTGAGCACTTGACTTTTTGAAATGTTAGATTCGACATAAGTTATTATTATTATTTACAAACAAGTAAAAATATTGCAAATAAGTTTTATATTATATATTAGGTTAAAAAAAAGTAAAGAAAAAAAAGGCAAAAATATAACTTTTCTGAATGCCTGGCTGCGGACCCACCAGCAGTACCTCCGCGGACCACCAGGGGTCCGCGGACCACCGGTTGAAAACCCCTGGTATATAGGAGTAGGCTAGCACCACTAAAAAAAACTACAACATTCCCTGGATCTGTAAAACACTCGCGGGACAAACGAGTGAGCTCGTGGTTCGACTGTTTTCGGGTATTTTCGAAAAGACGACGACAAATGTACGGCGTAAGAGGTTAATCGGAAATAACCGATTCAGTCAATTTGTTGATAAAGTAATAAATAAAAAAACTCTCGATTATTCAATTAAACCTCAAGGTAATCGTTAAAATAATCAGCATTTTGAGCTCTAAATGTGCGCAACAATATAGAGTATAAGGGTGAACTCGGTCACCCCTTATGACAGTTTTCTGAAAAAGCCATGTTTCTATGTCAGCCATTCTTCGGTTTTTCAAAATAGCAGACCTACAAGATCAGATGTAGATCTGCTGTTTTTCAATAGCTAAAGCATAGCATAATGCTAACACCAAAAG
The DNA here is from genome assembly GCF_964188405.1 of Protomyctophum parallelum. Classification (NCBI taxonomy): domain Eukaryota; kingdom Metazoa; phylum Chordata; class Actinopteri; order Myctophiformes; family Myctophidae; genus Protomyctophum; species Protomyctophum parallelum. The sequence continues at coordinate 18,880,250 of NC_139697.1, read as the reverse complement.
GGGTTCCCACCTAAAATGGTTTAAGCAGTTTCTATTTCCACCGTGTCTGTGCCCCTTTGCCGTCGCCACCCCGCAAACCCCATGACGCCTGCAGTTATATATATATGGCGAGAGAGCCGGAGAGACTCGGAAACGCACGGAAAAAAAAAGACGGAGAGTGAGAAGGCGGGCGCAATGAAAAGGGGCCGGCACATGCAGCGCGGCGGGCCTATAGCGACATGGCACCGCATGCACGCGAGACACAAGTTGTGACGAGAAGCTATTCCTGGACGGGGGAATTATTATAGTTATGTACACTGGATGATGACGTGGTTGGAAAATGGGGAGGGGGGGCGCTTTCTTTGTTTTTCTCTTCTTTCTTTTTTTTTGATTAATGCTGTGCTGTGGGAAAAGTACTAGTAGCAGAGAATCATCTTGAGAGTCTGGGGAAATCACTTTGGAGAGAGAGAAGGTGGGGAGGGAAGGCAAGAGAGTAGGAGAAAGTGAAAGACATAAAGGCAAGGAGGAAAAGAAGTGGATTTTCCGTCCTCCCGTCCCTATACACTTGCATCCCTCCTCTATTGAGTGTATACAGGATTCTATGAGGTCAGATCAACATAATGGAATGTCATGAAGAACAGGTCAGCTCCATATATGGAGTTCAAAGGGGGGCAGTGCCCGGGGGGCAGTGTCAGTGTACACAGGGTTCGATGAGGTCTGGCCATATATGGAGCGTGTCTTTGAGTGCATATACCGGGTTTGATGAGGTCAGGAATGTCAGAACAGGTCAGCTCCATATATGGAGATAAAAAGGTTGGGCAGCGGTGGCAAACCCTGTCAGGGTGCACAGGGTTTGATGAGGTCAGACGAGGTCGGAGGAGGTCAGATCAACATATGGAATGTAATGTCGTATTGGCTATATATGGAGCGTGTCACAGGGCATGACGGACTGACTGACATGTTTTGCAGGTTTCCATGTACATTTTCCCTGGAACATGTGACACGTTAAAACCTAAAACACCAGTGTAATAATAAAATGCCAAATGTTTATTAATGGTCATGAAATACAGTAGAACACGAGTTCACTCAAACACCTCACGAGAACACCTATAGTGATTGAATTCTAAACTTCCATATGACTGACTTTGATTGTAAAAACTAAACACTAAATGTTTATGTGTTTAAAAAGTGTTACTGGCGATTAAACATGTTCTTCTGGTTTATAATCTAAACACTGTGACAAGTGTTTATAACCTTTATAACCTAAACGCTTGGGTTTAGTGTGTAAACTGTGAACTATACCGTTGCAACGAACCGTAGTGTCACTATACTACTCTTGGCATGACTGTGGAAGAGATCTGGTGTTGAGGGAACAAAAGAAGGGGGCCCCTGGGGGACACCACGGACAAACATGTATTATTATACGGTTGAAGTGGTTAATGATGCGAGGCAGAGATGCGAGGATATGTACTGTATAGGAAATGGATTTATGAGGTGTCACACTACTGGATACACCTGTCGCCACACACCACATGCTCAAATGTTTTTAATGAGCCTGCGATAATGTGAGAAAGAACAGAGGGGATGGAACATCATTGTCGGAACATCATTGTGATGTCGTCGGAACAGTCCAGCTCCATATATGGAGATCTAGGGGGGTGCTCTGGATTTGGGCCCTGCCCAGAGCCTGCATTGGGCAGAGGTGGAACGCGTGTGTCGAATTTAAGTTTGGTGGGGCGAACAGTACTGTAGACACACACACACACACACACACACACACTTGCATTCACATTTTACAAGAAATTCACAAGAACACGAACAATAGCGGATGCGCAAACTTGGAAAAAAAAGTCTACAACAAGTGCTTCAGGACACAGAGATCACGGGTACAGAAAGCATCGCCTTCTCGCCAATTATCGCAGACACTGAACAGAATTTTGCCGATGCCTTATAGCTCTCGGCTTGGGCACGCACGCACGCATGCATGCACGCACGCACGCACACACACACACACACACACACACACACACACACACACACACACACAAACACTTGGTGCATTTATAGTTGGATATATAGATAGATTGGGACATTTGTTGATTTGTTGATGGATGGAGGGATGGAGGGGGGAGCGAGGACGCGAGGAGGAGGAGGCATAAAATTGAGTAATGGGATTTGTCCGGAGACTTTTCTCTCTCCTAAATCAATCCCCTAATGATCACATCAGAGTTTGACGGAACAAAATGCTGCTTGTTGTTGTTGTTGGTGGTGGTGGACATGTCACCCTGTGGGCTTTATACAATTTATTTCCAGCACGGTGCATGGAGCCCCCGAATGCTCTTGAGTTAGTGTCCCTGAAAAGGAGGCTTCTTCAACAGCCTTATTTTCCTGCCGGTGCCTCCTATGTAGACAGATATTTAACCCATTCTGACCTGAGATCAGATTAAAAAAAAAAAAAGTCTTCTACACATCCTGACGGTTTTCTGAAAAAGCCATGTTTCCATGTCAGTCGTTCTTTGATTTTCAAAAAATAGCAGACCTACAAGCTCATAGCGCGCCACTCGGTGGCTATTAGCTATTTTTCAATAGCTAAAGCATAGCATAATGGAGGACGGGTTAACCCACAACACAGCTGCTTTTTTGTTGGTGGCAGGGCAGGCTCAATGAAAGTATAGCGCGTCATTCGTGTATATAGTGCTTGAAAAGTGGCAAAAAAAAAAAGAAAGAAAAGAGGAGAAAAAAAAAGCCAATTGTGCCGTGAATGACGATAAGCAAATAGGGCTGTTGAGCGGATGCCAGACCTGTTGAATATCCCCCCTCAATGAGCTCCTATACACACCAGATTGGCGTGGCAATTTAGCGTAGCGAGATGAACCCTTTTGAAGCGCTATACATGCATGGTGGAGGGGGGAGGGGGACAGGATTACCAAGAGCAAACAGGCCCTTTTTTCTCCCCTCCTGCTTCCATTCGAGGCATAATAATATGACTCAAAGCCTGCTGCTGCAGCCTCTTTGGATGATGTTATGCCCTGAATGGTTTCCTTTTGGCAGGCATTCAGAAAGGACCCGGCCTGTCCACTCCCAACACTGTGTAACACTTTGGACCATTAGTCTGTGTGGAAAAACACCAGAGACATGGCACCACTGGTATAGGAGGGCGGCATGGATGAATGGTGTAAAAACACCAGAGACATGGCACCACTGGTATAGGAGGGCGGCATGGATGAATGGTGTAAAAACACCAGAGACATGGCACCACTGGTATAGGAGGGCGGCATGGATGAATGGTGTAAAAACACCAGAGACATGGCACCACTGGTATAGGAGGGCGGCATGGATGAATGGTGTGAAAACGAAAACACCAGAGACATGGCACGACTGCTATAGGAGGGCGGCATGGATGAATGGTGTGAAAACGACTGGTATAGGAGGGCGGCATGGATGAAGGGTGTGAAAACGACTGGTATAGGAGGGCGGCATGGATGAAGGGTGTGAAAACGACTGGTATAGGAGGGCGGCATGGATGAAGGGTGTGAAAAAGAAAACACACACAGAGACAGCAGGGCAAGTATAGGGTCGGGTGGCATGGGTTATTTTATTGATTGATTGATTGATTTGATTGTATAAAAGCCCTAAGGCTTATTTCCATTGTGGACGCCCGCAAAGACGGCATCCTTTCTTCGCTATCACACTAACAAGGAGGTGTGTGTGTGTGTGTGTGCCCGTGTGTGTGCGCCCGTGTGTGTGTGTGTGCATGTGCGCCCGTGTGTGTGTGTGTTCGTGTGTGTCTAAGAGAGGAGAAAAGGAATGCCTCTAGGCGTTCCAGAGCGGAATCGGAGGAGAGATGATTATTCTTCGGCAGTAATTAGTAGCGCATAAACAGCCATTGGCAACCGAATTAAAAAGTGGCGTCATGATGTGTGTTCCCCGCGCGAGGTGCCGCTTCTCGACGCTCTCTGCGGTTAATCACTCGTCCTTGCCGGCACACGCACGCACACATGCACGCACGAGCACACGCACACACGCGCACACTCACACACACACACACACACACACCGCACGCACACACACACACACACACACACACACAACACACACACTCATGGACAAGATAAAGATGAATTCACTCACTCACTCACTATCAGGCTACTGTTTTCTACTGAAAATGCTGTACCTTGGGATGGCTGTATAGTTGCCACACGTGGTCACTATGCGATGACATATCTGTACACTGGTCGACTGTCTAGAATTATGTTGCTTGTACTACTGCAGTTTAATGATGGGAAAAAAGTTAATCCACGCACGGAGCAAAGCGCACCACCCCCCAAACGCATGCTTCGCCCACGCAGGAGGATAGCGGGGGCCCCCGGAAATCTGCGGCTTAATTTGGCCGAGGGCCCGTTATTGGAATGTTAACACGGCCCCCTGCTCAACGTTTCTGTGGCAGCTGAATGAATGCCCGGAAGTCAGAAAGTCCCCAACGGTTTTATTCGAAAAGACGTCCATATAGCACAAAAGGTGTTAAACTTTAGTATCCCTTTTCTGGTCATAATACTATAGGCAACCATTTGGGAAAAATACATAAAGACATAAATATTCAGATGAACAAGCTCACAATCTTGTCGACCTGCTGAGCTTATAGACTGCCTATTTTGGGCAAAGAGGAAATAACACAAACAGGGGACCAAGAATAGAACTCTGCGCTTGTGTTAGGGATGCTTAAAGGTAGTGCTTTAGATGCTAATGTTCGCTTTGGAACTCCTTTACTTGTGGATACTGATGTTTTCATTTTCACCCTCTATTTCACTCCTTTAGGCTCTTGTGTAAAAAAACAACTGGTAAAACAAAACATGGTTTCCCCTCTCTCCTCTCTCTGCATCTCTCTCTCTCTCTCTCATAGCTGTCTTCAGGACCGTGTGAAAGACTTGTATCTATTATTTATCCTCTCGCCCCCCCCCCCCCCCCCCCAAAACAACAGCTGCATGCTGTGGAAGCGGCCATATGTTCCGCGTCTCCCAACATATTGGTACAGTATATATATATAGGCAGCCTTACATTCCACGAATTGGCAAACATCTTCATCTCCGAGATATTTCCCCCCTCGCACACTTAACAGTAACAGTGTCAGAGCGGATGTGCACTGACTGAACGCTAGTTGATAAGACCTCATGAGATGCTGCATGCCGGGGGCAGGTTTTGTGGTCTTCAGCACTTTACACCTCCCAATTTATCACTAGACCTGACGTTATACACAGCAGGTAAATACAGAACTCTCTCTCTCTCTGCCCCAGTTCCACAGTCCTGCTGTGTGGAGTTGATCTGCTGATGTGTTAAGGTGTAGATAGCACTTTTTATTGCTATGCCCCCCCCCCCCCCCCCCCCCCCCCCCCCCTTCTAGGGGCATGGTGGAGGACTCTGCTTCCCTGGTTGCTCGCTATGTGATAGTTTGCTGGCTTGCATGCCACATCTGTTTAACCCGTATCCCGTGTGTGTGTGTGGTGTGTGTGTGTGTGTGTGTGTGTGTGCTGGAAAAGCCCTCTGAGTTTATCAAGCGGATCGCTGCCCGTGCGTGCGTGCGCGCGTGGGTGTGTGTGTGTGTGTGTGTGTGTGTGTGTGTGTGTGTGTGTGTGTGGTATCGTTACCATAGTGATGGATGCCAACGGTGTGTGCTCACCGCGCGTGCAGAGCATGACTGCAGGTCACACGGGGTCGGTGTAATATAGAGCCTGGCATAGCGCACATTCCCTGCTGTGGTCTCTCTCACGCACGCACACGCGCACACACACACACACACACGCGCACGCATGCATGCAGGCACGCACACACGCACGCACACACGCACGCATGCACGCACGCACACACACGCACACAGATACTATGACTTAACGGAAATGATTCACACACTATTTATGTACAGTATGTACATGTGCATCGGTGGTTTTGAAACTTTTTAAAATGCCAAGCTCTCCCCATATAACTCTGACAGCTAACGGGTCCATTTGGTTCCATTTGTGTATGCTCAGAGTTACAGACTTGTTAAGGGTCCATTCAGAAGCCCCTAAACCATGTGGTTCCCAAAGCGTTTTAGCGTTTTAGAGAATAGCGTTTCCCTGCATGGGACCCATGCTATTGTGATGTCACTATATCACTTTTTTTCTCCTTCCATTGGCACGTTTGACTACATGTCAAGGTTTCAGCCTCAAGGAAGAGACCCTAAATACAAAGGGAAGACATAAGAACCACACCAAGGGGTCTAATGAAGTGTACGGTCACCTCATAAACACGGGAAAAGCTGGAAAGCGTGTTTTCCCGGCAAATAACACTTCAGCGGTTTAGCATTTGAATGATTCATTGATCTCTCCAGATTCCCCCACGGCTGTGTAAGCTGTTATGATACACACTGTGACATCTAAACATATTCTAATGCGCTGCTTCTAAAATGTGTAAATGTGCACGTAAAAAACACACTTATTCTCTCAGGCTTATAGCATATAGTTGTTGATTGTTGTTGGTACATTTTGTAAAGCGTCCTTGGGTTCATGAAAGGCGCTATATAAATCCAAGCTATTACTATTATTATTATACATTATTCTAGCATGTGGTTGATACGTAGATTTGTTTTGAAGAGGTGACTTTGATCTTTTTGTCTTTGAGAATAACTAGAACCTACTTGGAACGATGCAAGTTGGAAATGAATGCCCCACCCAGTTATTTATGTCGGTGTCCCTTTTATGCCCATATATGGAGTTCTTTGTCAGGCATGCCCAAATATGGAGTCTATGCAGATATAGACTGCATATATGGAGATATAGGGGTCCAGAGCCCGGGCAGAGGCTTTGGTGCTGGTTCTGGACATACACACGTACGTACGTACGTACTTACGTACTTACTGTAACATGTTCTCTCTTAATGTGGTGGACAGATCTTGCCGACCCATTATGTTATGCTTTAGCTATTGAAAAATATCAGATCTACAAGCTCATAGCGCGCCACCGAGTGGCGCGCTACGAGCTTGTAGGTCTGCTATTTTTGAGAAATCGAAGAACGGCTGACATAGAAACATAGCTTTTTCAGAAAACTGTCAGGATGTAGACGAGACATTTTTAGAATCTGATCCCATGTCAGAATGGGTTAAGGTATAGGATTTGTTCTTTGCGGGTTACGAACACAACGTTTCACGTGGCCATGCCTTCATTGTCAGTCATCCATAATGCATCTCTAATACGGCGCATGACTTCAAGTTTGGGCTGGGTTTCAGCCCCCCTCCCGATCGGGAGCCTGATTTCATTTTGAGAAGAACATAAATAATTCAACGGCATAATGGCTCTGCGTGTGCACACGGAACCATCGATTGGACCAAAGGCTTGCCAGATTATAGCACACAGACCCACTTCCAACACTGTGTTGATCTTGACAGCTAAGTCTTCGGAATAGTTTTAGTGTTCGTCTAGTTTTAGTCGACTAAATATCATAAGATTTACATCAACTAAGAATTAGTCGGCTTTGGCGGGCCTTGATGCCGCCACAATTAATGGCTGATTTTACACTTGCCGAAAATAGCCGATCTACAAGCTCACAAGGTCGGCTATTTTCAGCATGCGACCAAGTGTAAAATGACTTGTGTATCTTTTACTTTTACTGGATCTCTTGTCCTCTAGTCCCCTAACATTTTAGTCTGGTTTGTATTTGTCATCATAGCCTAGTTTTCATTTAGTTTCCATTCAGTTTTCATCAGTGAAAAAAGGTAGTCGACGAGCATTTTCTTCGTCATAGTTTTATAGTCGACGAAATCAACCCTGCTTCCAAAGACCCTCCCACAGAGCCACGCCATAATAAACACAGCACGCATATAGATATCTATAGCCTATACATAATAAACATATATCTATAGCCTATACAAATATAGAATGTATACCAAGGCCTACTAATAACATTCAGTGTATGGCACTTGTTGTTCAAGGTGTGTGCACACCTGATGTCACTTAAATCGTCTCCACCTGAAAGAATGCTCAGAACAGGCTCTTCTGACCGCTGACTAAATACCATGTCGTAGAATCCACGCGTAAACACTCGCATGTGACGGAAGGGGTCAGAAGGTACGCGCACGCACGCACACGCGCGCACACACACACACACACACACACACACACACACACACACACACACACACACACACACACACACACACACACACTCTGTGAGAGTGACCCACATTATCATGAGCATACATAACAGGCTGAGAGGAAATGTGAGGAGGCAGGAAGGAGGTGGGGGAGGAGGAGGAGGAGAGGAAGGGGAGTCCTGCAGAGTTCAGCCAGTTCATATCTCTCTCTCCCTCTCTCTCTCTCTCTCTCTCTCTCTCTCTCTCTCTCCCTCTCCCCCCCCCCCTATGCTTTCTCCGTCTCTCTCTCTCTTTCTCTCTCTCTCGGTCTCCGTCCGTCTTACAAACGTTGGAGTCTCTTAATATTTTATGTCATATAATTCATCTCCAACTCTCGCTCTCGCACTCAAATAAATGCACCGCTTGTAGACCGGGGGGGAAGATGAGTGCACCCACCCACACACACGCACGCACGTGCACAAACACACACACACGGCTTACATTCTCAAGGTCCCTCTTCAGATGCACACACATAAACACACACACGAAGGCCCCTCTTTCGAGACAAACGCACACACTTGCACGCACGCCCCTTGGGGGGTGTTGTGGAATCTGCACAGGGGGAAAGCTGATAGCCCCTCTCGCTGTGTGCCAAACACATGAGGTCACCCTGACAGAAGCAGGCATCCATGCAGCCGTATACCGCTGTCACACCTATACAAGACCTCTAAGACCTCTAAAGACATTTGGGACTTAGTTTGGACAGACATTTTAGGCACACCCAGGTTGAAATTGGTTAAAGGCATATTTCACTTAAAAAAAAACCTTTGGTCATTTTATCGTCTACTCAGGCTTATGTGAACATATCTTAACTCCAAACTCTTATTTTAACCATGGTAGATTAATCAATAACACCCAACCTTTTTTTCTTCTGGTGACTGATATTGTCCTAATACGTGAGGGTGGCGTGTTTTTTCATATACAGTTTTCATTTATTTTTAATAATTATTTTGGAGACTAAAACATACAAAAGGTGTCAGTGGCGCTCAACCTTTTTCTTGTCAAGGACCCCCAGAATTATCTGTAGTTGGCCACGGACGCCCATGTGAAAATATGTTGTTCCAGGGACCCCCCCCCCATGAAGCAAAGGATATGAGTTTAAAACGTTCGCTCTGAAAGAATATATATATATTCATGTCTCATACTAAAGCTTTGTGTCAAGTTTATTTTAACATAATTCAATTAAAGTACAACCTTTTGACAAAAGCCTCTGTAGATTACAAACCGAAAAGTTTGGAGAAAATAAAAAGTTTGTGTTTTACACAATATGCAAGTTGGCACATATCTAACTGTGATCACGCACACACGCACACACAATATGCATAAATGAATAGAAGAGAAACAAGTCACAAGACAACAAAATATGTTTTGTGACTCATCTGGTATTCATCTGGTAATTTTTCATTCTGGGTCATGATTGTTCAGTATCAGCCCTGCATTTATGCACGTCGAATGTTTGAATGTGTATTTGAATGTGTACACAGAGGGTAGAATAACATAATGAATGTGTACACAGAGGGTATAATAGCATAATGAATGTGTACACAGAGGGTATAATAGCATAATGAATGTGTACACAGAGGGTAGAATAACATAATGAATGTGTACACAGAGGGTATAATAACATAGTGAATGTGTACACAGAGGGTAGAATAACATAATGAATGTGTACACAGAGGGTATAATAACATAATGAATGTGTACACAGAGGGTATAATAACATAATGAATGTGCACACAGAGGGTATAATAGCATAATGAATGTGTACACAGAGGGTAGAATAACATAATGAATGTGTACACAGAGGGTAGAATAACATAATGAATGTGTACACAGAGGGTAGAATAACATAATGAATGTGTACACAGAGGGTAGAATAACATAATGAATGTGCACACAGAGGGTAGAATAACATAATGAATGTGTACACAGAGGGTATAATAGCATAATGCATGTGTACACAGAGGGTAGAATAACATAATGAATGTGTACACAGAGGGTATAATAACATAGTGAATGTGTACACAGAGGGTAGAATAACATAATGAATGTGTACACAGAGGGTAGAATAACATAATGAATGTGTACACAGAGGGTAGAATAACATAGTGAATGTGTACACAGAGGGTAGAATAACATAATGAATGTGTACACAGAGGGTATAATAGCATAATGCATGTGTACACAGAGGGTAGAATAACATAGTGAATGTGTACACAGAGGGTAGAATAACATAATGAATGTGTACACAGAGGGTAGAATAACATAATGAATGTGTACACAGAGGGTAGAATAACATAATGAATGTGTACACAGAGGGTATAATAGCATAGTGAATGTGTACACAGAGGGTAGAATAACATAGTGAATGTGTACACAGAGGGTAGAATAACATAATGAATGTGTACACATAGGGTAGAATAACATAATGAATGTGTACACAGAGGGTATAATAGCATAGTGAATGTGTACACAGAGGGTAGAATAACATAGTGAATGTGTACACAGAGGGTAGAATAACATAGTGAATGTGTACACAGAGGGTAGAATGACATAATGAATGTGTACACAGAGGGTAGAATAACATAATGAATGTGTACACAGAGGGTAGAATAACATAATGAATGTGTACACAGAGGGTAGAATAACATAATGAATGTGTACACAGAGGGTAGAATAACATAGTGAATGTGTACACAGAGGGTAGAATAACATAATGAATGTGTACACAGAGGGTATAATAGCATAATGAATGTGTACACAGAGGGTAGAATAACATAGTGAATGTGTACACATAGGGTAGAATAACATAGTGAATGTGTACACAGAGGGTAGAATAACATAGTGAATGTGTACACAGAGGGTAGAATAACATAATGAATGTGTACACAGAGGGTATAATAGCATAATGAATGTGTACACAGAGGGTAGAATAACATAGTGAATGTGTACACAGAGGGTAGAATAACATAGTGAATGTGTACACAGAGGGTAGAATAACATAGTGAATGTGTACACAGAGGGTAAAATAACATAGTGAATGTGTACACAGAGGGTAGAATAACATAGTGAATGTGTACACAGAGGGTAAAATAACATAGTGAATGTGTACACAGAGGGTAAAATAACATAGTGAATGTGTACACAGAGGGTAGAATAACATAGTGCATGTGTACACGGAGGGTAGAATAACATAGTGCATGTGTACACAGAGGGTAGAATAACATAGTGAATGTGTACACAGAGGGTAGAATAACATAGTGAATGTGTACACAGAGGGTAGAATAACATAGTGAATGTGTACACAGAGGGTATAATAGCATAATGAATGTGTACACAGAGGGTAGAATAACATAGTGAATGTGTATTTGAATGTGTACACAGAGGGTAGAATAACATAATGAATGTGTACACAGAGGGTAGAATAGAATAATGAATGTGTACACAGAGGGTAGTAGCAGAATAACATAATTAATTGATTGATTAAAATATGTATTAACAGTTTGCAGAATTACAGTACATTTCAAGCACAACTCAATACAAAGACTTAACTGTTTAAGTGCCAGGGACGTAATCCCGTAACCCCGACGTCTTTGCAATGAGTGCCAAAGACAAGACGTATTATTATTTTTTTTTACAATTTTCTTTTTTTTTTCTTTTTTTTAAACGCCCTCTCTTTTTTATAATGGGAGAATTGGCACTCAGAGCCTAAACTGGTGACCACCAGGTGGCGCTGAAGGAGTGTGAGTCGACGACCCAATAAAGCATTACACTTGTTTACAAGAGGGTCCACCTTGTTCAATTCATCAAAACATTTAGAGACGTACAAATAGACACTTGTGTACGCAGAGGGTAGTATATAGAAATAACAGAATCCCACTTTGTACTCACACAGTGTACTCACACAGAGAGTATAGCAGCATGTCTCTGCTGTCGCGAAGAAACCACCTAACTCCAAAATGTTCATTTTTCAGGAAATTAAAAATATAAATTTTTCTTATACTTTAAAAACAAAGCAATACTGCCTCATCAAAGTGGTTGCTGTGATTTTATATATATTGTCAATTACTTGCACGAGAGGTGGTGGAGTTAGCTGCTTTTAGCAGACAATTTGAGGGTCCAATGGAGTTAATAGGTTTTGTCCCAAATGCTTTTTACTACTTTTCATTGGTTCAATATTTTCTAAACAACACACAGACGTAAAGGGTGTAATAATAATAATAATAATAATAATCAAAAACCTCAAAAATGGAGTTAAGTGGTTTCCTCCCGACAGTAACGATATATATATTTATGCAACTCACTTTGCATTTTGTACTTCTGTGACTTAGACCTACTTTATGTTTTTGACAACAAAATTACGAATGGAAGCCACAGTGTAGCACTCTGCGTTCCTTTCTGCCAGTCAGGCTTTCTAAAGCGGGTATATGGAAGTCTGGATTATTATGGAACATAATGCTGACACTTCCACCGCACTTTCAATTGGAAACGTAATATATAAATATATTATGCGGAAAATGTTGCGTAAAGAGCGCATGTGAAATTCATCACCGCCTTCGCAAATGACTCGCCTCAGATATAGAGACGTAGAAACATACTTAGGATTAGTATTGTAATTGACCTCAGAGGAATGTGAAGAAAAAAACAGAGCTTAAATGTGCCGTCTTGCCGTCGAGAAGAGAGAGTATGTGTAATATTAATCTGGGGAGCCCGGAGGCGCTATATAGACTTACCTTTGATCCCCCAGCAGTCCTTTGAACTGCCCACGCCAAACCCAAACAATGCTGTCAGTCTCCCCAGGACCCCCAAAACATGTGTTGGAACTCTTTAAAAACCCGACTCCCTCCCGGGCTCTGTGCACATGCAGGCTAAGTTACAAGGACACCCACATGCATATACATGCAGGCACACGCACGCACGCACGCACGCATGAGCACACACACGAGCATACACACACACACACACACACACACAGATCCCACCTCCACACAACATGACAGTCGTCTCTCTCTCCCACGCATCTCATGTTCTGCCCCTATATTACGTTAAAATGGCCACGCATAATTACCCTGGCGTGGCTTGTTGTTTTGGTTTGGAGCCCGTCGGCTGCGCCCACAGTATGGGTCCTATAACAAAGCTAAGCATTGTTGCAGCAATCAGAAAAATGCCCTTTTCTGTGAGGTCCCATTGTTAACATGAAGTGGCCTATGCCTTGGTTTGGGGGACGACAACAACAACAAAAAATACTTAATATTTCACATTTTGAGTAATTATACAATCCATGTGTTTGATAAAAAAATGTTGTCGAACGCAGAGCTTGTGTTTTCGTCCTTATTCCGGGGGCTACCGTTTGAAAATAGCCCGATTCACAACCTCACGATGTGTTGCAATTTATTGTAGATGGAACAAAGGAGGGTGCCTAGTATAGGGCCCTGGGGGACTCCAGTCAAATATTTTACATTATACCGTGTATACAAGTACGGTATGTTATATTTAGGAGTACAATTACAATAGTAATTCTGGTCTCTATTCTGCCTCCCTCTGGCTAGCCGGGGCACCTGATGGAGGTGGAAGGAACTGGTTGGAATCACGTGTTCCTTCCACGTGCTAATCAAAACTATAACTACAGTTGTCAAATAATTGTAGTGGTTTAAAAGTACAATATTTGCCTCTGAGATGTAGTGGAGTACAAGTAAAACTACTGTAAATTGGAAATACTCAAGTAAACTACAAATACCTCAAAATTGTACTTAAAGTTAGGGCCGGGACTAATTGCGATTAATTGCGATTAATTAACTACAGAAAAATTAATGCTTTAAAAATGTTTACGCATTTTTATCGCACAATTCTTTTCACCGCGGAACGTTGTCACTGGACAGTTTTCAGACGGACCTGCGCACCAAGTGTCCGTTTCCTCTTCAGACAATAACACCACCAGACACCGCAGACAGTTCACCAGACTGGGGGAAGCTGCTGAGATCACTTTGCTTGTCCCCGTGGATTGGAAATGGGATTTAAAAGGCTATCCGATGGTAGCGTGGATTACAGCACAGTTGTGTGCAATTATTCAATAAAGAATTATTACCCCTATTACTACAAAAACAATGTTTTATTGCTTAAACTTATGTATTCACTATTCATTGATTCACTAGTATACCAAAATCCATTTGAAAAAATGTCTTTCTCACTGTTCTCGGGTCAAATAATGATATGCGATTAAAATGCGATTAATCTAGATTAATTAATCGCAAAGCCTCTGATTAATTAGAGTCCCAGCTCTACTTAAAGTGCAAGACCACTTTGGTAGAGTTGTGGGTTGTGTAGTTGTGTAGCCATGATGTAACTCCAAATGTGGACATGAAATAAAAAATTGCTCCAGTGATTTGAAATTGATAATTCAAAATATGCTCCTCGTTGACTTAAGTTTTGTATGCTGAAACAGCTGAAAAAGCTGAAAAAGTCACTATTTCAGTACGTAAACAAAGACAAACAAAGTTGACCCAGACAATACAGAGCATCACCAAAACCATTTTGACTTAATTCCTGTCGATTTTACTATAGGCCCATTTGAAGTGATCTTGCACTCTAAGTATAGTATAGTTAAGTAAATGTACTTAGTTACTTTCCACCACTGTCTGTGTGTGTGTGTTGTGGGGGCGACGCGAGGCGGATCGTAAACGAAGCGTGCAGAGGAGTGTGTTCCTCGTCACCGTCAGACACATACACCTGTAATAACCCGGCGTTTACAAGCTGTGAGCCACCCGTAATCGCGACGCGACAATACCGTTCCCTGCTGTCAATACCGCTGTGGTGTGACGGCTCCGCATACGCTGTTTAACATTCAATTTGTCAGGGATTCTTTTCTCTCTCCTCCAACCCTCTACCGGTCACAAAAGCATAACAAGTCAATATCAAAATGTCTGTGTGTACGTTGTCTTTCTATTTTTCTTCTTTCATTTTCCTTGCTTGTATAAGCATGAAATTCCCAGAGGCTCTGAAATGCTGTTTCAGATGTTTTGAGGGCTACACACACATACTCTAAATAACCTTAACCTCCCATGCAGGCGCCCAACTGACTTAATATACACAGTAGCAGGAGTCACCCCAGGTTGTGCGCGAGTCGCCAAGGGGTTGAACCAGTGGTGGCCTTATATGTGTTTCAATCGTTTCAATTGAAAGGGGCCTCGAGCCTCCAGGGGCCCCCCAAAAAAATAAAAAAAATGTTTTTTTTGTTTTGTTTTTTTGTAAAAAATAAATAGTAGTAGTAGTAGTAGTAGTAATTGTAATTGTTCCCACTTCCCAGTGTGTGCACTCACTGCACTAGCAGCGCTGACGGTGCGATTGCATCAAAGCCTATGCTGCCTTCCAGTTATACCTTAAAGTAAAAAAAAAAATTAATCAAGCAAGCTGCTTTTGTGTATTTTCTACTTGGCTGTGTGTTTTATTTTAATTTCTTTAATAATTATTAATTATTAAAATGATGACGTCATGAACGGGGCCTCCCGATCCTTAAGGCCGCCCCTGGGTTGAACATGTACGTGTGGCCCCGTGCGGCCGATGGCATGCCTCGGCTCCTTTTAAGTTAGCGTCTGTCGGCTCACGTTTCTTCTTGCCACCAGTGGTGGAAAATGTACTCCCATTTAAATGTTTTACTTGAGTAAAAGTGCCAATACTGCAATATGGAAGTACTCAGTTACGAGTATAAAAGTTTGGAATTCTAAATGTGATTGAGGAAGAGGTGCAAAAGTGTTGCCCTCAAAATGTACTTAAAGTACGAAAAGTACTAATTATGCAGAATGTCCCATTTCAAGTTTTCAAATCTTTTGAAAATAGCAGATCGGCTATTTTCAAAATGTGGCCGAAATGTATATAACGTTGAAGTGGTTAATGTATTGTGATTACAATCAAAACCTACACTAAACTGCCTCCCCCTGGCCAGCCGGGGCGCCTGATGGAGGGGAAAGGAACTGGTTGGAATAACGTGTTCCCTCCACGCGCTACGTCCAACCAGGGAAACTCCCCCCTGTCAGGTGTAAAGGAGCAACTTGGACACTCAGGCATGAAGGAAGCATGAGTTCAAGTCCGTTGCTCTCCCCATGTCGCCCATATATGGGGACTAGGTTGGTGGAGGGTGTGTAGAGCCCAGGATCACATTAGATGATTGACACAGGGGTGAAAAATGGGTTACAAAATCGTGGGATAAAAAATATATAAAAAAAACAAAACCTACAAAGTAACTTAAAAAGTTTTAAAATAAATGTAGTGGAGTAAAAGTAAAATATTTGCCTCTGAATTAGAAGTAAAAGTACTGGCAATTTGACATATTCTCAAGTAAAGTACAAATAGCTCAGAATTGTACAGTACTTAAGTAAATTCACTTAGTTACTTAAGTTTCTACCACTGCTTGCTACCAACTCCCCCCCCCCCCCCCCCCCCTTCACATCCAGTCTAATCGCAGGGTTCTATAATTATATTATAAGATACACCTATAAGCATCAACAGGGTTCTATATATTATAAGATACACCTATAAGCATCAACAGGGTTCTATATATTATAAGATACACCTATAAGCATCAACAGGGTTCTATATATTATAAGATACACCTATAAGCATCAACAGGGTTCTATATATTATAAGATACACCTATAAGCATCAACAGGGTTCTATATATTATAAGATACACCTATAAGCATCAACAGGGCTCTATATATTATAAGATACACCTATAAGCATCAACAGGGTTCTATATATTATAAGATACACCTATAAGCATCAACAGGGTTCTATATATTATAAGATACACCTATAAGCATCAACAGGGTTCTATATATTATAAGATACACCTATAAGCATCAACAGGGTTATATATATTATAAGATACACCTATAAGCATCAACAGGGTTCTATATATTATAAGATACACCTATAAGCATCAACAGGGTTATATATATTATAAGATACACCTATAAGCATCAACAGGGTTCTATATATTATAAGATACACCTATAAGCATCAACAGGGTTCTATATATTATAAGATACACCTATAAGCATCAACAGGGTTCTATATATTATAAGATACACCTATAAGCATCAACAGGGTTCTATATATTATAAGATACACCTATAAGCATCAACAGGGTTCTATATATTATATGATACACCTATAAGCATCAACAGGGCTCTATATATTATAAGATACACCTATAAGCATCAACAGGGCTCTATATATTATAAGATACACCTATAAGCATCAACAGGGTTATATATATTATAAGATACACCTATAAGCATCAACAGGGTTCTATATATTATAAGATACACCTATAAGCATCAACAGGGTTCTATATATTATAAGATACACCTATAAGCATCAACAGGGTTCTATATATTATAAGATACACCTATAAGCATCAACAGGGTTCTATATATTATAAGATACACCTATAAGCATCAACAGGGTCCTATATATTATAAGATACACCTATAAGCATCAACAGGGTTCTATATATTATAAGATACACCTATAAGCATCAACAGGGTTCTATATATTATAAGATACACCTATAAGCATCAACAGGGTTCTATATATTATAAGATACACCTATAAGCATCAACAGGGTTCTATATATTATAAGATACACCTATAAGCATCAACAGGGCTCTATATATTATAAGATACACCTATAAGCATCGGGCTGAAGCGTCAGAATGTGCTAGGCTAAAAACAACAGCTGCCCGCTGGACTCAAAGGGTCTCATTACCATCATCGCACACATCCTTGTGTATATAAAGAGTTTCTCATTCACCAAATAACACCTGTCATTACAGCGTCGTGGCTCGGATGAAAGCAAAGCGTTCCCAGGGAGCGTTCCACTTTGGATTCTAAAGTGGCTATAGTGTGGCGCTTGCATTCCGGTTCGCATATGCGGCGCGAGATGTAACGTCGTGCCTCGATATAATATCGCATAAAAATGCGGATGAACCCCGACCTCCTGCATTTATTTGTTCTACTGCAGACACAGCTCTTATGATGAACCGACTGTAACTTTTCTGCTGAATTACTTTGTGTATATCAGCCGTTTTCCATTAACAGCAGATGTTTCCTTAAGAAGTGCATTTGGTGCTTATTCTTTATCCCCTCCTGGGTTTTAAATGTGTTTACTTGAAGACAGGGTTTGCCTGTTTTTCACCCAAACACGCCGCTGTTGCTATAGGAGACTATCCTAAGCCCCTTGGACACATCCGGTCAGCTGTTAGCTGCAGCAGTGGTGGTCGTGGACAGTAACTAAGTACATTTACTCAAGTACTGTACTTATAAGTACAATGTTGAGGTATATCTGTTTTTTACTTTACTGGAGTATTTCCAATTTCGAGTACTTTTTACTTAAAATATGGTACTTTTACTCCACTACATTTATTTGACGGCTTCAAGTATACTCGTTACTCACTAGATTTGGATTATTAGAAAACATACATTAACCACTTCAGTCCTATGTGCATTTTGGCCATTTTAAAATAGCCGATCTACAAGCTCACGCCACGCATTGTGAGCTTGTTGATCGTCTATTTTCAAGTGATTGCGAATGCAATGAGCACTAACTATGAGACCCTGCAGATCCTGTCTGTCTGTCCCGCTGTGTCACCACCCGCCCGCCACCAGAGGGCGCAGCTGTAGCACACACACACACACACACACATTGCAATTTACGAGCTGCGTTCGCTTCCCGCGTTTGCGCGTCTTACTTGTTTGTATACGTTTGAAAACTTGTGAAATGGGACCTTCTGCATAATGAGTACTTTTACTTTAAGTACATTTACTCGTGTTCATTTTGAATTCTGGACATTTACTTCGTAACATAGTATTTCTTACATGATTATTGATATCAACTCACTCGCTTAATTTTAAAGGGCTCCAGGAGAGATTGACCTATAAGGATTTGCGACCGGTACGATCGTCGATCGGAGATTTCCACCTATCCGTCTGGTGACATCTCAACTCAGTGTAACAAGGCTTAAAGTGGGTGGGGAAATTTACAACAAACATACATTGCAGAACTGACCAGCTCAGTGGCCTTGTGGTTATAGAGTGTCCGCCCTGAGACTGGGAGGTCGGGGTTCAATCCCCGGCCGGGTCATACCAGAAACGGGACCCTGCTTGACACTCAGCATCAAAGGGTTGGATTGGGGGGTAAGTCCCTGCGACATATATAGCGTCATGTCCAGGGGGTGTACTTGTACATCAAGCTGCCTCACGCTACAGAAACAGGAGATAGTCTCCTGCCCCTATGGGCCTCATGGCTCGGCAAGGCCATGCACTTACTTTGCAGAACCAATATTGCAAAGCCATGGCGTAGGATCGTTAGCACAGTATCGGTTGTAAGAGCCATTTGATCCATGCGTCCATTCTGTGCTGTCGTCGAAGGACTTGTCAATCAAGACCATGGTTGCCATGGTTACGCGGAGGGTATTTAACCCTGGCCCTAATCAGGTGCATGGTGTTGCTGACATGCAGAGGCAAACAGTTTTTACACTGTGTTTCTACCGGTATATATTTTGACAAGTATAATAGGGCTTTGGCAGCTAATGAATACTTCTTAAATGGACACGTCTGGACAGCACGTTCTTGAGCACACGTCATAACTTCAACCAGTAACGCCTACTTTCATAGTTTAGGCGCTACAATCGGAATTGGTTTCCAAATCAGTAGGTTTGTTCGTTTAAACCCCGGGCCGTTATCGGTAATGCAGAGAGGAGAGCCCCAAGTCTATACAACAGGTTTTCTCAACCTTTCCAGGCCATGCACGACCCCCCCCCCCCCACACACACACACACACACACACGCACACACACACAAAAATAAGCATAAATTGCTTATACATATTGGGCGTACACAGACACACGTGCACACACCACAAGCATATACAGTGCTTGGGGTTTTGGCTGCAGCCTATACTTGGATGATCAGTCGTTGGCCTGTGTGTGTGTGTGTGTGTGTGTGAGCTGCTAAAAAGACGCTGTTGTTGTGCAGGCAGCATGTTGGACGGAAGCGTAGCTACAGCTGTTGAACATCCTGCGACCACACAAACCTTCTGTTCCAGCAACGAGGAGCAGCAGCTCTGCTGCCATAACGCAGGACTCAATCACTGCTCTGTTCTGTTACCTCTGTCTCTGTTCTGTTACCTCTGTCTCTGTTCTGTTACCTCTGTCTCTGTTCTGTTACCTCTGTCTCTGTTCTGTTACCTCTGTCTCTGTTCTGTTACCTCTGTCTCTGTTCTGTTACCTCTGTCTCTGTCTCCATAACGCAGGACTCAATCATTGCTTTGTTCTGTTACCTCTGTCTCTGTTCTGTTACCTCTGTCTCTGTTCTGTTACCTCTGTCTCTGTTCTGTTACCTCTGTCTCTGTTCTGTTACCTCTGTCTCTGTCTCCATAACGCAGGACTCAATCACTGCTTTGTTCTGTTACCTCTGTCCATAACGCAGGACTCAATCACTGCTTTGTTCTGTTACCTCTGTCTCCATAACGCAGGACTCAATCACTGCTTTGTTCTGTTACCTCTGTCTCCATAACGCAGGACTCAATCACTGCTTTGTTCTGTTATCTCTGTCTCTGTTCTGTTACCTCTGTCTCTGTTCTGTTACCTCTGTCTCTGTCTCCATAATGCAGGACTCAATCACTGCTTTGTTCTGTTACCTCTGTCTCTGTCTCCATAATGCAGGACTCAATCACTGCTTTGTTCTGTTACCTCTGTCTCCATAATGCAGGACTCAATCACTGCTTTGTTCTGTTACCTCTGTCTCTGTCTCCATAATGCAGGACTCAATCACTGCTTTGTTCTGTTACCTCTGTCCTCCGCCCCATCTCTCTGTATATCTCTCTCTCTATATCTATCTATCTATCTGTCTGTCCGTCTATTTATCTAATCTTGTTATCTCTCCCACGCCACTCCCTCCCCCCCCCCTCTCTCTCTCTCTCTCCCCCCCCCCTCTCTCTCTCTCTCTCCCCCTTACTCTCTCTCCATCTCATTCTGGACAGTGTCACATGTATCGGTGTGCATCTATGTATACTGTATGTATGTGCTGCTGTTGTCTATTCCTACTGTAATTCCTTCTCTCCTCTGTTTTCCTCCATCCCTCTCTGTCTCTGTCTCTGGTTGTTCTTGTGCATTAGAGTTGGGGGGGGGGGGGGGGGGGGGGAGTTTAATGGAGAGACGTTGCGCACCCCTTGCTCCCCCCCGTCCCCGTCCCCCCCATGCAGCCTTTGGTTTGTGACCTGCTCAGATTGTTGGCTCTGACCCCCCACACAGATCTGCCCTACTCCTGGCGGCAGGTGGAATCCAATCTCCTTTCCTTGGGGGATATGGCGCCGTGTTTTTAGCAAGCGCCGTTTGATAGCTATCACCCCCGTCCCCCCGCCGTCGTCGTCACCCCCACCCCACCCCAAAGTTCCTATCACTCCTCTAATAAAAGCTGATTTGTTTTTTCCAGTGGCGAGCCGCACTCCAGTGAGGTCATGTCGTGTGACCCTTGCCGGCATTTGATTAGAAATTGAGAGACGCCGAGGAGGGAGAGAGACTGTTTGTGTGTGTGTGTGTGTGTCTGTCGCTGCAATGCCTTTTGGAAAAGGCTCATTGAATCATAGTGACAGCGACGCACGGTGACATGTCTTATTAGTATTAGTGTTATGCTCTGGGTGTTGTTTATGAGGTTATCGCGCATTCATTCACCGCTTAAAGGAGAGTTCCGGACAACCCGTTTTGTATTATTATTGTTGGCTCTGAAAAGGTATACAGGCGGGCTCAAACTGGTCAATCGTATAGGGCTTTACGTAAGCAGACAGCGACAGAGTGACAATACTTTGTGGAGTTATATATCCCACCACATTATACACAACAGATAATAAGATATATCATTTCCGTGCAGGTAAAACGCTGAGGAACACACCCGGCATGGAGTTCTTTAAATTCTCCCTAAAACGGAGAATTTACGCTATTATGTGTCTGAGCAAATCGGCATGTGTATATGTCGGTGGGAGCCCTTGGCCAATAAGGGACCACCGTTCTTGACGATGACGTACGACGATGTACGATGATTATAGCGCCCCTCACTTCACACGGGTGTGATTTATTTCTTGCCTCTTTTCCAGTGATCAATATGGATTATGGCCGTATACTTACGGTAAGAAAAGGATATCTCCTTTAAGCCCTTTTTTACTTCATCGTGCGGCAAATGACGGAAATAGACGAAACTGCCTCCCCCTGGCCAGCCGGGGCGCCTGATGGAGGGGAAAGGAACTGGTTGGAATAACGTGTTCCTTCCACGCGCTACGTCCAACCAGGGAAACTCCCCCCTGTCAGGTGTAAAGGAGCAACTTGGACACTCAGGCATGAAGGAAGCATGAGTTCAAGTCCGTTGCTCTCCCCTTGTCCCCCATATATGGGGACTAGGTTGGAGGAGGGTGTGTAGAGCCCAGGATCACATTAGATGATTGACACAGGGGTGAAAAATGGGTTACAAAATCATGGGATAAAAAATATATAAAAAAAAAAGAAATAGACGATCTACCAGCTTGACAGCTTGTATATGCAAATGTTTCACTATTTTTGAAATGTCAATTTGGTTATTTTGCCATGCCCCAAAATAGGGAGTTATTTTAAGTATATAGTTAAAGGACTCAACATGAATATGCGACACGTTGAATCACAGCGTTCGTTCGTCCGTCCGTCCGTTCGTTCGTTCGTTCGCGGCTATAATAGGCGATCCTCGCTTCAACAAAGCGAGGAGCTATATAGTGGATGATCTTAACCTCTTAAAATGTCTGCCGTCATCTCTCTCTCCCCCCGCCCGGTTTCGGGTTGCATTCACTCTTCCACCAATTACCAGGCTGGGAGGGGGGTGGGGCGGGGGGGGGGAGTGTGTGTGTGTGTGTGTGGGGGGGGGGGGGATCGATGGGAGCAGACAAATGACATAGTTAAGGCGTTTGGAGGGGAGTTGAACTCACACACTGTGGGGCTATAATGGCCCCAGCTGTTTAATGACTCATCCACACTAATGCTAGCTGTATAAGGCCTGTTTGTTCTGCTCATCGTATCACCACCGGACGCTAATTGTCCGTAACACGCGGGCGCGGGCCAATCGGCCTCCTCCGCCACTGGAGTCGAGACGCACTATACGGCTGCTCTTAACCGATTTTAGGTCGGGAACTCCTTTTGGTGTTAGCACTATGTTATGCTTTAGCTATTGAAAAATAGCAGATCTACAAGCTCGTAGCACGCCACCGAGTGGCGTGCTACGAGCTTGTAGGTCTGCTATTTTTGGAAAAATCGAAGAACGACTGACATGGAAACATTGCTTTTTCAGAAAACTTGTCATTTTCAAACAGACATTTTTTTAGAATCTGATCTCAGGTCAGAATGGGATTAAAGGCAGCGCATGCTGGCTGCAGGGTGGGGACTGTACTGCGCCCACTGTAATGTGATAACAGAGAGAGAGAGAGAGAGAGAGAGAGAGAGACGGGAGGGATGCACAATGCGGCTCATGAGGAGATTGTCAGCAAGCTTTCAAGGTGAAAGGCATGAGGTGAAGGTCTCTCTCTCTCTCTCTCTCTCTCTTCCGCTATACCTCTCCCTTGTCGCCTCTTCTCGTCTTCCTCCTCCTCTTTTGCGTTTACATAATGCTTTTTTTTTTATTTCAGCGTGGTTTCGAGTATATATATAAAAGTTCATCACGGCTCAGAAAACTCTGAAAAGTGCTAACGGTTCACCCTGTATACGCCGCAGAGCTGATGTTAGATAGACCATTAGAGACACAGAGGAGGAGTATATATGAGCAGAGGGCATGGTGGAGGAGAT